>NC_139681.1:92881861-93227658 GCF_964106915.1 Podarcis gaigeae | reverse complement strand
GGCTTCCGCGTTTATTGAAAGGAAACGTGCACGTGCTGGAAGTGGTTTGCATACCACCCATGCTTTGCCCTGAAAACAAGTGCCGTGGAATGCAGCATATGGACGTCCAAAACACTCCCCACAGTGCGCCAGAATGCTGAATCTTGTCTTAAATCTAGAAATGGTTCCCGTCTCTCCCTCTCTCTCTCTTGCCTGGGACTCCCTTCCAGATCACCTAAGCCAAGAACTTAAAGTTCTTGGACACCCAATCGCACCAGCAAACATGGTCAGGGACAATGGGAGTTGCAGTCTGCAGACACACACACACACACACACACACACACACACACACCACTTAAGGGATGCAAACTTTCTTTAGAGTCCTCCTCAAAGCCCACCTCTTCCATGGTCTAGGTTTTAGCCTCCATCCCAATCCCTCACACCAAACTATGGCACACTTTGGATTACATTTGAGTGTCTTAGCTTACATCTGCCACGTCACTGTCCGCTGCTGGGAGGCAGTGCGCTTGCGCTAAATACCCCTTGCTGGAAACGGCAGGAGGGGAGAGGGCTGTTGTGCCTCCAAGGTCCTCCTTGCACACTCCCCACATGCATCTGGCTGGCCAATGTGAGAACTGACAGACCGCTGGCCTGATACAGCAGGGCTCTTTTATGCCATCAGCTGGATAGCTCAGTTGGTTAAAGTATTCTGATTATAACGCCAAAGTTGCAGGTTTATATTCCCATAAGGGAATATTTATCGTAGAGGGTTGGACTAGATGATTATCGGGGTCCCTTCCAACTATGATTCTATGTGGTCCTTCCTTTCCTCCATTGCCTGTTCTTGGGCAAAAGTTTTGTTTGCAGGCTTTTCTTTCTTCGTTTTTAGCTGGTGATTATTGACCATGTTTCCAAGTAAACCACAAGCCTCTTCCAGAGGCTTGGATCTGAATCAATGAATTCAAGAAAGGAGATTCCGACTCAACATCATGAAGAACCTTCTGACAGTAATAGCAGTTCAACAGTGGGAAAGACTCCCAAAGGAGGTTGTGGACTCTCCTTCCTTGGAGGTTTTTAAGCAGAGCTTGGGTGGCCATCTGTCATGGATGCTGTAGCTGACGTTCCTGCATTGCAGGGGGTTGGACTAGATGACCCTTGGGGTCCCATAGAATTGGATTCTATGAGTCTATGAAAACCCAAAGAGAAAACATTTTGGGAACCTTAATGAACAAAAAGGAAAGATGCTGGTTATGTGCAGTTTCACAGTTTCGCGAGTTTTTTTGCGGAGAAAGTCCTGTTGCTCCGCCGTGACCTCCCTGCCAATTTAGATACAGTGACTGAACTGGAGGCCCCTCGACTGACTTCAGGTCCAGTGTTGGACCATTTCGATCGGATACTCCCTACTGATGTGGATAGATTCCTCCAAGTTGGTATGCCCACCACCTGCCTCCTTGATCCGTGCCCGTCTTGGCTGATTAGGGATTGTCCAGATGTTGTGCGGACCCCCCTGGTTGAAATTATCAATTTGTCCCTTGACACGGGGACATTCCCAGGGGAATTGAAGGAATCAGTGGTGTGTCCACTCTTAAAAAAAACTTCATTAGATCCCTTAGACCTATCCAATTACCGCCCAGTTTCAAATCTTCCATACCTGGGTAAGGTAATTGAGAGAGCGGTTGCTGAACAGCTTGGTAGGTTTCTGGAGGAAACATCGGCATTAGATCCATTTCAGTCCGGTTTCCGTCCTGCTTTTGGGACGGAGACGGCTCTGGCTGCCCTAACAGATGATCTCCGTAGACAACTGGATCAAGGCGGGTCAGGACTGCTGATCCCTTTAGATTTGTCAGCAGCCTTTGACATGGTCGATCATGATCTTCTGGACCACCGCCTTGCAGACGTAGGGATACAGGGCATAGCCCGTAACTGGTTGTGCTCTTTTATCTCTGGTCGGGGACAGAGGGTGGCATTAGGGAGGGAAATGTCGTTGCGCCACTCCTTGGTGTGTGGAGTGCCGCAGGGCGCAATTCTCTCCCCGATGCTTTTTAACATATTTATGCGCCCCCTTGCCCAGATTATCCGGAGCTATGGGCTGGGCTGTCACCAATATGCTGATGACACTCAGCTCTATCTGCTGATGGATGGCCACACTGACTCGGCCCCGAACACACTGACCAGATGCTTGGAAGCTGTGGCTGGAAGGTTTCGTGGGAGCCGATTGAAACTAAATCCTTCGAAGACAGAGGTCCTATGGCTAGGTCGGGATGGCATGGGGATGAGGGACCAACTCCCTTCTCTTGCGGGGGCCCAATTAGTGCCACTGCCTTCCGTTAAGAGTTTGGGTGTAATCCTTGATGCCTCCCTTTCCATGGAGGCGCAAGTTACAGCAACAGCCAAGGCGACATTTTTCCACCTTCGCCGCATCAAGCAGTTGGTCCCTTACCTTTCCCGCCCCGACCTGGCCACAGTGATCCATGCGACGGTCATCTCCAGGCTTGACTACTGTAATTCGCTCTATGCGGGGCTGCCCTTGAAGCTGTCCCAGAAACTCCAGCGGGTACAGAATGCTGCAGCGAGGCTCCTCACGGGGTCTCTGCCATGGGAGCATATTCACCCAGTGCTTTTCAAGCTGCACTGGCTCCCGGTGGAGTACAGGGTCAGATTTAAGGTGCTGCTTTTGACCTTTAAAGCCCTTCACGGCCTAGGACCCTCGTACCTATGGGACCGCCTCTCCTGGTATGCCCCACGGAGAGCCTCAAGGTCCATAAATAATAACACCCTAGTGGTCCCAGGCCCTAAAGAAGTTAGATTGGCTTCAACCAGAGCCAGGGCCTTTTCGGCACTGGCTCCGGCCTGGTGGAACGCTCTGTCTCATGAGACCAGGGCCCTGCAGGATCTGATTTCTTTCCGCAGGGCCTGTAAGACAGAGTTGTTCCGCCTGGCCTTTGGCTTGGAGCCAGTTTGATTCCCTCCCTCTCTCTCTCTTTTTTTTCCTCCTCTTTCTTTCTTTTCCTTCTCCTGCGATGAGGCTACATTTTAATATTTTAATGTTCCATTATTTTAATGTTGTATTTTATTTTTGTTTTTAAGTTGTAATCATTCATCTTGTTTTTATTATTGCTTGTAAGCCGCTCTGAGCCCGGCCTTGGCTGGGGAGGGCGGGGTATAAATAAAAAATTATTATTATTATTATTATTTTAAACCCACTTCTCGTTGTTTTTGCTCACTTCTCAGCCTGACCTGCCTTGTGAAGATATAGAAGGTGACATAAAAGAAATGGAAAGCAGGACTTGTTGACTATATCAGAGGCATCATATCTGGGTTCTGCCAGGGATGCTTTAGCTGAGATTCCTGCATTGCAGAGGATTGGACTACATGACTCTACAATTCATTGGTTCTATGGGCATTCTCTAGGATGCGGGTGGTGCTGTGGGTTAAACCACAGAGCCTAGGGCTTGCCAATCAGAAGGTCGGTGGTTCGAATCCCTGCACAGAGTGAGCTCCCATTGCTCAGTCCCAGCTCCTGCCAACCTAGCAGTTCGAAAGCACGAAGTACAAGTAGATAAATAGGTACCACTCCGGTGGGAAGGTAAACAGTGTTTCCGTGCACTGCTCTGGTTTGCCAGAAGCGGCTTAGTCATGCTGGCCAGATGACCCGGAAGCTGTACGCCGGCTCCCTCGGCCAGCAAAGCGAGATGAGCGCCGCAACCCCAGAGTCATCCGCGACTGGACCTAACGGTCAGGGGTCCCTTTACCTTTACCTTTTATGCGCATTCTCTAAACTAAAAGTCCTGTGTATACTGATGGTGCTGCATAAACAAAATAAGAATACTGGATTAGCCGAAACTGTTTTTGTACAGGTCCGTGGCAATATGGAACTATCAAATCTAAGTAAGGACACCAAAGTAGAAGTGGAATTTTGGAGCAACAAAAAAGAAAATAAAAAACCATGTGCCGCCAACGCAGGTGGCAATCCTATATGGGCTGCCTTTTTGCAGTCTCCCACTCCCACCCCATCACCCTTCAGCACCCTCTCGGTGAGATAGAAATTAGTTTTCCAGTTTGGTCTTGCAAGGAGGTTACGCCGCATCCCGGGATTTTAGGAATCCAAGTGCTACCCTCTGGAACAGAGATGGGGCTGTGATGGAACAGCTGCCCCAAAAGAGGGGGAAGCAGACTGGAGCCTGATCAAAGCTCAAGGATCGCACTGGAAGATGGATGGTTTCCATCTCTTGCCAAGGCACCACTCAGAGCTGCTCTGTGCAGAAAGCAGATCTTGCCGTAAAACTGTTCCTGGACTATATCAATTCAGACTGCAAAGTGGGGGACTGCAAGGCTAAATGTTCCCCCAGATGAGAGGGGAAATCCCCCAAGAAAACCAAATGTCAGGAACAAAGTGTCTTCTAGCTTAAGCTAGCTTGCCTTTTGGCAGGTATTATTTTTGCAGGGAAGCATTCGAACACAAAATGCTCAGAAACGACACGGTCCCCAAGAACAGTTGTGCAAATCAGCTGTTCACACAGTCCATGATTCAGAGCCAATTCAGGCCCTCACAAAGCGCCCGAGCACCAATGACAAACCACACATGTGACATGGTAAATGGTGGGCTTTTAAAGGACTGGCTTCCCTGCGTTAAAACAAAGGAGTATCACAAAATGACCAGGTTCCCAATTCTGTATTTATGCAAAGAACCCTGGGCACCCAGAAATCCATGCAACACCCTTTGCTATGGAGGAACTTGCACGTGTATTTTAAAAATCAATTTAAACAAGGATGATTTTACACCTTGGTTCAAACTGTAATGCCTAAATTACATTTGTGTTAGAAGCGTATCAGTTCCTGGTGCGTTCCTGAAGCCAGCACCCCCAAAATGGTACTGAGACCGATGCTGGGGGCACTCCTTCCCTTTGAAAAAGCTCAGCAGCAGCAGCAACAACAACCCACGGAGGACAAAAGAATTGGGAGAACCCCTGGGGAACCAATTTAGCCAAGGCAAACAAAAAGCTGGACATTTGTAATGGAGGCATGTAAATAGCTAATCATCTGGTCTCCTATGGCGAATCAGAACCGTTTCCAGGCAACCACACAGGGTAGCTTATGTTAAGTGGGAAATATATTCCCCCTTCCTTGCAGTGCCAGAAACCGCTAGCGCAGAGGCAGGGAAGGCTAGCGAAAGTTTTCCTGGGCTAATAACGCCGGTGAACCTATTTGCAAAGCTGAAGTAATGTGAGCACCGCCGCAAAACGGTGGTATTTGCAGGCCTGTGCCTGCCCATCTTCATCTTGCTTGAAGTGGAAAGCGACTACGGCTAGATTTGTGGCTGCAGTTTTGGGGGTTATTTGCTTCATCTGCTCTCGGGGGAGGCAAGGAGACCCATGCGCTGGGACAGCCCAAGAAAGAGCCGGAAGAAAGCAGCGGAAACTTCTAGACCTGCTGTCAACCTTGCCTCCCTGTCCAGCGCTTGTCCAAAAGGTAAAGCCAACACACACACACGGCCCACACCCCCTCACGAAATGCCCTTCTCGGAGGTATGTTCCACCAGAGTGTGCTTATCCATGACAGAGGCTGTGTTCTGACAGGAGACGTGCCATTTGCATCCTGATTTTGTCAGGATCCACGAGTTCACCTGAAAGACAGGCGTTGAACAAGGAGGCTAAAAATAAAAAAGAAGAAAAAATAAAATAAAAAAAGAACTATCCCTGCAGTAATTAGAAATCTCGGTAAGCAGTCAACCACACAAAAAAAGCGGGGAAGGGGGGGAAGAGGCTCGAGAACAAAAAGAAGGAAAAGCCAGAAAGCATCTTTTCAGCAGCTGAAAGAAAAGGGAAGGGGCTGTGAGAGACATCAAGGCAAATGGACGTAAGGCTGCCCCTTTGCCCCTTCCCAGAATTCCTCTGTTTATAACACTGCAGGCTAAAATTCAACAGATACAGACTTTTCCTAACGCACAGATACCTGAGCCAAACAAGGTGCTACTTATAGTTTTAATGAATCTTGCTTAAAGCTGCCTACTTTCACTCCGAAGGAGGTGCAGTCACACGGAGCCCCCCCCCCCCAATTCAGTACATTTGGTTTCCTGCCCAAAATTGTACAAAGGTGCCACCAGTAAACAGCACTCCATTCAAAGCAGCAACAATATCCCCTCCGTTACACCTTGCAGAGGCAAACACTTTTGACCCTGTTCTCAGCGCCCACCCCAAAACAGTGCGGAAAGGAGGGGTGCTTTTTTTCGGAGGGCAACTTTGTTTCCCAAATCCTCCTCTGATTCACTGTCAGCTTAGGCCTACTGAAACTAATATACTGTCGAGCCCTGAGGGCAGAGTACAACTTGCTTCTCCCAACAGTGATTTAACTGCTTTGCAGAGCAGTATATGCTTGTTATATGTGAACGATGGCACAAGTGTCTGTTTTGCTGTGACTAATTATTACATTAGACAGTTTACTTCGTATACACAAACACCTCAACCAGGAAGCTACGTAATTTGCACCCCCTAGTAGATTCCGGCTAAGTTTTATGCAGAAACTGATGAATTTTTCGAGTTTCACGTTCCCGTTGCATCTTTTGTGCGCCACGTGAAGCATTTTTTAATTGGAAGGCAGTTGCATTTTACAAAGCAATTAGCAAAACGCATCCTCCGCAATGGTCTCAAAAAACAGTGGAGAAAACACACATGCACAAAGGAAGCAGACGTTGGTGTGTGTGTGTGTGTGTACACACATGCATTTGGACCAATATATGGGGGGGGGGGGAACGGATGCAGGAATTCCTAGACTTTTTGAGCCTGTGGGCACATTTCAGAATTTGAGAAACTGCCATGGCTATACCACAAAATGTCTGCCGTGGCAAGAGGTGGCAAGTCATAAAACGGCTGCTGCAAGAAGCCTGGCTTCCCAAAGAAAATGAGTGCAAGGGAGAGGTTGCGTCTGAGATCCAAACGTCAAATGACGTTATCTGATCCCTCCCCAGAACAAAATACCGGTTTCACAGGAGGAAAACGGGTGGTGCTTGAAGACACCCCCTCCCTCAACACCAAGGAAAAGCAACACCACACAGACAAAACAGACTGTACTCTCAACATTAAGAAGGTTTTTTAGCCTTCCAGTCAGAACAATATTATAGAAACGGTACATCTTTATCTGTATCATAAATCTCTAGCCTGTCTAAGGACACGATACATGAGGCCACCATCTTGCTGCAACTAAACAGGTCTAGGTCTGGCCAACCAATGCCTGCGTGGAACCACATTGGAAGGAAGGAAGACAGGATATAAATGAAAGATTTTGATATATCACAATGTCTGAAACAAGGACGGAGCTATTTGGGGCATTGGCTGGCTTCATGGTTTTTTCCCGCCTTGTGATTTCTGCATAGCACATCATTATCATTTGCTATATATTGCCAGGTCAACAATTACGAAACCGATACCACGTCAAAACGGTTTTGGATGATATACTGCTATATCGCCCAGCTCTACTGAAGACACCATGGGGAAGGGTCACAGGTCAGGGGTAGAGGATTTGCTTTCCATGCAGAAGGTCCAGGCTCAGTCCTGAACATCTCAAGGTGGGGCTGGAAGAAGAACTGGCCTGCAATCCTGGAGATTCACAATAGTGAGTTGGATGGGCCAATGGAGCTTCCAAGGTTCCTATCATCTCCATCTGAACCACAAAGCTTGGAAGCTCTGAACCGGCATGCCCAAAGCTCCAGGTCAGGGATGTCTGGAAGCATCCTTTGCCAGCTGCAGAATATCCTTAAGACAGGCAGAAAAGGAGTATCGAGGAATGAAAGATTAACCACAGCAAAGGGAGAAAGTAGAAAGCTCGGGGAGGGGGGGGGGAGGCAGATGATATCGTAGAACAAAGGGTGCGGCTGAGCCAACCGATTCTCCCGGGATACGTGCCGAGTCATAAGGGGCAAAATGCAATCTGCAGCTTGTTTCAGGTGCTCTGCTCCTCATTGAGACTCCCAGTTCCAAGTTTTACTGCGGGCAAGTCAGAACCTCATTAAGAGATACTAACTGTTTGGACCGACATCAGAGGCCATTGCAACGTTCTTGGCTGCTGAAAGAGCAGGATGGGGCCTGGCACTGCAAGGTAATGCCTTTTATGGGGGGCTGGGGGGGGGAGCTCCAGCCTGCCACCTCCTCCAGCAGGTCGGCACTCCTCCTTCCAAGAAACTCCCGATTGCGAGGATAGATTTCAGCCAGCGACTAGGACCGAAGTAGACTGGCAAACATATTCAAGAGCAATGGGGTGGAGGCTACAGGAACTCAATGGCAGAAACAAGTACCAGGACAGGGAAGGAACCATTTTCTTGTCTCTCGCGGAGACGTTTTCCTTACATCTCTTTCCTACGGGGGGGCTTCCTGGGACATGCAGCAGTGTACTAAGTTGTCGCATAAAATGACTCAACGGTGGCACAATGGGTTAATGCGCCTGGCTGTTAACCAGAAGGTTGGTGGTTCGAGCCCAGCCAGGGATAGCTGTGGGCAGGACCATTATTAGAAACTCATAGATATATAAGCTAATGGCCAAATGGCATCTTCTCCCCCCCCATGTGGTTTATTATTAAAATTATAATTATTATTACTATTAAAGGGGGGGATCTCAAAGCAGCTTGCAAGACATTAAAGCATCAAATAAAACAAGCCAGAATAAAACAAATTCAGGCTTCAAGGAATTTTTTTCAGATGCTTCTTCCAGTGATAGTTTGCTCTCCCCAATATTTACCTAGTCAATTTATATAGCTGCCCCATAGAGAAGAAGTACTGTAGGAAGCCGGTGGGGTAGTGCTTAAGAGTGTCGGGCTAGGACCTGGGAGATCAGGGTTCAAATCCCCACTCAGTCCTGAAGCTGACTGGGTGACCTTGGAGTCAGTCACAGCCCCCTAACCTACCTCACAGGGTTGTTGTAGAGATTAACTGAGGAAGTGGGTGAACCATGGACTCCGTGGAGAAAATGGTGGGATATAAATTGCAATAAATAAGCTATTTTGCTTAGCTGCTGGAGGAAGCTGGAGGGGCCAGCCAGATGGAGATCTCCATTTGGCCACAATCAGTCCTGCTCCAGTTGCAAAACACATCTGGCTAATTTTGACCACTGTTCCTGCATTGCCCGGGGTTGGAGTAGATGGCCCTCAGCATTCCTTCCATCTCCATAATGCTAGCATTGTAGCATCATTTCACAAGATATGGTTGTGAATTTCTGTACCCATGCCTCCTGCTATAAAGGTAACCCAAACCGCAGTTATGACCCCTGAAACTGTGTCGCGCTTCTACCCACATACAAGAAAGTAAGCCTAAGAGTCATTTCATCACCCCCGCGGTGGGAGCCCCAAGGCTGGCAGTCCAACTGGTAGTGCTGACCCCAGAGAGGGCGAACCTCCCCAGCCCAAGCTTTGACTCCCTGCCCAGCTCAGGAGATAATTGTGGCCGCAGCAAGCAACCTTGTGCTCCCTGCATTCAGGCACCTATTGGTACAATTAATCCCAGCGACATTCTGAACAGCTTCACAAAGGCCTCTGGAGAGAGCGCCTTTGTCCGGGACAAAAAACCGCCTGTGGCAGAGAACATGAGGTTGCACTTTTCCCGCTGACATGCGGGGTTTTTTGCAAATGCAAAAGCATCAGGCACACAGAGCGACAGCATAGTTGGGGGGTCAGCCCCTGTGTGCTTCCCTGCCCTGCAAAGCTTCCAAATTCTCACCAATCTTCTTGCCTTTTGGAAAGAACCTTCATCGTCCCCAATCTCCAAAAAAGTTGCACACTCTGGGGCAGGGAAGGCAGCTGTCTTGGTAAGAAGTTATCAGTGTTTATTGATGAAGGGCCCATCACGATCCCTACACTGCCAGGATGTTTCATGCACAAAACTGCAAGCTGTTGTGCTTTTTTGCGGGGGACCTAGACGATTTATCCTGAGATAACTCTCCTGTTGCAGAGCAGGGGCCGGGAGTGTCATTTGCCTCTGCAGTCGGAACCACAAAAATGTCGTCATGAAAATGAGATTCCTCACTCACTGCTACTTACTGACAGCGCTATGCAGAAAAACTTGTTGAGTAAGTGTCGCAGGAACCAATTGGACAGTGCCCATGACAGCAGCAGTATTACCGTATTTTTTTGCTGTATAAGACTCACTTTTTCCCTCCTAAAAAGTAAGGGGAAATGTGTGTGCATCTTATGGAGTGAATGCAGGCTGTGCAGCTATCCCAGAAGCCAGAACAGCAAGAAGGCTCGCTGCTTTCACTACGCAGCGATCCCTCTTGCTGTTCTGGCTTCTGAGATTCAGAATATATTTTTTCTTGTCTTCCTCCTCCAAAAACTAGGTGTGTCTTGTGGTCTGGTGCGTCTTATAGAGCGAAAAATATGCTAAGTCTCCTCCAACCAGCCTTCACCAATGGAGCCTTCACCAGTTATGTTCTAATAGCTCTTTTAAGAAGGTTTTGAAAAGAGTAAGAGAGAGAAAAGATCATTTTCCAGAGGTGGAGTGCTCATCTAGCTCCACTTTATTTTTGAGAAAAGGGAAGGCACATTTGCCCTCTCACGAAGTTACACAGAGACTGGCACCGCCTCTGCCAACCTGGTGAATTACAGCCGATTTGGATTACAATTTTCACATCCTCCACTGATGGGAGATGCAATCAAGAAGAGCAAAATTTTGGCCAAGACTGGCTGGACACGGCCCCCGCTGCCTTTGAAACCAGCCGTTCTCCCTCCGTTTTCCTACTTTTGTTAAAAAAAAAAAAAGCTGAACAAAGATGGCGTTTGCACTGAAGGGTGCAACCATCTTTTGGCTACAAACACAACTCAGGTGTGTGTCTCCCCCTCACCTGGCTGAGGCGAGTTTGTGCCTTCCATCTACAAGGCCGCCAAAGAAACATCACAGAGCCTCCCTAATTAAAAAGAGGGAGACAGAGACCAAAGTTTGGGAGTGTATACTTCATTATCACCATTCCAGTTCTGCCAAAAGGAAAACTCACGGCCAGGTCAACCCCACCTTTGTGCACTTCAAAGCCCAGACACGCTTGCTTGATAATGGCCTCAAAAAACAGCTTTGAAACGAAGCAGCAGAGAAAATGGGACTTTTTATCTCTCCCGCCCCCTCACCTCCAGCTGGACACCTGCCCCACCTCAACTGCTGGCAAGAGGAATGAGCCCCTGCGCCTCTCAGCTTAATAGAAGAACCCCTCGCCTCTGACAAAGCACATCTCATGAAAGATTCAGAAGGGCTGCGCGCTGCGGAAGCGGCCATAACAGGTTGGGGGGGGGGGGCAGAAAGGCAGCGAAAGAGGTCTGAGCACCAAGCCGTAGGACCCGTTGCAAGATGCAAGCAAAGCCCTTCATGTCGTGGTGGAGAAGAAAGAGGACAAGAGAAAGCGCTGAGAGCTCAGGATGTGCACATTTCATGCGCTCCCGCCTGGCACTCCCCAGAGGACCGGAGCTGTCAGGGCAAAGCTATTCCAGGCCCACGAAAGGCCGTGACCCATGAACGCCGTCTCTCTGCAACGTTTCGGAAAAGAGGGGTCCTGGGAAACCCATCCGCTTGCCACTTTTAATGCGCCGGCAGAAGCTATGTGCCAGCTCCCCCTGCAGGAGATCAGAGGCGGCTGCAAGTCAGGCTGCAAAGTGGGCAGTTTCGTTCCATGCTTCTTCTTTTTGGCTTCCTCCCTTCGCTCACCGCTCCCCCCCCCCCCAAAAAAAAGAAAGGAATTGGCCTACAATTTCATAACTCAGGATAATTTTCTTTTTTAAAAAAAAACAACAGCAGCAGCAGCTAGCATTTCATACCCTCCCATTACACACCTTAAAAAAGAAAAAGAAAAGAAATAAGATTATTGGTTTCTTCGCCGTATAAAATATACTTCTGCAGAAAGAAGCAGCGCTGAAGGTCGTAAGTGAGCTGTCGGAGGGAGACAGGTAGCTTGTCAAAGCAATGCGTTTGTCAATACAGAAAACCTGTCTGCTAATACGCCTCACTTAATATTGCGGTGTGGAGCTCACACACACCCTTCTCCTAAAGCCAAACTTTAAAAGAGGGCTTGGCTATTCCTAGCTAAAGCAGCTGATAAAATTTTGATTTTCCCTCCCCCACCATTTGTAATTGTCATTTCTCTCTTTTTTAAAAAAACAACAACAACAGTTTGGTTAACATTAACATTAAATCTGAATGCCCTGTTAACGTTACACAATCTCTTAACACTGGACTAATTACTTTCTATCAAAAACATTGCAACTGAACTCTTTTAATGTAAACAAGAAACTAGGGTTTTTTGTGGGGAGGGGAGGGAGGATCGGGGAAATCATCTTTTTTGAGACCAGCCGCTTCATTAGATTTGTACAGCGCTGAATGAGCATCGCCGCCGTGAACGAAAAGAAAAAACAGAAACACAACAACTCTTGCTTATGCGCTATGACACACAAGCCTCTGTGACACAATAGGCAGGCGGCTGTATTATTATGATGGGCTGGAGATTTTGGGCTAAGGACAGACAAGTCATCACAGGCACTGGAAGCCAGGGAGTAGGAGCCAGCTGCTGCCTTCAGGAGATGAGGAGGAAAAGGATGTCCACTAGGCCACACCTGGGTGGTCCTGTATATTCAGGTTTGCATCCTCTCTGCTTGAGCTCTGCAATTATCTCCTCCTTAATTTGTATGCGCTCAGCTGGGACCGAGTCAATGGGACTTAGAATCATAGAAATCTCAACCAACTGCAATGCAGGAACTTTTTTTTTGCCCTATGGGGGGCTCAAACCCACAGCCCTGGAACTGAGAGCTTCATGCTCTACCAAGCGAATTTTCGTTCTTTCTTTTCCTTTAAAAAGAATAATAATTACTGAAATCTTTCAACATAAAATACAATCAGGATCAAAGTAGTCTACAATACAGGAATATTTAAAAGGACCAAAATATATAAGAGTAAGAGAGAGAAAAAGGCAAAAAATGGGAAAATGTACCCATAAGGCCCTTCACCATATTAATATTGTATGCATCCTGTCATCTATCCACATACATTTTTGCCAAAAATGGGTCTCGAACCCACAACCCCGAAACCAAGAGTCTCATGCTCTACCAACTGAGCTATCTTTCTTTCTTCTGCAAGTAGACATGCATGGTATTGCACGCCTACAGAGTTCAGAAGTCTTCCCCAACCTGGTGCCCTCCAGACATTTTGGACTACAATTCCCAGCCTCCCTAAGAACTGCAGATGAAGGACGGTATACAAATTTAGCTAATAATAATAATAATAATCTATAAACACAAGATCATTTCTTTTTCTTTTTTTCACCTGTCGTGGCGCCCTGTATCCCTAGTACCATCCATTCTGGAAGGTTTTAGGCCTTTTGAGTTGCCTCTAAAAGCACAGATAGCAGTCTTCAACCTTTTTAGACCCAGGAACCCAGTTTATCTGCATTAGGGGGCCCATTTCTTAATCTCTCAGGCTGCATTTGCTCCTGTGCTGCAACCCACCTTTGGGGCAGGTCCAACCCACCAGTTGAAGACCAGTGGATGAGAATAAGGAAAACCTTTGGACTATTAGCCGATTTGTGTGGCTGGGGTGGAGAGAGCCACAGAGAGTTATGTAATACGAGAGAAACAACCCAGCACACAGCCACCCAGAAGTAACATTGTGAAAGGTTTGGGTTGATCAATAAAGGGTGATGTGCTGCATTGTGTGTGTGGAGTCACTTCCAGTTAGCATCCTTATAAGGCTCAGCATCTTAAAGGGGTGAGCAGTTATCCAATAAATAAGTACTGTGTTTTTGGATGCATCCTAAAAGTTGGTAAAAAACAACAACTTCCAGATTCTACACGCAAAATTATACAAAGCAATACTCTCCTACATGGAACAAAATGCTCTATTAAGTTTTGACATAACATGCTCTCTTCTGGTCAGATTAACCAATTACTCTGCCCCACTGTGTAGGAAACACAAGGGGGGAAAGGAACAAGCATTTAAAACAGGCTTTTTTTCCTCTTGAGAATTAAACCCATCCACACCAAGTCTGAGCTAGTCTCTAGTCTGCTTATCCCTAACACAGAATGCTAGAAGATGCACAGAGCCCAGGTAGGGCACAGATTTGACCCATAAGGAAGAATCTGGGGTAAAAATTGCAGACAGGAGACAAGGGACCTTTTATATGCAGAACACAAGCTTTGCCACTGAGTTATGCCTCTTCCCCAAATGTTCTTGACAGCTGGCCTCCCCTAAATTATTTTTTATTCTTTAATTATTTATTAAATTTGTATACCGCCCTATATGTAGATGTCAGGGTGGTTCACAACATAAAATTACAATCCCAAAAAACACAAAATGAATGATAAAATTAAGAACAGAAACAAACCAATAATCCACAACACATTTCAAAAGGGCATTGGATGTCAATCACATACGCTCCAACATTTATCCGATGAAAATAGCGACGTCCTATTCCATAATGATAATTTTACTATTTATACCCCACACATCTTACTGGGTTGCCCAGCCACTCTGGGCAGCTTCCAACATATATAAAAACATTTTTTAAAAAATATTTCCTATACAAGATTGCCTTCAGGCAGCTTGGGGGTCGGATAACTCCATACCCTCCAACATTTCTCCAATGAACATAGGGACAACCTAAGGAAAAGTGGAACATTCTGGGATCAAATCAGAAACCGGGATGGCTTCTCTAAATCAGGGATGTCCCTGGAAAATAGGGACACTTGGAGGGTCTGCAATCAGCCAACGGCCTGGTGGAAGAAGAACGTTTTTGCCTGGCGCCTAAAGGGATGTAATGAAACCGCCAGTTGAACGTTCCATAAAGGAGGAGCCACTGCAGAAAAGGCGCGTTCCTCTTGTGGAGGAGGCACACAAAGAAGGACCTCAGAGGATGACCCCTGGGTCCAGGTTGGTTCTTATGGAGAGAGGTGGTCCTTGAGGTATTTCCACTCTCTCCATATTCTCCTCTTCTGGTAATATAAAGCCCAGTTTCCAAAATAAAACTCTGAGCGATCCCTATCACAGCTTCATTGCAGAGTGAATTCCTTCCTCCCTCCGCATTTCGGGTATCCCTCCATGCAGGACCACCAGGGAAAAGTCGCAGAGTCCCAGGCTGCATCCTCACCACCGACTTGGCTCACGGCCCGAGCCAAGCACATGCAAAATAGGCCCCAACTTGCACTCACAGCCTAAGCGCATGGGTAGGTGGTGTTTATCCAGACTGCAGAGCGGCATCACTCAGCAAGGAAGGCGTGAGGCCTCCCTCCCTTCTCGACAACACATACCATCAGACAGGTACTTGTTATACGGCAGAGCAACTTTTGCAAAAACAACCGGAGTGGGGGGAAAGAATCCATGCTGCTTGGGAGTCCTGAACCACTCCTTAGAGAGGGAGGAGGAGCAGGAAGGTTCGCTTGCAAACCTTGTTAACTGTGGCAGACAAGCTGAGCCAGGGCTGGTTGGGAGAGCCTAGAGAAAATACCTCCTCCTGCATTTCTTAGAGAAGTCCCTGTTTGGGGGAAGGAGTGGCAGAAATTCATAAGCATGGCTCCTCCAGCAGGGCTAGGGAAGACCCCTCTCTGAAACCCTGGGGCCTGAAGCGGTACTGCCAGTATTGAGTTTGACAGACTAACCTATTGCCAACCCCAGAAGGCGACTAGCTAGCCCGAGCAACGACTGCAGGAAACAAAAAAGACTTAGAAAGCTCCAGAGTAGGGCTGTCTGTCATCTTCTTCAAGTCCATGGGGTTCCACAATGGATTATCTCCCCACCCGCCCAATCTTCTTAAAAAGGACAAGCTGCTAGTCCTCAGTAGTAAGGCAGGTAAAGCAACAGACCTCCATGTAAGCCTGCACTGATTTGTAGGGAAAGCAGACATTCGTCCACACTTATCCTTTAGTCTCCTCTCTCTCCTTTGTTCCTGTCTGCATTTTTTTCTCGAAATCAGGATTCTGCAGAAACCCAAACTTTGCAGAGTGTGTGCATGCAGAAAACAAGCCGAGCCTGCACAACATTCCTCGTTTATTTGCACCATCTCGTTTTCAAACCAGAACACACACACACACCCTGTTTGTCGCATGCCCATCCTGCTCTTCCACCAGAGAGCTCGGGGCAGTTTATGTGGGGTTGTCCCTGTTCTATCCATGCAGCTGCTCTGTGGGGCAGGTTGGGTCGAGTGTGAGCAACTGTCCCAAGGCCACCCAGTACGCAACACATCTGAATGCAGATCAGAACCCAGGTTTCTCTGGTTGATGGTTCCAACGCTCTAGGACAAGGATGGGGAATCTGGAAACATCTGGAAAGGCCACAACTCTCTTCCACCCCAGCTAGCTCTGGGATGATGGGTGCCACAGATTAGATGAAATCCTTAAAATTAAGCCCTTGCTAGCTCCCAGCAGCATTGCTGCCCAGATGTTTATGTTCAGTTACACACACTGTGCTATTTGTCTGCACGCAACTGGTGGATTCTTAGGGACGCAGTGCGCAGACCATCGTTTCACTTGCATGTCCCACCTGGCTGGAGACATGTGCATGTTTAAGCATGTTCCTCCTAATCATGTACCACAGTGGAGATGAGGCAGGCAGAAGGCATTCAGTCAGCGCACACTGCAAAATGCAAATGGATCAACATTTGCTGAGTAGGCAAATGGCACAACTCTGTGTTGCTTCAATACCTCTGACCCGGATGATTCCGCACACAGGTAAGCAAGTCTCAGCTGTTCGCACAACCCTACGCATACAAAGAATCCTAGAATTTTAGAGTTGGAAGCGTAATCTTAGTCCAACTCCTTGCAATGCAGGAATCTCAGCTAAAGCATCCATTAACAGATGACCATCCAACCTCTGCTTAAAAAGCTCGAAGGAAGGAGAGTCCACAACCTCCTGAGGGGGTTTGTTCCACTTTCTAACAACTCTTACTGTCAGAAAGTTATTCCTGAAGTTGAGACAGAATCTCCTTTTTTGTAACCTGAAGCCATTGGTTCGAGTCCTGCCCTCCAGAGCAGGAGAAAGCAAGCTTGTTCCATCTTCCATGTGGCAGCCCTCAAGATATTTGAAGATAGATGGCTGTCAGATCTCCTCTCAGTCTCAAGCAGATGTGCCTTCTCAACCCCAGATTTACTCAGGTTCTCCCATGTGCGCATACTTCAGACACAAATGCATGTGCATTCTCAAAGCAACATGTGTGCCCAGATGGCGTGAAGACTCCAACATCTGTGCAGGGCTGGTGCCACACCTGCAAGCAAGCCAGGGGTGAGGAACCTGCAGCTCTACAGGTGTTGCTGAACTAGACATTTCCACAGCATCTTCAGGTAAAATAGGAATTTGTCCCTTGTCTGAAATCCTGAATAGCCACTGCAGTCAGCTAGCTGTGCCAATGGTCTGATTCAGCTCAAGGCAGCTCAGTCGGTAGAGTGCGAGACTCTTAATCTCAGGGTTGTGGGTTCGAGCTCCACGTTGGGCAAAAGATTCCTGCACTGCAGGGGGTTGGACTAGATGACCCTTGGGGTCCCTTCCAACTCTACCATCTCTACTATGTAGAGTCGTACCTTGGAGGTTGAACGCCTTAGCTCCCAAACAAATTGGCTCCGAGAAGATCGAAACCCAGAAGTGAGTGTTCCAGTTTCTGAACGTTCTTTTGGAAGCCAAATGTCCGGTGCGGCTTCTGATTGGCTGCAGGACGTTCCTGCAGCCAATCAGAAGCCACACATTGGTTTCTGAACGTTTTGGGAGTCGAACCAACTTCCAGAACAGATTCAATTCGACTTCCAAGGTACGACTGTATGTCCCAACAGCCCCAGCCAACTGGGCCATAACTCAAGCAAGGATGATGGGACTTGAGAATCCAGCAACACCTGGAGCACCACAGATCAGCCGCCCCCTGACCTAAGCAGAGCAGGCACGTGTCCCTGACGCAAGTTGCATCCTTGTCCCATTTTCAGATTTTTGCTGACCCGCATCCGACTCAAATGCTCCACCTGCAGCATGGGAAGATTGCGGCTTCATTTAGAGTCCCAAACAAAGCCAGCATTTCAAAGCAGCCTCTCTGCCTCTCTCTCTCTCTCTCTCTCTCTCTCATCATTGCTTCTCATATTACAGAAGCGCCTAAAGGCCCCAGCTCAGGCAGAGCCCCATTATAGGCAGACAATGAGCGCTGGTCCTTGCATCCAACTCTTTTAATTACAGGACAATAGGCAGAGGGAAGAAAGCGAAGGTGGATTAGTAGCTGCTTTGTGAGAGGGACAAAAAAAAAAAAAAGGAACTATGTTACTTGTCCCAGGCCATGCTAGGAGCAAAATGGGAAGAGCCGGCTGCTAGAGCAAGCATAATAAAAAGATGAACAGGTGAACCACCTCTTTGCTTGGATCCTCAGCATCAGGACCAGAGGCTTTTTCAGCCAGAGACACTCACATTTCCCCAGGCATTTTCCAGATGTTTTAGGCTACAACTCCCATCAGCCCCCAGCCAACATTTGGTGGGAACTGTGGTCCAATATCTGGAAGGCAACAGGTTGGAGAAGGTTGATCTGATTTTGGTCAGTTCTTAACTTATGCTGAAGTTCGACCAACCAACCAACCAACCAACCAACCAACCATTACACCTTTTATTTAGACAGGCTTACACAGTCAAGTAAAGTCTACCTGCTGCTCAATATCTCATGCACATATATTTGCACTAATTTGTATTTCGACTCTTTTACCAAGAATTCTAATGCATATTTTCATTTCACGTAAACTGCTTTTATGATCTGACAAATTCCATCACATAAATAAATAAAACAGAGGGCATAATGACACGTTACGCCTGGGATCATGTGAGTGGCACCCACAATCTAACACTTCTTTCTCCAAAAAGCAGCCAGTAGAACAACTCAGTCTGGATGCAGGCTACAGCACCAGTCTGGAGTTTAACACTTTACCAACATCAGGTATGGGGCAACCTTTGGCTCCCAGCTGTTGCTGAACTAAAACTCGAATCAGTCAAAGAATTGTAGAGTTGGAAGGCACCCCATGCAGGAATCTCAACAAGCGGTCCCCCATCCAAACTGAAACCATACTGGACACTGCTTTGCTTTGCAAATGTGCCGGCAGATTTATTGCTGCACCAATAAATCCTCCAAGGCCAATAATGATAGGAGCTGTAGTTCCAATGCCTGGAGGTCCACAGGTCCCCCAAAGCTGGCCTACCTGCTGACTTCCCCAAACTGACCACCCAAATATATGGGCAGAAATATATAATGGCATCAGGACGGGAGAGGTACATTTGCTTGAGGAAGCAATGGTTGCCTCCCTCTCCTTTGCAAGGAAGCCTTGCTCCAGTACACCCACACTCATGATTGCAGCTGCTTTTGGGAGAAGAAAATTACATCAGAAGTTCCTCTCGCAAAAGTCCAGCATAACATGTAACTTCGCCCTTTACTCTGGTTGTAGGGTGCAGCACGGCTGTTAGTTAGAATGAATGAGCTATGAGCCGGGACACATCCTGATCCAAATTCATGGCAGACACAAACTCACTCGCTCATGGGGAGGGAGGAGGGAGAGAGAAAGAAAGAGCTGCTTGCCTGTCAGTAACACAGGGATAATTGTGGGTTGCCTTTCAGGGTTGCTGTATTGATTTCCGAGATAAAACCAAGCACACATACATAAGAGCCTTGCTATATCACACCGAAGGCCCAAACGGTCCAGCATCTGCTTTCTACAAGGGCTGGCCTGATGGTGCCCAGCAGAAGCTTGAAAGCAGGACCTGACCACAACAGCAGTCTCCCTCATTTGCCCCCCAGCAGCTGGTTTCCAGAGGCATGCAGCCTTTGGATCCTGGAGGTAAGAGTACAGCCATCGTGGGACTAGTAGCCGCTGTCTGCCGGAAGCGAGCCAGCAATAAATCACACAAAGCACATGAAGTTAACTCTGTATTGCAAGAAACAAGGTCTGCTTGGGAGGGCCAGGCCTAATGAAACCAGCAACTCTTCTTCTTCGGTGGGTCTTGCCCACAGCTGCCAAAGTCTCCTCCTCTGCTGGGTCTTTCCCAAGCAATCTGAGACTTCGTTGGTGTGGCTGCCTTTGCTCCTCCCGCTTCATACCTCTCCTGGTCCTGGGAGACCAGGGGGCAGGGGAGCTGGTTGCAGGAGATGAGCAGACACCCTGGGTTCTTCACCAGCCTGACTCATCTCTGTCTCTTGACCGCCCTCCCCTTCTGCTTCTGGACTGCTCTCTGCCACAGTGTCCCCCTGCTCACTAAACCCTGTTGCCTCTTCAGCTTCCAACACCTCCTCCTCCCTCTGACCACTCATCATCATCCCACCACCACTTCCTGGGCTCTGAGCCTTCTTCCCTTGGGGGTTACCCAGCTGGTTCCCCCGACCATTCCTCTGTGTCCAGCCAACGCGTGACATCATTGATAGCTTTAGCCTCCATAAATTTGCCTAACTCTCTTTTAAAGTCACCTACATTGGTGGCCTTCTTCACGTCTTGTGACAGGGAATTCCAGGATCTAACAGTGCCCTGTGCAAAGCAGTATTTCTTTGTTCATCAGTACCCCTTACCCGCTTGCAACCCACTACACCCTCTGAAAGCCATTTTTTAATGAAATGGGATGCTTTCTGCAGGAAAATGCAGGTACAAGAGAGGTGCAAGGGAAAGGGCTATGGGAGAAAATTACAGTATCATAGGAAGTATTATTGTTGCTGTCAGTGTCAAGGTAAAAACAATTGCTGCTGTAAAGAAGCAATTTCTGCCACATAAGCACAGGGTCTCTAGGGTGCATCACCTTGAAAGTTTGAGAGGAGCACGGTTCATATATTTTGTATCAGCTAAAAGCTGGCCCCAACACGGCTCCCATCAGCTCCAGCTGTGTCGTGTCATGGAACATCCACAAACAGTCTAACTTCGGAGTGGGAAGGGCTGTTCAAAAATGCTGCAAAAATAGTGGACGGATGTGGGGAGACTCGTACATGGGGCATGGCAACAGAGTGTGCACACACTGCTGGTAGCCTGAAGGTGGGAAAAGCAGAGCGCAACCCAAGTGACAAGGGGTCTAGGGCAATGAAATGTGAGGGGCATCACAGCTCAGAGATGGGGGATATAAAGTAGGCAAAGTGATAGTAGCAGGGATTTGAGGGAAGAGTAGATGGCTGCAGATGTCAGAGGGGTGTGGGGACTTGAAAGAAATGCCAATGAAGAAAGTTCCACATAGGTCTTATCTTAGGACAGGGGAGGGACCTGCTCTTAGGACAGGGGAGGGAGCCAACCTGCTCCCTGGGAACAGGCATGTCATGCTGTGACTTTTAGGGTAGTTTTCTGTTAAAAACGACCCCGAGAAGAAATCCAACATGGGAACACTACCAGCTCCAGAAAGCCAGCGTGAAAACAGAAGGTCTCGCAGGGCTTTGAAGCCCAAAATATTGTGCCGCCCTCCTGGGAAGTGACCCAGGTTGGATGCTGTGCCAATGGCAGAACCAGTAGAGAGAAAGGAGGCCCAACTCACTTTCTCATGTCAGGATTTTCTTGGGGTGAAAAATAACTTCTAGCAGAAAACTGTGTGTTAATAATACCAGAAAGCTTCAAGCACAGCAGGCGCCCGGAAAATCAACGTCTGTTTGGAGGGCCCCAATTGGTACCTTGGAAACCACAAATTAGCAGGATGCTGGGTACAGTATTTGATTCTCGGCACATCCAAGACCCCAGCATGCGTCAACTCGAAGCCGTCCAACTCCTCTCCCCACAGCAGCGAGCCACGCCTGCGCAGACACGGTGCGGCACTCTCTGGCTGCCATTATCCATTTTGCTCAAGGAGCACCGCGGCCGCCATTTTGGGCTCCTTCGACAGCTCCGGCAAGAATTCGAGGAAAGCGAGAGGACCCAAAATGCACGGCTCTGCGGCGACTTCCTTAAGGCAAATAACTTTCAGGTGGCTTAGCCGTGCATGGACCCCAGAATCTGCAGCGAGAAAGTCTTACGAAGAATGTTTTCTGCGCACATAAAATGTCCAGGAGCAGGCACACCTGCCTCGTGGCCACTCGCTTCCCGACAAGCTCCTCCTCAGTGCTGAGGGAAACACGAAGCCCGGTTCTCGCTCACCTGCCATGGCCTGCACACTTGAGAGAGTCGGGTTCCAGGGGACGCTGTCTCCCCTGCCATTCCCTTCTTACTGACCCGTGGCTCTCCCTGCTTGACCTCCCCACCACCTCCGGCTCATCAATCACAGACTTCCCTCCGCTCAGCGGGGAAGGAGGGAGGGGAGATGTACATTCGCCTTGGTTCCCGGTTCCCCCTCCTCGCCAAGCAGCAAAGGGCCTCCCGGGCTCCAGCAGGCAAGCCGAGGGAACAGAGCGGCTTGCAGTTCTCCTCATATCAGGAATATCCGTCCAGCCCTGCCACCTCCTCTCTTGTCCCATCTGCTGAAACCGTGCGGCAAAATGTCTGCAGCGAGGGACAAAAAGCCGCCGTTTGGCTTCTACTTTGTCACAAAGCGGACAAAAACACAGCGCTCAGCAGCTCCAAGCCACGGGTCTTCCTCGCCAATTTAAATCGTCACAGGGTTTTTTGCGGCCCACCCTCAGTTTCTTGGCCTCCCCGCCTGCCGCGTGGAACCCGGACACGCCGTACCCAAACTCCCACACTGTTCTTGCCAACAACACTCAGTTCTCTGCTGCCTTTGGGCTGGCGCATGGATTTTGTCCCAGCCAAACCAAACTTTCAGTTTCAATCACAGCAACGGCACCAGCAGCCTGCATTCCGCCACTCTCTGAATGGCAAGGGCAGCAAACATGCTGTGACGCCACAGCAGTTTAGCCAATGGCTTTGGAGAGGGGGGAGTCGTGAGCCTGTGTCTGTTTCTCGAGAGAAGGGGGTAGCTGATGTCTCCCATACAACTCCTGTCATCTTCAACCATTGCCCAGGAGGGCTGAACCTGTTGGGAACTGTAGTCCCAAACCCCTGAAAGGCACCCACCCAGTTGGGGAAGGCTGCTCCAGAGGCAGTGAGAAACCACCCCTGTTCCTCACATACAACAAGCACGTTTTTCTTCCCTCTGCAAAACAGTGAAAAGAGCTCAGCAAGGAATGGGGAGAAGGGCCTCATTCTGATCTGGTGGCAACACACAGGTCATTGGACTGGGATTTCTTGTTCTCTCTCATTTTAGAAGAAATGTGTGGCCTCCTCTTTTCAAAGCTTCGAAAAAGAATATTGGAAGGCATTTAAGTGAGCTGCTTGCAGTATTTATAGCTATTTTTAGCTTTTTATAATCTTTGCCGGCAGTCGTGTCTTTGTACTGAGTAGTTATCCTCATTAATGGTTTTCATTGTTAAATCTAGATTTGTTTCTGTTACCTTTGTTCCCAATTCTTGTAAAATATTTATTTCTTTTGCTTTCTTTTGAGTTACCTTGAGAACCCAATTTGGCGGGGGTGGAAGGATATGAAGAGAAAAAAATCCTATAGGAGGGTTTGTGTTTTAGGAGGGAGGGAGCCCAGGCCGAAGATTCGTCACCACTGATCTATGAGCATTACCCAAGAAGGAGCTAGATAACGGCAACCAAGTGACCTAAAGATGGAGGATTTGTGGGGATTTTCCTCTCCTAAGCTAAGGAGGTTGGGGGGAAGTCATGGCAAAGGGTCATAAAAAGTTATTGATTGATTGATTGATTGATTGATTGATTGATTAAATTTGTATGCTGCCCTATATCCGTAGATCTTGGCGCAGTTCACAACATTTAAATAACAATATAAAAAACCCACAAAACACATTGCCATAATAAAAACAGAAACAAACCAATAACTCCCACCTCCACAGCAACATTTAATGCAGAGAATACAAGAACTGCCCTCTCAAGGAGGCTTTGTCCAAAGATAACATCTGGCAGTGCAACCAGGATGGGCAAAAGGAAACTCTGCAAAATAACCGAGAGCCGGCACAGTCCGTAAGCCTCACCAGTCTTCCTCAACCTGGTAACTTCCAGATGTTTGGGCTACAATTCCCATCAGCCCCAGCCCAAAACATCTGGAGAGCACCGGGTTTAAGAAGGCCGAGCTATGTTAAAAGTGAGGTGCACAGATTTTTAATGCATAAGCAAGTCTTGCAAAGTGCTGCCCCACGTTCACAAATATGTCTATCGGAGGTTTATCTGGCCATGGTAGCTAACGTGGAATCTTCAGACACAAAGTGGGAATATTTCTAAATACTGGCAAGCATGTAAGGAGAATGCATTGTCTTTATGCCCTGTTTGTAGCATTCCCGGCGATATCTGATCAGTCAATGTCGGAACCAGGATCCCAGACTAAGTGGACCTTTGGCTTGACCCAGCGGAGCTCTCTGCGAGTGGCATCACTCAAATCATTCACACATAGTCCTCATTCACACCAAACATTTAAAGAACTTTTATGCCACTTTAAACCACCATGGCTGTCCCCCTCCCGCCAAAGAATTCTGGGAGCTGTAGTTTGCTACAGGTGGTGAGAGTTGCTAGACCATCCCTATTCCCTCACTGAACTACAGTTTGCACAGTTCCCTGTGAAGAGGAATTGACTGTGAAACCACTCTGGGAATCGCAGTCCTATGAGGGGATTAGGGGCCTAATAGCAGTAGGAGTCTCAAAAAGAGATGGAAAAATTCTGGAAATTTTGAAGCACTTCCCCCCCAGCCTTTCCAAGGAGGAAAACCAGAAAATTGGAAGTACCGTAAAGTTGGAACATGCGATACTTTCCTTCTTCACCAAACCTGAATTTATAATGCATAAAGATCTTCATAGGGTGAATTTTGAGCGAGTAGTACGACATTTTTAAAAGACACGCCCCTCCTTACAAAGCCACATTCAAAACTCCTGGCATCCTCCAAAGAAGCCCAGGAATTGTAATTTTCCAGGAGTTCTGGGAGCTGTAGCTCTATGATGGGAAACTACAGTTTCCACAGTTATTTTTGTGGGGCAGGGGGCAGCAAGGATGCGCTTCAAATGTACACGCACCCAGGGTCCTGATGAACACCAAAATTGCCAGCAGCTTCACAAACTAATTTGTGTTCACACAAAACAGCCAGGCAAAATGAAGTTCTCTCCTGCCCTGCCAACCTCACAGCAGCGCCCGAAGTTGTGGGTGGGAAAACCACCTTTTCCAGTTCCTTTTCCAGGTTCTTCTCCTGGGAGGGGAGGAAGAAAACAAGCGGGGGGTGGGAAAGTAAGCGAGAGAGATGTGCCAGGAGAAGAAGACGACTTTTATCGGAAAGACTTAGCCCCACAGACAGAGCGGCTCTGAAAGTCAACAAATTTAGATGGCAAGCACATGGCCCCCCAAAACAGCCCTTTGCCAAAATTTCCCTCCCTGTCCCGCGCCTGGGGCAGTTACCCGAATCTCTGAACGGCCCTCCGCTCACTTCCTCCCGACGTGCGAACGCTAAACCCATCTGGAACTGTTTAAACCGAAATATCCTCCTCTTCCCCCCCCCCCAAATAAACTCTCCAGCCCAAACTCTAGATTCCTCCGAAGTTAAAACAAGCAGAGAGAGAGAGACAGAGGGAGAAGGGGCAACGAGAGAAAAGTGCCAGGGCCTGGCTTAATGGCGCTTTCTCTCTCCCTCTCTCCCCCACTTTTCATTTTCAGTTTAATTTCTGCGGGACTAGGCTAAATCTGTCCCTGGCAATTGGTCAAACCCGACACGTTTTTCTCGTTAATAAGTAAAGAGGGGGCCTCGGGTTCCTCGCCGTCGGTGCGTGCGGAAGACGCACGCGCTGCCACCCCTTCGACACCTCCTCTGCCTGCGCTGCCAAGCAACTCCAGAACCAGAGTCCCTTCCTTTCTCTCGTTCTCCAGGGGTCAGAGAGGCAACGAAGCCCCTTCCCCTCCTGCCGGAGCAGGCAAGTGCTTCCCCCAGCAGTCTCAGCCAGAGCAAATGCTGTAGAAAGAGGTGGTTTTGGGACAGGACTTCAGCAGCGACCGGAGGGCCTCTGTCCAGCCCTTTTTGAAGTGGCGAAGGAGAGAAAAAACTGTTCAGAATCATAAAGATAACCCTCTGAGTCCTTGGGCAAATCCATGCAACTTCAGTGTCAAATTCAACCTTCCGACACACAAACACACGCAAAAAAACCCACCAAAACCCCAGAGCTGGCATGCATGCTGTCGATTATAAACCCGGCCGAAGTTCCTACATGTTTCCTACATTTCACATTCCAAGGTGGGGGCTGGGGGGGGGGGAAACAGGTGCAGGGGAAAGCTGCAGGCTCCTAGAGACACAAGAGGAGGAATAACACAAACACACACAAACAAAAACAAGAAGCCCATCACACACACCAGAGCAACAAGAGGGTTCCGAAGTGCTGGGCAAACAAGCGACACGGTGGCCTTAAGGAAGCCATGGGGCCTGGACTGACTTTCACAGCAATGGGGAAAGGGTCTGAATATTGTGCTGTTGCTGATATTTTCCTTGCATGGAATCACACTTCCAGGTCCTTGCAAACCTTTCCATCTTTCCCCTGCAAAAGTGAGCATTTGAAATGTCCTATGTATCTTCAATAGCCATTTGCATTTTTCTGTTGTGAACAATTCTGGGATCTTTGAATGAAGGGTAGTATACATGTTTAAATTAATAATAATAATAATAATAATAATAATAATAATGCTCATTCTTTCTTGTATCTCCACTGCAAGCCTGAAATGCAGCTCTTTTTTAAACAAAGGAGCAGGTAAACCCTACTACACAGCAGCGCTCGCTACTAAGAGGTATCCAACACAATCCCTCGAGTTACAAAATTTCAGCGGCATGTCTGTGCAGGGAGCTTATATCACTCCAAAAACATTGCTCAAAGGGGCCTTGCTCAGCCAGGCCCAGATTTAAGACCCATTTTCATCTTATGCACCACCCAAACAAAGCCATGGCATCAAATATGCACACACAAATTCCAGCTGAATTTAGCAGAGGGGTTTGAGAAGGATCTATTTAGGCCAAGCTCCATGGCTGGCAGATCTCCCATGCTGAAATGGAGGATAGTTCACAGAAGCTGCGGGGCTATGGCGCTAGCTCCACCTTCTCCAACCTGGTGCCCCCTCCAGATGTTCTGGACTACAATTCCCATCATCCCCTGCCATCATGGCACAGGTGATGGAAGGGTGGCAGACTGAGGAAGGAAGCTCTAGCGTTCTTCCATGGTGCCAATGCGCTGCCCACAAAAGAACAGACCCAGATTCCATCTGAAATGTGCACATGCAGCTGTCATGGCCAACACTTCTTCTCAAACCCACCAGAGACATGCAACTTCTCTCAGACGGCAACCAGGCACAAGGCTACAAGAAACTACTCCTTTCGCCCAAAGTTGCTGTCTGTCTCTATTCCACAACCGTGTAGCAGGCCCCCTTCTGCTGCAAGACATGCCCCACCCCAAAGGATGCAGGAGAGCAGGACCTTGAGGACGGTGAACAGATTCTGCTTTCCAGCCACACGCTGTGCAGTATTAATTATGGCAGTCAATCTAGCCACCATTTTGACTCCTCCACCTGCCAATAGCCTCTAATGAGAGGCCCAATCGTTACACTATCTTTTGTTCCCCGGATGCGATCTTTGTGGAGTCACAACAACCTGCTCCCTCATTAAGGCTGCATCTCCACATAGTGGCTTTGTGGAAACAAGAAAGCTTAAGCGAGGGAGGGCCGCCATATTTGCAAGCGGAGACACATGTAAACACACAAACGAAAATGCCCACACGAGATGATGCCCCGTAACACGGGACAATATGGTTTGGGGATTCCGGTTTTATGGATGGGAATCCCTCAAGTTCTGTCCAATGGGAGAGCTTGGTCTTAAGTGAAAAAAACTGGACATCTGACCAACCAGTCTACTTGGCAAAGAGGGAAGAATCCCAAAATGGGGGTCGGGGGGGGGGCAAAGCAACACAAGCGCTGTGCCTATGTGCTGTGGCTCCAGAACCCTCTACTCCATGCTCCCAGCTGGAGACAACATGGTTCCCCGCACATGCGCGCTGATGCCTGCCTGCCCCCTTCGCTCATGCTTGGCACCACAAGGAGAAGCTGAACCTGGAAAAACCAGTTTGCGTCGGCACCACAGGTAAGTAAAAGCGGGCCTGGAAGAAAAACACAACACAGAAAACAACACGTGAGCCCGTGATTCAGGTTCCTTGGGATGTTTAATTAAAACCTGCCGAGTACCCAGTCGCCAGCAACCGCCAAAACCAGCCTGCGGGAAGAAAGGGGGAAACACAACCGAATATTTCATGCACGATGCCAGCCTTGACAAGAACTTTAAAAAGGAGGAGGAGGAGGAAAAAGCCCCAAATGCCACCGCAAAGGGTGCTTGGGCGCGAATCGTCCGGCACTAGGGATTCCCCACCATTAAGGGAAATGGAGGGAACATAGATCATTTTAGCTCAAGAGAGTCAGCATCATGATCAGCCTAGCGCTTGCCCGTGTAGCTCGAGGTGAAGCTCAGTTAGGCGCCGAGAAAAGAAGAAGATGAGAGCAAGGAAAGTATAGAAAGTACAGAGAACACCGTCCCGGGAGGGGGGACCCTCAGAAGTCCACGCAGCTCGTCTTGTAAGCTTGCCCTTGTCGCCAATTAGCCGGCTGCTCTTCTGGGCACAAAGGAAGAGCCTCTCTCTCCCCCCCAGAAGGATGAACCAGCTTGCAAGGAATGGGAGATTTAATGAGCTCGGCCAGAGCTTCCCGAGTTCTGTGACCAGATTCCCCTCAGCCTTATCCTAAAGCATCAACAAAACAGCAGGCCGAGCGTCCCCGCCGAGAGAGGAGGCAGTTCAGTGAACTGTAATTAAAAGAAAGCAAATCTCGCTCCATCAGGGAAATACCTGGCAGCGCATCTATAGAATCGGGAGGGGAGAAAACGCGACGTTGCACGCGGACGCACATCGCGCTACGTCAAAACATGCGCCTAAATACGTGCATTGTGCTACACTAGACTGGGAAGCCCACTGCCACAGAAACAAATGCACTATAGAATTCAGCGCCAGGCTTTATAGAGCTAAAATGCGCCTCCCAAACCAGCCCCCATCTTCGCTCAACTCAAGCAAAACTTGGGAAAGGATGAACAAGCTTCCCTCCTGACCCACTTAATGCCACAAGCATCCCCACGCTCCACATTAAACTAACCTGAAACAATCTCTCCCACCACCCAGTTCTGGATTTGCATTCACCTGCATGGGCTTCACCCCCAAAGAGGTGGTGATGGTGGGAAAATCCACTTTTTAAACTGCACCTTTAATCGCTAGCGTAGCGGTTAAAGGGTCTTATGAGATAACTTTTGGGCATTTATGTAGTGGCCTTATGGAGCTGTTCTGCAGCACAGGGAGTTGAGCGTAAACCAAAATGCAGCCCCCTCCGATTTCCATTTGTCCCCAATATCCTCCTTCTCCTCCCAATGTCTCAGCAAAGAGTTATTCATTTACCCAGTCCTGGGAATACAGGGGGCGGAGGAGCCCTTTGCAAAAGTGGAGAGGTTAATTGTGCCCCGAATCCCTCTGTGCAGAGACCGGGTGCAAGCTAGCCAGGACAAAGGAAAAGGAAACCCTCAAGGTTTTGCAGGGACAGGAGCTGTTCTTGCCCGTCTTGCCCTTACAGAGTTTGTGCCTCTTTGTGCGCAGGTGAGCAGGCAAGAAGAAGAAAAAGAACCTGTCCTTTGCCATTGTTCCCAAACCAGTATTATTAATTCCTTCCCTTGCGCTCAGCCGGGGGGGGGGGAGAAGCACAGGGCATCAGAAGCACTAAGAGGTATAGAAAATGTGATTTAATGCAGTTTAAATTAACGGCGTATCGTTTTTCTCTCTCTTTCCAGCAGAACAGGAGTGGGATGGTCCCAAGCAAGGGAAGCAGCAAAAACTGAGCAAAAGGGAAAGAAGAGAAAGCTTGCATATTCCAAAAGCGCTCCTCCTTCCCCTCCTGCGCTCTTCGGCCGAGCAAGGGAAACCTATTCCCGCGGGGCCTCGGCTCCCCAGCCCAGCTCGCCTCTCTTCGCGTTCAAGTGCCTTTGCCAGAGAAAGCCGCCGCCGTTGCTTCTGGGCCAGAGCATTCCTGCTCCGGCAGGCTGAGGCGCTGCTGAACCAGAGAAGAAAAACACACTGTAACTTCAAACAGACCCAGCACGCTTGCACAGAAATCTGGGGGAAGGAACCATTTTCTTCCCAGCCCTTACAAAGCCCTCTGTGACTCGCTGCTGAAAAGCAGGCTTCTCCACACACACACCCCCTTCCACCGCTCTCCTCCTCGGCCCCTCGACGTCTCCCCTTCTGCGCTCCCTCGCAAAGAAACTGGACTCTCCACCAGGCTCCCGATAGGTCAAGCCAAGTGGAGCAGCGGGGAGGAGAGGGGAGAAGGAGCACAATTGAACAGAGTCGTGTTGCATTTTTTTTTTTAAAAAAAAGCCCAGACACAAGTCTAAAAATGTGCTCGCTCACACCCCAGCCGACCGCAAAATCCCAACTCTCACGGGTCAGGACGCAGAGGTAACAAAACTAACTGGGAGTTACACATTTCTGGCACCGAAACCTGACAGGGCAGCGCGAGGTGGCAGAATCCCCGGTTACTAGCAGCTGCGGTTTATATAGAGTGTGCGCATATGGATTTATTGCTGCTATGGATTTATTATTAGCACTAAAGTAATGCATACACTAGATTTACAGTAACTGCTCAAAAACGGCACAGTCTGCATCAGGAAGCAGTTTTTTTAAACAGCATGGGGAGGGGAACCACAACACAATGTACGTATTATTTTTATTTTTTAAGTGAGAGCCCCCGCCCAACAAAAAGGGAATGTAAGAGCGCATTCCTGGTGATCTTAAGGGTCAAGCGACCCTGATTCGCAGAGTTAAGTCACAACATATGCCGCACACGCCACTGCTCGGTTTACACGCAGCCCAGCTGGAACAAAAGGCAGAGCAGGAAAAGTGCAGGTTGAGAAGCCAACTCTCCAACCCACCCAAGAACACGCCCCGCGGACCCCAAGCAAGCGCCCCGCGGCACGAAGCTGAGACGCAAACTCCTCCGTCTGCAAGGTGGTGCTCTTTTTAAATACACACACTTAAGGGAAACAGTTAAAAAAGGAAAAGGGGGAAAGTGTTGCCATTCCTGAGCAAGCCTTTCTATAGCCTCCCATTTGTTCTTCGTTTAGGAGGTTAACGGGGACCTGATCTCCGTGACAAGCTGCCACCCCATTTTCTCAAGCAGGACAGGACAAAGACGCATTGATCTACATAGGCCTGACAATCTCAGCGGGAGAGAACGGAAGAAACTTAAGGAAAACACCTGAAGTGTGGAGCGTGGCGGACACTGTACCCATGAAGCACACCAGGTCAGGGAAATCAGAACACCAAGACGACAAAGAGAAGGTAGGCAGACTTGCAGAACGCACAACACTGGTTTTAAGTCTTGTGATGTGTCCCCTTCACAAAGCCAAGATATCTTTGTGGGTTTGGAGTGGTTTCTGATACAATTTGGTGACATGCCTGGGCTGTCCCCATCTGGACAAATGGAGCTGCATATATGGAACAGGAAAAAAAATCTATCCCTCTGCAGGAATTTCCAATTCAGTGTAAAAGGCCCTTGTTCTCCAGGAGTTAAATTATCTTGGAGAAAGGGGGATATTCCACGAAGTGGCTGCCTGCCTGTGTTGATGCCTCGCCTTCCAGCTGAGGCAGTTCCCAAAAAGGCGGAAAAGCTCCAACCTTGTTCTGCACAAAAGGAGCCAAGGTAATTTGGAAGGAGGCATGTTTCTTGAAAATCTCAGAAGGAGCCAAAAAGGGTTCCTTACACACACACACGTATCCTCCCACCCCTTCTCTTTCTCTCTCTCATTTCACCACAAACCCAGCGCCTTTGCCATCCCAGCGAAAGAATGTGCCTGTGAAGGAAAACTTGAAGCCAGCGTCAAACAGGGGAGAAGAAGAAAGGAAGTCAAAAGCATGTTTTGTATCCTAGAGAAGCGATGCTGAAGCTGGCAGGTTTTAAGATCTGATGTATTTGGGGAAATTCACAGGAGCTACTTTTAAAGACACAACTTCCATATTTGTCTGAAGGGGAGGCTGGGAGGTAGCTGAAGAAATGAGGCTGCCTATTAAGAAAATTCCCCAGCACTGATTTTTGAGAATGTGTCACATATGTCTGCATTCCAGCTTCTGTGCTGTTCTTCTTGTGCATGCTGAAAATATGCCCCCCCCCCCTCTTCATTTTGACAAGATTCAGAACACAAAGGGCAAGATGAACCAAGAATTTTCCTGAGCTTGCTCAAAGGCCCAACACCTTTTCTCTGGTGGGACAAAAGCTCGTGATTCCCACGCATTTGGCAAAATGACTAAAGTTAAAACTTCTACCAGAACTGGAAAACAACCAGTTTTCTCTCCTCTGGTCTTGCAATTCAACTGAGTTGCAAGCCTTTCGTCCTGGTTCTTGAACGCTCAACCTTTCGGCGAGGCTAAAGAGACCATTTCTGGCCTTCAGGACTGAGGGGTTGTGGAAAAGCAAACTTGAAATCTGCCTACACCCCAGTGGTGTAGCGTGGGTTATCAGCACCCGGGGCAAGGCAAGTAATTTGCGCCCCCTAACCCATGGATTTGTGCCCCCTAACCTGTGGATTTCCCTAACCCCCAGATGCTGCGCCCGGTGTGGCCGCCCCCCCTGCACCCCCCACGCTACGCCACTGCTACACCCAAAAGGAACATTAATGTTTACTGTTCTTTTGCTGAAGATAGGAAGTATATGGGGGGAGATTCCACTAGAATACAAACCTCTCCATTTCTGCTAAAATTGTGCTTTATACTAAACAGAAGTATCATTTGGGCTTAGGGCAGGAATAGGATACTCAGGTGGCTCCAACAATTTCTGCAGACTCGGAACTTTTCAGTGAGACATCTATGCTGTGAAATACAACAATTACGGTAAGCCACTACTCTTACGTGTGAGGCTCTCTTACAGAAGGAACTAATTTTAAAACAAACTCTGAACTTGGCTTTTTATTTTTAAAGTCTACCATGAACTGCTTCATTTCACAGCTTTGCTTTTCTGATTAATGCAGGCCAAGTGACAGAAGTGCCTTCTCTGCCACCCCGGGTCCCAATCTGAAGAAAACAACGTCCTGCTCCCACAGCCAGAAGAAAGCCGTCCAAAGAGCTGAGAAAAGAATGCAATCCCATATTCTGAGCTGCAAAGGTCTAAAACTCACCTGCAGTCAAAAGCATGGCGAACTTAGCAACTTTATGGATAGCACCTGACAGCTCTGAGGATCTCTTCTCTCTCATCTGCCACTTACAACACAACCACCCTCCAAAATTTAGCTGAGCCAACTCTCTGCAACCCACACAACGGGGGAGCAAGGCCAAGGCAGGCCAGTTGACCGCCAGCTTCCTTCGCTTGCCCCCCAATTTCGAAGCTGCTGGTGTCATAACACAGGACCTCGACGTTAAGCAAGGGTGGTGGCCCTATCTAACACCACGGTTCAGAAAGTGGGGGGCGGAGGATCTAAGCTAGAAGACCCTGGAAAGACCAGATAATAATAATAATAATAATAATAATAATAATAATAATAATAATAATAATAATAATAATAAATTTATATCCCGCCCTCTGCAGCCGAAGGCGGCTAACAACACTAAATAGTGAGACTGGATCTCAGACCAAGAGGGCATGCTTCAGACTTGATTATTTTCATCGAGGCTGCCACAGATTTGGGAAACAGAGGCTGGAGAGCAGAAGAAGTGTTTGAATGGAGGTGGAACAATTGCCCATCCCAAACAGACAGGGACAATGGCTTCTCTCCAGGCACCCATCCAAGGCAATGGAAGCACGTTCTTGGGCGTGTATGTGGACTCAGGACAGCAGACACCTCTGGAGGCCGCCTCTCTATCTGATGTCCGATATATTGATAAAGGTTGAAAGGGTTCGTGACTCTGGAAAAGGGTGGGGTTCGTAAGGAACCCCCAGTACCCCCAAAACGCAAATATTATTTAGTGTGTGTGCATCCGCAGAATTCAATGTGCACATGCAAAGGTGAGCGCCAAGCTGAGGTTTTTTCACCATTTCGCTCCCTCGGAATGGGGATCCCCCGACGGAGAGGCCGATCCCCGCGGGAAATCCCCCCCCCACTGCCCCCCAAGGGATCCGCGGGGCCTCACCTTCCAATGCGCGGCAGCCGCCCGGCAGCAGAAGCAGCAGCACCACCGGGAGCAGCGGCTGGGGCGCCCCCGGGCGGGCCGCGGCCATCGCGGGGCCGGAGCCCGGCGGGGCGGCTACACAATCCCGAACCCCCGGGGCGGGCGCAGACCTCCGGCGCGTCGCTGGCGCTGCTCCTTGGCGGGGAGCGCACAGTCCGCCCCCGGCGTCGGTTCGGCGTCCGGCGGGCTGATCTTTGCACCCAAAAAACCTCCCGAAATTAAACTCCTCCAGGCTCCAGCGGGTCGATCCGGTAGTCCCGGGCGGTCCCGAAAGGCGCTGTCCGCCAGGCGCCTCGTACTCCGCCAAACAGAGACAACAGTCCTGCCCTCCCTTCCTCGCTCGACCCCGCAGCCCCGGCGGAGGTGGCTTTGGACGGGTGCCCCCGGAAACCTCTCGCCGGAGCGGGTCTTCCGACGGCACCAGAGTTCCGCGCGCCTCTCCAAGGACGCCGCTCTCCGCAGCAGCTCCGGGGGGCTCCCTTGCTCGGGTCCGGGGGACTTGGAGCGGGTCAGAACCGGCCGGGGCTTCTCCAGGCGACCGCTCCGGAACGCGATGCGGACAGCGGATCCCCGCTCGGCTTGCTAAGCTCGGCTTTCTCTTGCGCTGCTGCTGGGTCGGAACCGAAGCGGGCTCGTCCAGGCCCTTGCGGACGGTCCGGTGCTGAAGCGCGGCAGGGCTGGAGTGCCGGGATCTCTCGCGCCCCACACTCGGTTTTCTCTTGGGTCCGCACCGGGCTGGGGATTCCCCGGCGTCGGGGATCCGCAGAGGGTCCTCCTCCCCGGCTGGAGAGACCCGGGAGGCTCGGTGCGCGGCAGGCTGCAAGCGACTCGCGGGCTCCGCACGCAGCCAGCGCCGCCCCTCGCTCGGGGATCCTCTCTCGGCCGCTCACGCTCTCGCTCTGGGCGCTCCTGCAAAGCCGCCGCGGCTCAGACCCAGGGGGAGGAGCCCGGCTGCCAATCGCGCCCAGGGCCGCGCCCCCGGCAACCGGGCGCCCGCTCAGCGCGGGCCAGGCGCGGCGGGAACGCCCCTAGCAACGCCAAGCCCCGCGCTGATTGGGCGGCCGGCGTCCTCTGGGTTGCGGCCTCCCGAAGCGGGGAGGCGGGGCTCCGAGGGAAAGATGAATTGGAAAGGGCGGGTTCTCCGAGACCAGCTCTCAAGGCTCACTGGCCGGGCGGGAGGCCCGCGAGGAGGGTGCTCCACCTAGTGGCCGAGTGGGGGATTGCCAGCTATTAAAGCGCTGCGGTGGGAGTGGGGGGGGGCTCCCATTCATGAATGGGCAGGATGACATGGGAGGCGGGGGGAGGGGAAGCCTGAGAGTTAACAAAAGATAGGAATAAAGAACTCCGCGGCCGCAGCAGCATGGAGATAGCGGCAGATTTCGCAGATATGGCATGGTCAGATTTCCCCAGTTACTCATGCGAGCAGGTAGAGGAGTCATGTGCTGACATAAAGCCTTCTGCTAAGTATAGACCCTATACTTTTGATGTTGCAAAATGTGTCCTGCAACAAGCCAGTGAGATACTAGAACTGCCTTAGTGGGGGAAGCACACTGCCTTGCCCACCCGTCATTTCACTTCATTAGTTGTTCTGTGACGCTTCTCCCAATGCCACCACAATATTGCCATCTGGAGAGGCACTCGAGCTACAGCGACAACAGCAACGATGTCCGTTTGCAGTTTAAAAAGTTACGGGTTTTCAGCAGGAAGTTATGGATCCTGCACCAGTTGGAAAGGAGGCAGTGTGCTTGGCATTTATAAGCAACTCCTGGCATCGTTGTTGTTGGCCTCCGTCTGTCTCGAGAGACAATGGAGTGTGCCTCCGGGGGTGAAGTCAAACTGCTGCATTAGCAGCACTGAAGTGACCTCCCCAGGATGCAAGCCTGGGCAATGTATGGAGCTCCTGGGCTGCCCAGAAGACAAGACCCTCCTCTCGGCCTCCCTGATGGGATCCACAGGAGCCAGCTTGGAGGAGTTGCCAGAAGGAGGTACACAAGTTGCCACTGAACCATCTTAGGAACTCTACTCCAGATTTGTGTAAAGTTTAAAAGGTAAAGGTACCCCTGCCCGTACGGGCCGGTCATGTCCGACTCTAGGGTTGTGCGCCCATCTCGCTTAAGAGGCCGAGGGCCAGCGCTGTCGGGAGACACTTCCGGGTCACGTGGCCAGCGTGACGAAGCTGCTCTGGCGAGCCGGCACCAGCGCAGCACACAGAAACGCCGTTTACCTTCCCGCTATAAAGCGGTACCTATTTATCTACTTGCACTTAAGGGTGCTTTCGAACTGCTAGGTGGGCAGGAGCTGGGACCGAAAGACGGGAGCTCACTCCGCCGCGGGGATTCGAACCGCCGACCATGCGATCGGCAAGCCCTAGGCACTGAGGTTTTACCCACAGCGCCACCCGCGTCCCCTAAAGTTTACTCCATAGCAATTTCTTCTCCTGAAGACACAAGGCAGTGGAAGTTTAGGACCAGTGTTTTCCTTCCCCTAGATGGGCTCCCTTCCCATGTGGACGCAGAGGCGGAGCAACCTGTTACCCGGTGTGGTGTTTGCCCCAGGGGGTGTGATGCGCTCCTGAGGGGGTGGTGACACACCACCCGCAGGGGCATGGCATGCATCCCAAGGACGTGGTGCACACCCAGGGGTGTGGCATGCATACTGGGGGTACACGGCGAGCAGCGCATAACCCAGGAGGTGCCGCCAATCGGGAGCCGGCATTTTGTCTCACCCCCTTTGGAATGGCACCCAGGGCGGCCCACCGCCCTGCCCCCACCTCAGAACGCCCCTGTGTGGATGAGCCCTATCTACCCCTCACTTCCCTCTACATTGGTACCTCTGGTTGCGAACGGGATCCATTCCGGAGGCTCGTTCGCAACATGAAAAGAGCGCAGCCCGCAGCGGCGTGTCTGCGCACGCGCGGGTTGCGATTCGGTACTTCTCCGCATGATGTCATTTTGCGCTTCTGCGCATGCGCGAGCAGTGAAACCCGGAAGTAACCCTTTCCAGTACTTCCGGGTCACCGCGGGACGTAACCTGAAAGAACGTAACATGAAGCGGACGTAACATGAGGTATGACTGTGCAGTGCAGAAACTGCCTTCTTCAGCATTGGACCCCCTATTGGTCTGGTCTGCTCAATCAACCTAAAGATTTCTTCAGATGCAGGGGAACTCTCTAACTCCCCGAGGGTTTGAAACCCATTGGCTACTCTCATGTGGTTTAGTTGGCCAGTTGAAGTCGTTTCCTAGGGTGTGGCCAATGCCTCATTCTGGCAGCTTCTATGAGTCCCAGGTGAGAGCTGAGTGTAGGGTGGGGTCCAAAGGTCCAGAAGGAGCGGGACATGTCCCCACCAGAGGTATTTCCCCTCCCCACCCCCCCACCCCGAAATGCAAGTGCTCTAACCATAGCTGGATGGAGAATTTGAGATCCAGGGCTCCTCTGTAGTAGTAGTAGTAGTAATAATAATAATAATAATAATAATAATAATAATAATAATATTTATACCCCACCCATCTGGCTGGGCCTCCCCAGCCATTCTGGGCGGCTTTCAACAGAATATTAAGATACAATAACCTATTAAACATTAAAAGCTTCCCTAAACAGGGCTGCCTTCAGATGTCTTCTAAAAGTCTGGTAGTTGTTTTTCTCTTTGACATCTGATGGGAGGGCGTTCCACAGGGTGGGTTCCACTACAGAGAAGACTCTCTGCCTGGTTCCCTGTAACTTGGCTTCTCACAGTGAGGGAACCGCCAGAAGGCCCTCGGCGCTGGACCTCAGTTTCTGGGCAGAACGATGGGAGTGGAGACACTCCTTCAGGTATACTGGACCGAGGCCGTTTAGGGCTTCAAAGGTCAGCCCCAACACTTTGAATTGTGCTTGGAAACATACATATTAGTCAAGAATTTGCCGAGGTGAAGGGAAGAAGGTGACAAAACACCCCCATTTTCACACAGGGTGTGGGGAGACTCACAATTCCACATGAAACTGGGCTCCTGAGCCTGTGCTTTTCCCCTGACCTCACTAAATCAGAATGCGCAGGTTTCTAAAGGTGAGCCTCTTCAAGCACACCCGAGCCTACCCAGATTCCAAGCTAGTGACCACAAAGCAATGCTCTGGATTTGTGTACATCTCAGAGGAATCGTTGAGCAATCACCATGACAAATAAGATACTGAAACAGCTGAGAAAGTCACCGGCAGTGTGGTACGGAGAGGGAGAAGGAGGGGCATCATGCATCAGTGTTCCAAATATGAGGAAGTACATGGGAGCTGCTTCCTCAAGACCTCAACCTGCACTTGCGGCAGGAGGAGTCACCAATGGTGAAAGCTGCAGCTGCTTAATTTGGCCTTCTCCCTATGCCACCATGAATGGGGCTTCTCTGTGGTTACTCTGTGCAGAACTACTCACCATCCAAATCTCATCCAGAATGCCTAACCCAGTGGTCGGGAAAGCCAGAGCAGGAGCGACCCTCAAATTCTTTCCATCTGGCCCCTGGGACTCTCATGAGACGACACTCAACCCCAGGACATTCTCCCTCTCTGATCCTGCTCCTCAAGGGCTTTCCCCTAGCTAGAAAGGATTCCCCTTGAGCCGTAAAGATGCCTCTCACTTGCCTGAATAAAGGGTGTGTACAAACCCTGACTTGTGTGTGCCTGAAATATACACAGATACGGGTAACGTCTGGAAACCCAGCCAGATGGGTGGGGTATATCATCATCATCATCATCTGCACATCCAACTTTGACCCAGCTACTTCTTGCCTCTGGCCCTGCCCACTGCAGGCTTGCGGCCCCCCAAATGTTGCCTGTGAGGGAACGTGGCCCTGAAAAGGTTTCCCCACCCCTGGCCTAACAGAAGCTGGTACATGATGTGGCATCATCTCAATTGATGTCCCTCCACCACCTGAATTCAGCAGCCACCAGAGAGGTCCATGAGAGGGAAATGTTAGGCTGATGTTAGCGTTATCAGGTGGATGCCACCAGGTAATGTGGAGAAGGGATGCCTTTAAGAAAAACCTTCCTCTACCTGGTGCCCTTCCAATGATCTGGCCTCCAGCTCCAATCAGCCCCTGCTGATTGAGGGTGGGGTTGTAGTCCAGCAAGACACCAGGGTGGGACAGGCTGGCTCAAGGTAACCTCTAACCTGGCCCTTATTTGCAAGTGAAATATACTCTGTGCTTGCTCAGAGGCACTGTTGCTTACTTTCATAGGCCCCAAGGACCGAAGGCATTAAAAACCTTGCTTGGAAGGCAAGCATTCTGCCACTACATCCTGGCCCCTTATAATAATAATAATAATAATAATAATAATAATAATAATAATAATAATAATAATATATTATTTGTACCCCGCCCATCTGGCTGGGTTTCCCCAGCCACTCTGGGCGGCTTCCATAGAAACCAGAAAACACTAAAATATCATACATTAAAAACTTCCCTGAACAGGGCTGCCTTAAGATGTCTTCTGAATGTCAGGTAGTTGTTTATCGTTTTGACATCTGATGGGAGGGCGTTCCACAGGGCGGGCGCCACTACCGAAAAGGCCCTCTGCCTGGTTCCCTGTAGCTTTGCTTCTCGCAATGAGGGAACCGCCAGAAGGCCCTCGGCGCTGGACCTCAGCGTCCGGGCAAAACGATGGGGGTGGAGACGCTCCTTCAGGTATACTGGGCCGAGGCCGTTTAGGGCTTTAAAGGTCAACACCAACACTTTGAATTGTGCTCGGAAACGTACTGGGAGCCAATGTAGGTCTTTCAAGACCGGTGTTATGTGGTCTCGGCGGCCGCCCCCAGTCACCAGTCTAGCTGCCGCATTCTGGATTAGCTGTAGTTTCCGAGTCACCTTCAAAGGTAGCCCCACGTAGAGCGCATTGCAGTAGTCCAAGCGGGAGATAACTAGAGCCTGCACCACTCTGGCGAGACAGTCCGCGGGCAGGTAGGGTCTCAGCCTGCGTACCAGGTGGAGTTGGTAGACAGCTGCCCTGGATACAGAATTGACCTGCACCTGCATGGACAGCTGTGAGTCCAAAATGACTCCCAGGCTACGCACCTGGTCCTTCAGGGGCACAGTTACCCTATTCAGGACCAGGGAGTCCTCCACACCAGCCCGCCCCCTGTCCCCCCAAAACAGTACTTCTGTCAGGATTCAGCCTCAATCCATTAGCCGCCATCCATCCTCCAACCGCCTCCAGGCACTCACACAGGACCTTCACCGCCTTCACTGGTTCTGATTTGAAAGAGAGGTAGAGCTGGGTATCATCTGCATATTGATGGACACCCAGTCCAAACCCCCTGATGATTTCTCCCAGCGGCTTCATATAGATGTTAAAAAGCATGGTTATAACGTATAGTTGCTTATTATTTACAAAGAGCCACCATTGTGCCCAGTGCTTTGCAGGGTGACATAAGGAAAAGATAGATCTCTGCCCTGAGCAGCATACAGTATAAATGCACAGACAGTGGAAGTGTGGAGAGGAAATGTAACAGAGGGGATGTCAGGAGGCCCCTCCAGACCGATACCCTTTGTGGGTGTATTTTGCAAGACATCACAGACATAACAATACTGCATAGGCAATAAAGAACTACACAACTTTGGGAAGACATTTGAAGGCAGCCTTGTGTCGGGAAGTTTGTAATGTCTGACGTTTTATTAAATTTTTATATGTATAAGTTGTTGTTGTTGTTGTTTCTGCTCCCGAACTTTTGCAGGTTCAAATAGCTTCGGAAGTGGGATCACATATAACTGCCCCAATACCACCATAAGCACAAATAGTCATGAATGCACAATAAACAGGACGTTGGGGGGGGGCAGGCTTTAGGAGGGCTCATTTTAGTCCTCAACTAGGGATAGAGAGGCCCATTGGCTTAATTCTGAGTTCAGGTGGGCTGCAGTTCTGCAATAGTGGGGAGAAAGCAGCCTGGGCATGCTCAGAGGCACTGGTCGTTTCTTCACCCACAGCTGACGATGCTCTTTCAGCGCAAACAAGCGGAGGTGCAGGTTTCAAAGCAAGCCCAGGAAACACCCGGGTTGCAAGTTGCCGCTCAGCCAGGGTGATAAGGAGGCTGCGGGTGGAGGAAACGAAACTCCATCCGAAGATGTGATCTGCTTCTCTTCTGGCCCAGCTCCACCTGCCAGCTCGGCAGATACTGGCAGGGTCCGCTCCTCTCTTCCTTCTTTGGCAACACCTGTCGGACTCGCCCTGCCGGTGTGAGCTGGCATGATCTGAGTGTTGGATTTTGCCATGTGCATCAGCAAGATAAACAGGGCTGTCGCTCTGATTCAGCCAGGGCAGCCCGACAGCTGATGATCAGGTGGATAAGATCTCCCTCTCTTCTGATCTCAGACACCAAAGGTGTCTGTAGGTCCTGAGCGAATCACTGCTGATGACTCTACCTCCAGAAACTCCTTAATAATAACAACAATAACATTGCAAGGAACCTGCCCTCGCCTATTGCTTCACTGGCCAGGTAGGGATAGCAGCAGTGGATCTTTTGCAACATAGAACGGTAGCGTTGGAAGGGACCTAGAGAATCACCAGGTCCACAAACCATCCCTGATGCAGCCTATTGCCAGCTGTCAGAGGAAATGGTCTGCCATCACTCTAAACTAAATGAGTCAACTTCCAGTCACATCCAGGATGGTGGGGAGTCCAGACGCCGAGTCCTATGAAAGCTCTGCGGGGTTTTGTAGCAAAATGGATAGCGGCCTTCTTTTCTTTTCTTTAATATTTTTATTAACAATTTCAACAAACATTCATTCCTTGAGTTGAATGTGCTTCGGGTTGAGCGCGTTCGAGTTGCGCTCCGCGGCAACCCGGAAGTAACGGAGTGCGTTACTTCCGGGTTTCGCCACTCGCGCATGTGCAGATGCTCAAAATGACATCACACGTATGCGCGGAAGCAGCAAAACGCGACCCGCACATGCGGAGACGTGCCATTGCATCTTGCGTTCCATTCGGGATAAAAACAGGGCTCTGGAACGGTTCCCGTTCACATCCTGAGGTACTACTGTACAAATTAAGAAAACATATCATATACATTACTTTCCCCCTTCCCCCCTTCAAACCCTCCCCCCGAGACTTCCCTCAGCTCCTCTCTCTGATTTCTCAGCACATACTGTTCTCTGCATGTTATAAAATTATACATATCCTTACGTTATCTATCTATCATGTTGTCAACCAAGAAATTTGTGTATGTTTATTCAAAACCTGCCAAGGAGTCCAGTTCATTTTGTTGTCTTTTTAGATAATTTGTAAAAAGCTCCCATTCTTCCTTAAAGTCACAGTTGTCCTTGTCCCGCAGTTTGTATGTCAATTTAGCCAGTTCTGCATAACTCATCAATTTTTCTTGCCACTGTTCTTTTGTTGGGATTTCCTCATTCTTCCATCCTTGTGCTATCAAGACTCTTGCCGCTGTGGTAGCATACATAAATAAGTTCTTTATTTTTCTTGGCAGGTCTTTTCCTACAATCCCTAATAGAAATGCTTCTGGGGTTTTTTTTTACAAATGTCATTTTAAACATTTTTTTTCAGTTCACTGTATATCATTTCCCAATTTTTTTTCACTTCTCTACATTCCCACCATATATGATAAAAAGTTCCTTCTTTTTCTTTACATTTCCAACATGTGTTTGACCCAGTTTTGTACATTTTTGCTATCTGTACTGGTGTAATATACCATCTATACATCATTTTCATGTAATTTTCTTTCAAAAGAGAACAATTTGTACATTTCAAATTTACTTTCCACAATTTTTCCCAATACTCAAATTGTATATTATGTCCTATCTCTTGTGCCCATTTAATCATAACCGATTTGACCTCCTCATCTTTTGTTTCCCATTCTAGCAAAATACTATATGCTTTCTGCAACAGCTTTACTTCTTCTTCTATAACTTCCTTTTGAAATCTAGAAGTTGTATAACTAAACCCTTTCTTGTTGTCTTCCTTGTACATCTCATGCAGTTGTCTGTAATGTAACTAAGATGCTGTTGTTGTTTAGTCGTTTAATCGTGTCCGACTCTTCGTGACCCCATGGACCAGAGCACGCCAGGCACCTCTGTCCTCCACTGCCTCCCGCAGTCTGGTCAAACTCATGCTGGTAACCTCGAAAACACTATCCAACCATCTCGTCCTCTGTCGCCCCCTTCTCCTTGTGCCCTCCATCTTTCCCAACATCAGGGTCTTTTCCAGGGAGTCTTCTCTTCTCATGAGGTGGCCAAAGTATTGGAGTCTCAGCTTCAGGATCTGTCCTTCCAGTGAGCACTCAGGGCTGATTTCCTTAAGAATGGATAGGTTTGATCTTCTTGCAGTCCATGGGACTCTCAAGAGTCTCCTCTAGCCTTCTTTATAGTCCAGCTCTTACTTCCATACATCACTACTGGGGTAACTAAGATAGCAGCCTTCAAATATCTGAAGAGCTGTTGTGCAGGAGACAGAGGAGACTTGCTCTCTGTTGCCTCAGAGGGCAGGAATTGGAATCAAAGGGGTGGGAATTGCAGGGAAGCGGATTTTGGCTAAACGTTAGGAGACACTTCCTAGTGCAAGAGTTGTTTGACTGTGGAACTCTCTGCCTCAGGAGGCGGCGGTCTCTCCTTCGATGGAGGTATTTCAACAGAATTGTCACACTGTCAGGGGTGCTGCAGTACTTGAATTGTCCATGCAGATGCCACCTTAAGCACACGGGTTGAGCTAGATGCCTTTCAAGGTCCCGTCCGATGTCCTCCAAGCTCAGTGATTCTACAATCCTTCTGAGGCTTTGATGAGGCTGATGAAGTTTGTGCTATTTGCGGTGTGTTCCATTTACAGGGTTTTGCCTTTGTGACCGTCCTTCTCCCCTTGTTCTGCACGGGTGAAATCAGCCAAAAGTCCTTCCTGAAGGTACAACGGACGACGGGTCTGGCTGCTTTTCCCCGGCAAATGTCAAATCGTGGTGCATTTCTTTGGGGAATTGTGCACGCATCCCACGCGGCAACTTGCTTAGCTGCTTATTCGTGGTGAGGAGGCCCCTCTGGCTTATCCCAGACTGACGGAAGAGAAGGAGAGTGGTCTGGCCGTGACCTCGGGCCGAAGAGAAATGACCCCCAGGCCGCTGATGTTCCTGGAAAGCTCACCCTTTGCAGGCTCCAGCCGGTGAATCTGGAGAGCGAGAGGCCGGAAGGCTTTCTGTATTTGAGGGCAGAAGGAAACCTGACCTGCTGCCGCTCCCTCATCATCCATCTGCCAAGTGCCCAAGACGAGGCTTGCCGCTCTTGGAGCCCAGGGAGAAGGAAGTTATTGACACTTCCTTCCCCTCCAGCCCACAGGTGTCAAGCACGTTCCAAAGGGGAGAGGCCCGGCTGAAGGTTTTGTGTTCCTGAGCAGGCAGGAGGGAGAGAGAGAGAGAGGCTTGCAGGCTCCTTAGATGGCGGCTTCTCTCTATAGGCACCACTTGGACTGTTTAGGGAAGCTTTTAATGTTTGATGCATTACTGTATTTTAATATTTTGTTTGTTGAAAGCCACCCAGAGTGGCTGGGGAAGCCCAGCCAGATGGGCGGGGTATAAATAATAAATTATTATTATTATTATTATTATTATTATTATTATTATTATTGAACTGTCCTCATATGCATAGCCAAACACTGGCATTTTGAAAGCCAGGGTGGTGTGGTTGTAAGGATACCTTCCTGGGATTGGAAAAACCCCAGGTGGTTACGAGAGGAACATAGGAAACTGTCTTCTACTGAGTCAGACCACTGGCACACCTACCTGACTTAAAAGAAATATTGCTTAACAGAAAGTGGAGGAGATATATGTTATCGTGGACTAAATATCTTGATTTCTTTCTCTTTATTTCTGTAAGTGGCAGGTGAAAAATCGGATGTCCTTCTTTCCTTCCTTCCTTCCTTTCTTTCTTTCTTTCTTTCTTTCTTTCTTTCTTTCTTTCTTTCTTTCTGGTCTCCTTCATTTTCTCCTATTATTTCTTTGGCTTCCTCTGCTCTGGGCCTTTAGTAAGGTCCAGGGATTATATGCCCATGGCAGTGGTAGATGGTTGATGGAGGATCCTGGGTGAGAGTCAGGGAAATGGTGGTCTCCCAGGGTGAGAGGGTGGGAGGAAAGTTTTTAATACAGTGGTACCTCGGGTTACAGACACTTCAGGTTACAGACTCCGCTAACCCAGAAATCGTACCTCGGGTTAAGAACTTTGCTTCAGGATGAGAACAGAAATCGCATGGCGGCGACAGCGGGAAGCTCCATTAGCTAAAGTGGTGCTTGAGGTTAAGAACAGTTTCAGGTTAAGAAAGGACCTCCGGAACGAATTAAGTTCTTAACCCGAGGTACCACTGTATTCTTTTGGGAGCCGCCCAGAGTGGCTGCAGAAACCCAGCCAGATGGGCGGGGTATAAATAATAAATTGTTGTTGTTGTTGTTGTTAAAGATCCCAGGTGAGAGCTGGGAGGCGCTACTGCTTTCTGTGGGCTGTAAGAGTTAAAACCTACCTTTAAGAGATGACTCTGTATTCTACTTATTCTATTTGTATTTCTTGCAGCTCTTTTTAAATTTGGATTAGTTCTCTATATCTCATTCTTTTAATAAAAATCTTACATTCCTGAGATCACTGATACACTTAGCTCAATCTGCTTTCTAGGACAGGGGTAGGCAAACTTTTTCAGCAGGGGGCCGGTCCACTGTCCATCAGTGGGGGCCGGATTATATTTTGAAGGGGGGAAAATGAACGAATTCCTATGCCCCACAAATAATCCAAAGATGCATTTTAAATAAAAGGACACATTCTACTCATGTAAAAACACACTGATTCCCAGACCGGCTGGATCTGGCCCCCGGGGTCTTAGTTTGCCTACCCATGCTCTAGGGTTTCAGACTGGACATTCCTAGTCTTGCTTGTAGAAGCCCAGGATTTGAATCTGGTACTTTCTGCATAAAGAGCAGGTGCACTGGAAACATAGGGAACTGCTTTAAACGGAGGGGTAGAATGCATTCTCCAAAGATTCTGACCTGGTGCCTTTTTACAGCTCTGCCACGGAGCTATGGTCCTTTCCCCAGGGCTCCTGCAACAGCCTTGAACAGGCTCCCCCCCCCCCCCAGCCTTGAGGCCCCAAATGTCATTGGACTACAATTCCCATCATCCGCCGCCAAGAGTTATAGATGATGGGAGTCGTAGTCCAGCAAGATCCAGGGACCCAAGGTTGGGAAAGGCTGGATTGCAGTATGTGAACTTGTGAATGCTGCAAAGTGCCATAAATATGCCAGGTATAGATGTCCTCATTTGCAGCCGTTTCCCGTATTCTGATGAAAATACAATAAGCACTAGATCTCACCAAATAGAAAAAAAAGAGTTGGGGGGGTAGGGAGGGAAACCGCAGAGAAATGAAGGCAATTTCAGTGAGACGCAAAGCCATCTCACGGCAGCAAGAATGTAAAACTGACAAAACCGGGTATCATTAGGAAGAGGAGGATGCTGAACAGGCACAGCTTTGCTTGCAATCTGCAATTAGCCAGAGATAAAAGAGCCCCTCCCAGGCTATTCAGATGCAAAAATCTCTTGACTGCAGGAGAAATCCAATACAATTTGAGAAGTGGCAAAATAATCAAGGAAGCCTTATAGCAAAAATAAATTCCTGTGGTTCATACAATTCTCCCTTTAATTAATTAAAAAAAAGAATGGGAAAGAAAGAGAAAAGCATTTGGCCGTGCTGCCAGGAAAAAAAAAGTTTTTGAAGTCTTCCAGGATGTGGCCCTCGAAGGTTTTGCAACTGGGCTGCTTGGTGATGCTCCTTTCTGCATAAATGCCTTCCTGGAAGTGACCTTTAATGTATCGTAAGGAATAATTGCTGCTGGAGAAGGATTTTTTTTTCTTCTGATGGGGGGGGAGGAGACACACCACATATGTCTCCATGTGCAAGAGACTCTTTGGGAAAGGGGGCTCTTGGATCAGAGAATCTCTTGGTGTCTCGGCCTGTTGTCAGGATCCAACCAAGTGCCGACATTAAACTTACACTGCAGCAACTAACAGCCACTTACTTCTAGTTGTTGTTGGCTTCTGTCTGTCTGGGGAGACAATGAATGGAAAAGTGCGCCTTTGGGAGTAAAGTGAAACCATCACAGAGTTACAGTGCCTGCTGTGGCTGTAGAGACCGATAGAGGAGAGACATGTTTTGTTGCAGCTGGGGCAGATGGAGGCGTCCACCTGTGCTGCTGCAGATGCACCAGGGCGTTTCTTCTGTCTGCACTCCTCCCAGCGGTTATTTCTCCTCTGATCACTGTTGTGGATACACAACTTGACTGCCTGTCTCCAGACACTGCAGTCCTCTGGAAGGGTTTCCCACACAACGGGGTTGATGTTGCTGTTGAGATTTCCGTTCCACCTTAAGGAACAGACATGGGATTGTTACGTGTCACATGCCTGTTTACATTCCAGCACAGTTTGCTGGGAACGTCTGTTGTGTATAGCTTTTGCTTTCCCCTGTTTTCTCTCTGAGACGGCATGACAGAGAGACGACAAGTTTCTTTGTCCTGATTTATGATTAATAAATCCGTAGTTGTAGTATGCTTCCACAAGCCTCACGCCTATTCTCTGTGTGTAGTTCGCTCTGCTGACATAGTGTGCCCTGGTTTTGAAGCCCGGGATGCTGATTTATGTCGGAGCACGGGCCAATGGAAGGAGACATCCAAGCTGGGGCTTGCTAGCTCGAACTCCCAGCCCTCTGCATGTCGACAGTTGCCAGCCTTCATGTCACGTTTGAAGACGTCTTTGTAACACAGGGCTGGTCTACCAATAGGCTCAGTGCCTGAATCCAACACCCTGTAGAGCACTTCCAGAATGTGACTGTTTTGCAGGCGGACTTCTATCACATACTGACAAAATTGAGGGTGCTTCCATTCAGAGCTTCCATGGCCAACCCAATGCCCTACAAAATAGGGCTGGGCGATACATCAACATATTGTCTAAAACCGGTGTGAAGTCATGATATTGGTTTCATAATTTTTGACCTGGCAATATATCAGGAATAAGCTATTTGTGTGTCTGCATGCTATGCAGAAATCATGATGTGGGGAAAACCGTGAAGCCAGCCAATGCCTCCAGATAGCTCCATCCTTATTTCAGATATCGTGATATATCAGTATATTGGGGTGTTTAGCTGGTGATATATCACAAACCAGCCCTACTGTAAACAGGACCTGAGCACAGCAACACTCTCCCTGCCTTCCCTGCAAAGGGCATTCAAAGGCATGTTACATCCTCTGTTGAAGGCAACTTTCCAGCTGCTGCAGATGTTCTCACCTGTGCAGCTCTATGGGGTCACGAGCCAAACCTGCCCAAATGCCATAGGAAGGCAGAGGGGCACCCCAATGAAGTCCTAATAATAATAATAATAATAATAATAATAATAATAATAAAAAAATTTATTTATATCCCACCCTCCCCAGCCAAAGCCAGGCTCAGGGCGGCTAACAACAATAAAACAGTACAAAAGTACAGCACAAACAACATTCTAAAATCATTCATTATAAAATTAATTAAATTCAAGCCACTGGCCACCATTGGGCCAGAGCTCCGCGAAGATTGCCGAGGGAGGGAGTCAGGCTGTGCCATGGCCAAAGGCCTGGCGGAACAGCTCTGTCTTGCAGGCCCTGCGGAAAGATGTCAAGTCCCGCAGGGCCCTAGTCTCTTGTGACAGAGTGTTCCACCAGATTGGAGCCACAGCCGAAAAAGCGCTGGCTCTAGTTGAGGCCAGCCTAACTTCTCTGTGGCCCAGGACCTCCAAGATGTTTTTATTTGAAGACCGTAAGTTTCTCTGTGGGGCATACCAGGAGAGGCGGTCCCGTAGGTACGAGGGTCCTAGGCCGTCCTTAAGCCCTGCAAACCTCTCGCCAAACACTGTCACATTCCGAGAGGTTATAGCAAGGGTCAGCAAACTTTTCCAGCAGGGGGCCGGTCCACTGTCCCTCAGACCTTGTGGGGGGCCGGACTATATTTTTTTGGGGGGGGGAATGAACAAATTCCTATGCCCCATAAATAACCCAGAGATGCATTTTAAATAAAAGGACACATTCTACTCATGTAAAAGCATGCTGATTCCCAGACCATCTGTGGACCGGATTTAGAAGGTGATTGGGCTGGATCTGGCCCCCGGGCCTTAGGTTGCCTACCCATGGGTTATGGTGTCTGAAAAGAACTGCTAGTGGCAACCTGCCCCGAACAACAGAACAGACCTAAGCAGAGGTTGTTGTTTTTTCTCCCCAGTGATTTGTTACATTTAATTTGAAGAGCTTTTAAAATGTACGGTCTTCTTATTTATGCCGTCTCAATTCTTTTTAATGGGTTGCTTCAATTAAATTGGCGCATGAATCTAATTTCGTAAACAAAGAAAGAAATGTGAAGTTTGACGACAATATTGCGTCTGGGTGTGTGGCTGAGGGTGTGTGTGTGCTCACATACTTGTGTGCACCAGACAATTTGCCTCCAGGAGGAGGAGGAGCAGCACCAAGTGGCCTCCTTTGCTTCTTTCTCATGAGTAGATCCTTTGGCAGATAAGACTCCATAACTTCCCACTTGAAATTGAGTCCTTCCCAGTCCAAAGATGCAATTGCCTGCAAGAGATCTGTCAGCTGGAAAGTGCCCTCCCTAAACAAGGAGATCTGATCTGGTGTCTGTTCAAAATGACATTAGTGGGAACATTGCAAGAAAGTGAAGATCTTTCCCTCTTGGAAGAGCAGCTCACTTCCTCTCCAACAGATCTGCAAGAGAAGCGCTAACTCCACAAGGGCTGGACCAGCTTTTCCTGGGACATAGCCCAGCGGGAAAAATTGGTGCAAAGTGAATTATAGGCTGAGTACAAACGAAACATGATATAAGCAGCAGAGCCACTCGGGAAGCACGTTCTGTTCAAACAAGCCCTTTCCCCTCCGGGCGCAACTTGTTCTGCAGAGCATCCATGCACAGCTCTGATTGGCTGGTGCCTGTGAAATTGCCAACCCACTTTCCCCCTTCTCTTCCAGAGCATGTTGTGCGAGGAACCTTTAATCATTAGGGCTTTTTAAATCAAATAAACAGCAAGGTGGCAAATGAAGAGTTCAATAGATAAACATCCACAAGTGTATTAAATGGTTAAGGAGCAGGCACAGTGGGTTAAACCACAGAGCCTAGGGCTTGCCGATCAGAAGGTTGATTCGAATCTCTGCGATGGGGTGAGTTCCCATTGTTCGGTCCCTGCTCCTGCCAACCTAGCAGTTCGAAAGGATGCCAAAGTGCAAGTAGATAAATAGGTACCACTCCGGCGGGAAGGTATACAGCGTTTCTGTGCACTGCTCTGGTCTGCCAGAAGTGGCTTAGTCATGCTGCCCACATGACCCGGAAGCTGTACGCCGGCTCCCTCGGCCAATAAAGCGAGATGAGCGCCGCAACCCCAGAGTAGTCCGCGACTGTACCTAATGGTCAGGGGTCCCTTGACCTTCTAGCCCACTCGATGCATGAACGCAGAGGGAAGCCTGGTGATCAGCATTTGAAACCACTGCAATTCACAACAGCAGGAAGGAACTGGGGTCACCCAGACTCCAGTCCAAATGTTGGGTTACTTCTCGGCCCTGATCTGCAAAGAACTTTCCTGCCTGCATGACTCACATCCAGCGTTATTCCGTGTCGGTTTGCTCTGCACAGTGCCTTGTGTATGATGTGCATTTATAAAGCTAACAAGCCCTCCTCCCCCTCCCTCTATTTCTTAAGGGTTTGCTTGCCCTTTGATTGAGCTGCCTCTGTTGAATTTTGCCTGCTTATTACAATCACGCCAGCAGCGGAGCTACAGAGGTTAAATTGACTTGGCCAAGTCATGGGAAAGGACAGGTAGGCTTGAGAAGAGCAGGGATCCATCCTGGGATTTGGGCGTCTGGCTGCTTTGCTTTGCGTACTCTGGGAAACGGTGCCCTTACCGTCCACAAGAATCCGTGTGTGCACCCTGCATTGGGATGTTTGGACCTGGCCCAGAGCTGTTTGCGTGCCTGATAGATTGGATATATGAATCTGCCTTCTTGCAACTGTTTGTCCACTGGGTCTAGAGGTGGGGAAGCTCAGGCCTCTCAATCTGGCCTGTGGGACTCTCCCCAGGCCACACCCCCTCCCAGGCCACATCCTCTTTTCCCAAGCCACACCTCCTCACACCTTCAGGTGCTTTTGCCTGGCTGGCATGAGTCCTCAAACTTGGATAACACTTCATTCGCATGTGGCCCTTGGAAGGTTGGTTGGAAGGGGATGTGGCCCTTTGAACGGAGAAAGCTTCTCCATCCCTGGTTTTGGGATTTAAAGGTCAAAACTGGCACTTCTATTCTATAGGAGCCAATTCCTAGGGGATGAAGTCCCTTTGCCTCCCCCCGTAAAATATTGGAGGGGGCCATCACTACCCCCACCCAAGTTGATGGGCATTGCCATTCAAAGGGTATGCATGCACCACATTGTGTGATTGATTACAGTTGCAATCGAAATTATTCAACCCCTCCATGGAAAACCAGGTTTATTATCAAAATTTTCAGTGAGCAAATCAAACAAAAGCAATCAAAATAGCTCAACACAACGGAGCTATTTCCCTGACGTCTTGCAAAATACGCCCACAAAGGGTATCAGTTTGGAGGGGCCTCCTGACATCCCCTCTGTTACATTCCTCTCCACTGTCTGTGCATTTATACTGTATGCTGCTCAGGGCAGAGATCTATCTTTTGCTTATGTCACCCTGTGAAGCACTGTGCACAATTGTGGCTCTGTGTAAATAATAAGCAACTATACATTATAAGGAGCCAGGGTGTAGTGGCAGAATGCTTGCCTTCCCAGCAAGGTTTTTAATGCCTTTGGTCCTTGGGGCCTATGAAAGTAAGCAACAGTGCCTCTGAGCAGGCACAGAGAACCCTATACTCCAGGGTGAGATCCCCAAAGGCTGCAACCCTCCCAGACTCCACCAAGGGGGCAGCGTCCTCACAAATGGCCTCAGGCTCTACTTGCCAAGGCAGGACCCATCCCTAGAGAGAAACAGGGAACTGATGAATGGGTAGTTCTCAGACCCGAAGCCTGGGGTTCTCCACCCCTCAGCAAGCAGGTGGAGCCTGGCAAAGGCAGCCAAGGTCTAGGGAGTACATAAGGACTCGGCGGAAAGTGCTTTCGAAAATGTTTTCAGCAGCCCTGAAAAGCACCTCTATTTTCAGCAATTGTTCGGGGACTACGAATGTCTGTCTGTTCACTCAAGAGTAAGGGCGATTGGTGAACCCATGCGTGCCGCTGCTTCTAACCATTCGCCCGCAGAGCACTGTCAGCTCTCTCCGTCGTCTTTGTTTGCCTTCTGTGATTGGATACTCAGCGCTGTGACAGCGCCACTGATTATTTGGGATAGTGGCGGGATGAGGCATCATTGCTGCCATCTCCCTCACCACACATTTAAAGCACACGGCATCCCACAAAGAACCCTGGCAACTGTTGTTTGTTCAGGGTGCTGGGAACTGTAGCTCTGTGTGTGGGAAAACTACAGTTCCCAGTGGTCTTTGGAGCGAGGAGTGTGCTTTGAATGTGCAGTGGGCACGTAGGCTCGGTCAGCTTTCTTGGCTATCGCTGATTGTCTATCCAGCCCTGTGACAGCATTATTCTGGGATCCCTGATTAGTTGGGACTATTCATGTTGTGAAGGGGACAGAATTCCTTATTATAGGTGGCAGGCACTGAATCAGCAGCCAATGAGCAAAACAGTGATGTATCCCCCATTCTCACTGATTTCAGGGCGCCCACTACTTCCACCCTGAAATGGGCAAATTTCGCATGTACAACATTTCACATGCACCGGTATATGATACTTCAGAGCAGGCACGGGTACTGCCACCCCAATCTATGAGCAGTGCGAGATTCCAGGGTTTTCGGGCATTTACACAGGGTTCATGTTTCCTTTTGGGCATGAGACACAGCGGAGACTGCAGTGTCTTTATGGTATATGGCTTATTTTCACCTGTATACAGCCTGAGCCTACGACTGAGGGGCTCCTCCCATTGCTGCAGCCTTGGATTCAAACAGAACCCAGCCATGGCTCTGACTCTCTGCTGACTTTTACAGACTGCAACCTTTCTCCCCCAGGTCACCTCATAGCCAACTCTGAAACTCTACTTTTAAACTCTGCTTTGTCTTCCAAACTAAACTCTGAGTTGAGGGAGCGGGCTTCCCTTCCATTTGCTGTCTGGCACAGAATCCCTTCTCTTGGCTTTCCCAATGGCTCATTATCCTCCTGTTGTCTTTTTTAATGGTTCATCTCCAAGACGATTTCCTGTCATGGAAAGCTGGACTGGCTTATATTTGAATTTCTGCTAAATCCAGTGTCTGACATCCAGTTTCAGCATTCCAAGCAGCAACTGAATTCTAACACTTACGGAATCCAGAAATTTAGGGTGCCCAGCACCCACAAACTCATAGCACTGTATTAAAGAAGGCAGAATGGGGTAGATAACCAGGTTGCACTTTTCAGGCAGGGAGACATAGTGAGAACAATTACTTCATATGTTGAATTTCTACCTAGCAGAGGCACAGTCCTGCCACAACCAAGTACAGTCTGTGTCGGATCATGCATTTCCAGCCCACTCCCCAGCCTGCCATGATTTCATATCCCTTTTCCGCTTCCTGAAAGGGCCATGATCCTAGAACCCACCAAGGCTGGGAAAGGTGATAAAGTACACTGCATTTACAGTAGAAGTAGGAGCCTAGTGTGAAGCACTGCTTCTTTCCCTTACAGCTGGGTTGTACTTTGTACATCCAGAACTGCTGGAATAGCTTGACTCCTACTTTTCCATCTGGGAAATGGGTCCAACAGCAGTACCCTGTTTTATGTATCATACTGTGATTTTGTGAAGATTAATGATGCCAGGATTAGAGAGTGCTGGGGAGTGGGGAATGGGAAGCATCCTTATTCTTAAGCTATCATCATCATCATCATCTAAATAATAATAATAGCAATCCAAGTTTCATACCTCTAGTCCATATGATTTTTTATGACCGAAAAAATATTCAAAATTAAAGGGAGAAAATCCATTCCTTAGTGCTACTTTTTCCTTGAGTTTTTAAAATAAAAAAATGTACTTTCCCAAAGCCATTCCTTTGACCTCCCCCTCCCAAGGCGCAGTCTGCTTTCCAGAGGTTTCAGAATGCTCTGCCAGTGAGGTGTACTTGCGATCTGAGGCGATGCTGTTTGATTTCGAGGGATGTCAATACACGCGGATCAAATGCCAGCCAATTTTCTTTGTGTGCATTTCTCTCTTGTCACAACCTCCCCAACCTTCTCTCTGGCCCCGTTGTTGTGACATATTTTTTCCTTTTGCCGTGTCGATTTCCAAAGAGCGAAATCAAAAGCCCGAAGGGAGTGGGGGGGGGAGGGGGGAGAACACACTTGGGAGCTGTCAGGCCAGCAAATTCAGCTCAGTTCAGCGATACTTTGTTGTCCTGACAAGCCGCACAGGTTTTTAATCCATGCATTGGGGGGGATAAAGGGAGAATTTTACAGGGCTTGCCAATCTTTTAGGCCTACGGGCACATCTGGATTTATCCCTGCATCTTGTGGGTACCACCCCCTTCCATCATCTCCCTCTTCCGTCCTCCTGCACAGAGATGCAAGATCACGTTATGTTCCTGGGAATCGGGTACCTTCGCCTTTAAATGCGAATCAAATCAAATCTCCCCACCGTCCTTACTTACATCACATTTAGTTTGACCCCAAGACCCTATTAGCAGGAGATGCCAGGACTGAACCTGGAACCTCGCGGAGATGCAAAGCACCGCTCTCCTGCTGAGTTGTAATAAGGCCTCTCGGGCATCGCTTTCATGCTGTTTAGAGGCAACTTGGATATCTGGGAGAAAAAGCTCCAGACACATTTCAGAGCCAAGATGTCAAGCTTCCGTCTGTCAGATGTGATTGTCCCATTTCCAGCCCGTCTCTGTTAGCACCTGCCATTTCCTATATTCTGTGCCGGCCTGAAGAGATAGCTGTGGCATCTTGGCTCAGTTGCGCTCACAGAGGGGATGATGCCACAGAGAACACAAGAACCAGCAAGCCATGAGGGGAAGGAGAAGGAGATGGCTCTTCAACGTGGCTCCCTCCTGGTGTTGTGAACTACAACTCCCATCAGCCTCAGCCACCATGGCCAAAGGTGAGAGATGATGCCCACAGCATCTGGAAGTCACCACATTGCCTATCCCTGCCGTAAAGCAAGAGGGAAACCCAAGAGGGAAACCCATAGAACTGTGGGATGTATCATCCCTGAAGCAGTGAAACATAACCTTTCCTGTTGCCTAGAGTGGACACACAGGGGAATGTTGCTCTAGACAAGGAGGACTTCCTCTCATACCTGCTCTGGAGCCTCCTTCCCCTGTGTGTGACCAGGTAGATAGGCGTGACCCATAGCTGTCAGCCGTCCCTTATTTGGCGGGAAAGTCCCTTATCCCAGCGCTGTGTCCCGCTGCTGTCCCTTATTGATGATGTCCCTTAAATTTCCCAGGTTTCAAAAGAAGCAGCCCCTCTCCCTTCCTGCTGGCCAGGGAGGGAGGCTCCAACTGTGTTGAAGAATGACTGGGGGGTGGAGTTTGCATGCCTTGTGAAGATCAAATCGGCAGCATTGCCTGGGGACTTGCCTTTGCTCAGCGCTTCCCAGTGGAGAGGGGACGGTGGTTTTCCTTGCTGCATCCCCTTTGCCGGGTTGCAGCGCTGTGGGAACCACCGCTTGAGGCTTCGTTTGGCTGCTGGCTGGGCTTTCTGCCTTTGGCTCAGAGGGGCTCAGAAGTTGAACATACCTGTGCTCTGAAAATCCCTTATTTTGGCTGCTGATCCCTTATTTTCGAGGCTGCTGGTCCCTTACTTTCAAATCTGTAAGTTGACAGCTATGGTGTGACCCTAGCAGACCCTACAAGCAGCCATCTTCCTCTTTTGGACTCCTTTGCTCTCTCTTTTTTTGTTTTAATCTTTATTGATTTTTGGAATATATCACAGTTAACCTTCCCCATCAAAAACAAAAGAATATACTGAAATGTTGGAACTAAAGTAAAGATATATCATGAATTAGTGAGACTTGCCTCAACCCCAACATGGGTCCTCTACTTTTCTAAGTTAACTGCATATTAAATAGTATCTAGTTGATATTGATCCGTTATTTCCTTTTTTAAAGTACATTTTTATTGATTTTTAAACATCTCATTTCCAACAATCATTTACCATAAATTCTTATCTTATAAAATATTTTAGACTTCCATCAACCACCTCTGAAGATTTTCCGTTCTTTATCACTTAGTCTGCATTTCTTAATTTCTCTATTACTTTTAATTATCATTAACTAATAGTTCTTTTCATAGTCTTCCTTGCAATATTTCACATAATCCTCCTTACAGAACTTCATGCAGTCCTACTAGCATAATCTGTTTATTACAATTGCTTTTTAAATAGTTCAGATATTTACTCCAGTCCCCTAAAAATCTCTGGTTCCGCAGGTTTCGAATCCTTCCTGTTAATTTGTCTAATTCCGCACAGTCCATTAATTTCATTTGCCACTCTTCTTTCGTCGGTAATTCTTCTTGCTTCCATTTTTGTGCCAGTAGTATTCTTGCTGCCGTTCTTGCATATAAAACCAATTTACAATCCTGTCTGTTAATGTCCTCCCCTACAATGCCCAGTAAAAATGCTTCTGGTCATTATTTCCGTAAGTTATGTCACATCACAGGTGTCATTCAAGGCCTGCCAAAGATTCCAGATGTTTACACTGATCTTTTAGGTATTGTCTATATTTGTCCCACTCTCTGTTAAGTTTTTGGTCGTCATGATCCTTTTGCTCTTTTACCTAGAAAACAAGGGACAGGGGGAAAACCCTGCTAAAACCCTGCTGGACAACCCACCTGCTGAAATTGAGCAACTTTTTACACGCAGATGTTTGGTTTATTTTTATTGCTCTATAGCGCGAGAGAGCCCCTCAAGACAGCAATAATGTCACAAGGTTGGGGGAAGCATCAGAGAACAACCCATAAAGAGGAACGATGTGTGGACGGCACAAAATAAATCCACCACTGATGTGCTATTACTGTATCAACAACGTGTCGCAAAACACACCTGCAAAACAAGCACATACACACACACATCAGTCTGGAGGGACCAAATTGCTCTTCCAGCACAGGGTTTAGGAATGGCTGAAATAACTCCACAAACCAGACAATGTTCCTGCAAGGAAGGCCTGGGGCAGGGGCTGGAAGAAAGGAGGTTGTAGTACCACTGCTTACAGGCATTCATAATTTTTATGGATTGTTCGTATTTCAAGAGCTCTCGCCATAATACGAATGCTCTTCCCATCATTACTCTAATAGCGCTGCGCACATTGTCTTGTCTGCTCAAATAAACATGACTCACGGCCTCCCCTTGGAAAAATGCAGGGTTGTGCAGGATAATAAGGGGTTTGCATTTAGGAGTTAGTGATCTATTCTCCAGCTTCTTATTTAATAATTCAAATAAAATGATGCCAATGGATACTCTTGATTTATTTATTTTTTATTAGAAAGGATATCGACGAATGAATTTGGTTTCTGTTAGCTGGTGGAGTCTGCCAAATCAAGGTACTGAGGCAATGGTGTTGGGGAAAAGGTTAGATATGAGTTGGCATATCTAGATATTTATTTGCTGCATTTCATAGAATTGTAGAGTTAAGAAGGGACCACCAAGGGTCATCTAGTTCAACCCAACATTTTTATCCCAATCTTTTCTCCAAGGAATGCAAGGCAGTGTACATGGTTCTCCTCCCTCTCTATTTTATCCTCACAACAGCCCTGTGAGGTAGGTTAGGCTGAGAGGTCACCCAGTGAGTTTCATGGCCATGTGGGGGATTTGAACCCCAGTTTCCCATCTCTTAGTCTGATGCTCTAACCACTAGACTACACTGTCTCCTCTCCCTGACTCGGAGGAAGCCCACAACACTGAACCCCAGGGGGGTTAGGGTTGACATATCTTGAAGAGCAAAAATAGGAGGCTATGACGACTCTTGTTTTAAATACCCCTACTATATGCAGGGTACAGAAGCTGTGATATAATGCTATGGGGGCAGCAGAAGAGAAGAGGAAAGCAAGTCTCCAACCACCAGTTATATCTATGTCTCATCCAGAAAGTATAGTGTTATGTACTGAGCTGAATAGGATCCAAAATGCAGCAGTCTGATTGGTCCTAGAACAATAGGATTCAGAATGCAGCAGTCTGATTGGTCCTAGAACAATGCAGCAGTATGACTGGTCTGCAGGAGCCACCCAATCCAGCTCCAGATGGAAGTGAATCCACAACCTGATTGGCCTACAGGAGAATTCCGGAATTAGCCAATCACGTGCAGCCCATTGTGTAAATAATGTATATAAAGCAGATACTTTGGGGGAACTTTCATTCCTCCTCCCACTATGAGGTGAATAAAGAGCATGAAATCCACTCTCGACTCCGAGTATATTTCATATAGCCAGAGGCATTTTGGCAAATTAAAAAAATCCACCCGGACAGAAATTTTATCTCTGGAAAAGAGGACGTGTCCTGGAAAAAGAGGACACATGGCAACCCTGCTTTAGAACATCTGCCAACCTTTCCAAGTGAAACACTGGCATTTCATAACAATATCCAGCTTCAGTGCTGCAGTTGTTTGGCTGACATCATTTCCCACCCGCACCATCTTGCTGCTTCTAGAATAACCATTGGCAACATGTACACAGGCACAGAGAAATAAAATCAATAAGAGAACTGAGAGATGAATCAGCCGGGATAAAACAGAATCCCAATGAGTTAGATGGTGGGAAGAGAAACAAAGCCAGGAAGTGTCACGGAAAGGGTTAATTCCCAGACTAGCCCCGGCCAAACCGGGTCATGACCTTGCTCTGCAGGAAGGGCTCGCCATAAACACATCCCATCCACACCATTCGGAAGGCAAAGGCTAATTTATTCCCGTCCTGCTTGTTGAAATACAAGCTCAAATCCATTAGCGACTGAGGATCATGACCGTGGCAGGAATTTTTGCACAGTTGGGGGGGGGGGCAGGGAGGCCTTTGATGCTTAGCATTGGCACAGGTCAGTTGAAACCTCACCTGGAGTACTGTGTCCAGTTCTGGTCACCACACTTCAAGAAGGACACTGACAAACTGGAACGTGTCCAGAGGAGGGCAACCAAAATGGTCAAAGGCCTGGAAACGATGCCTTATGAGGAACGGCTAAGGGAGCTGGGCATGTTTAGCCTGGAGAAGAGGAGGTTAAGGGGTGATATGATAGCCATGTTCAAATATATAAAAGGATGTCACATAGAGGAGGGAGAAAGGTTGTTTTCTGCTGCTCCAGAGAAGCGGACACGGAGCAATGGATCCAAACTACAAGAAAGAAGATTCCACCTAAACATTAGGAAGAACTTCCTGACAGTAAGAGCTGTTCGACAGTGGAATTTGCTGCCAAGGAGTGTGATGGAGTCTCCTTCTTTGGAGGTCTTTAAGCAGAGGCTTGACAACCATATGTCAGGAGTGCTCTGATGGTGTTTCCTGCTTGGCAGGGGGTTGGACTCGATGGCCCTTGTGGTCTCTTCCAACTCTATGATTCTAGGATTCATTGACAAAGCACCATCCATGCAGCCGGTGCTTTGGAAAAGTAACATAAGCAAAAGGGGGCAGGTCTCTGCCCCAAGGAACTTCCAATCTAAATTTCAGAAGAGAAAGAGGGAGAAAGGGAGGGAGGGAAAAGGGAGGAGGTGGGGGGGTGGATATATGCAAACATTTTTCTGGTAGAGGCACATCATCCACAAGTAGTGGTTATTAAAAGGCAAGGGATGGTATGCCCCTGGTAAGCCCCACGGAGGACCTTAAGGTCCACAAATAACAACACTTTGTTTTTTTGTTTTTTGTTTTTTTTAAATAAATATTTATTAAAGATTTTCTTAATACAATAAAAAAGACAAAGAAAATGACATATAATTTTACAATGACCATACTTTCTTCACTTCTTTGGACTTCCTCGCATCTCTCGTTCCTGCGTTCCAAATTTTCGATCTTTACCCAGCAATTTATCACCTTGTTTCAATTCTTATATTATAATTTTCCAATATTATCCCTAATTTTAGATAGTATAACCCCCAGCTTAGAAGCTTAATTTTAACATAATATTTATCCAAAATTTATCTTTTCTTATATTTTCATTTATCTTCATACTCCTTTTAACTAGCTTATTGGTGCCATATTGTTAATAATCTTACATCTTTCTTAACATTCATACAATTTACAATATTTTTGTAAATAGTCTTTGAATTTCTTCCAGTCCTCTTCCACAGCCTCTTCTCCCAGGTCTCGGATTCTGCCAGTCATTTCTGCTAACTCCATATAGTCTATCAGTTGCATCTGCCATTCTTCCAGTGTGGGCAAATCTTGGGTTTTCAAGTGCTTGGCAACAAGTATCCTTGCTGCTGTTGTTGCATACATAAAAAATGTTCGGTCCTTCTTTAACACCCTCTGGCCGGCGATGCCCAAAAGAAAGGCCTCTGGTTTCTTAGGGAAGGTATACTTAAATACCTTTTTCAACTCATTATATATCATTTCCCAGAAAGCCTTAACTCTAGGGCAGGTCCACCAGAGGTGAAAGAACGTTCCTTCAATTTCTTTACATTTCCAACATTTATTATCAGACAAATGGTATATTTTTGCAAGCTTGACTGGGGTCATGTACCACCTATATATCATTTTCATAATATTTTCTTTCAAGGCATTACATGCCGTAAATTTCAAACCGGTGGTCCATAACTTTTCCCAGTCAGCAAACATGATATTGTACCCAATGTCCTGTGCCCATTTTATCATAGCCGATTTAACCATTTCATCTTGTGTATTCCATTTTAACAGCAAGTTGTACATTCTTGAAAGTACCTTAGTCTTAGGTTCTAACAGTTCTGTTTCCAACTTCGATTTTTCCACCTGGAATCCTATCTTTTTATCCATCTTGAAAACCTCTTTAATCTGAGCGTAATGTAACCAATCTCGCACTTTATCTTTTAGTTTCTCCAAACTCTGCAACCTCCAATTATCTCCATCTTTTTCTATTATTTCCCAATATTTCGGCCATTTGGCCTCCATATTGAGTCTTTTCCGGGCCTTAGCTTCCATTGGTGATAACCACCTTGGGGTCTTATTTTCCAATAAGTCTTTATATTTTATCCAGACATTGAACACTGCTTTCCTGACAATATGGTTCTTGAAAGCCTTATGAATTTTAACCTTGTCATACCACAAATATGCATGCCATCCAAAAACGTTGTTAAATCCTTCCAAATCTAAAACATCAGTGTTTTCAAGAAGCAGCCAATCTTTCAACCAGCAGAAAGCTGCTGATTCATAGTATAGCTTTAAGTCTGGCAGGGCAAAGCCCCCTCTTTCTTTAGCATCAGTTAATATCTTAAATTTGATTCTGGGCTTTTTGCCCTGCCAGACAAATTTAGAGATATCTCTTTGCCACCTCCCAAAACACTCCATTTTGTCCACAATCTGTAAAGTCTGAAATAAAAACAGCATCTTTGGCAATACATTCATCTTTATAGCAGCAATTCGTCCTGACAAGGAAAGTTTCAATCTTGACCAAACTTCTAAATCCCTTTTAATTTCAGACCAGCACTTTTCATAATTATCCTTAAATAGACTCAAATTCTTCGCTGTTATGTTTACCCCTAGGTATCTTACTTTTTTAACCACATTTAACTCTGTCTCTTTCTGAAACCTTTCTGATTCTAAAGGTGTCAAATTCTTTTCCAAAACCTTGGTTTTCTGCTTGTTAAGTTTAAATCCTGCCACCCGACCAAACTCATGAATCAATTGTAATACCCTTTTTGTACTAGACTCTGGCTCCTGTAGGGTCAAAACTAGGTCATCTGCGAATGCTTTAAGTTTATACTGTTTCGCTCCGACCTGAATTCCTTCCACCAACCGGTCTCCTCTAATCATATTCAAGAGCACCTCCAGGACCGAAATAAATAGCAAAGGGGAGATAGGGCAACCTTGTCGTGTTCCTTTTTCAATTTTGAACTCTTCCGTCACCACATTGTTCACTATCAATTTAGCCTTTTGTTCCGAATAGATTGCCTCTATCCCGTTCTCAAACCCCCGTCCCACTCCCATCCCTTCCAAATTTTTCTTCATAAACTTCCAAGAGATGTTATCAAAGGCCTTCTCCGCATCAATAAATATTAACACTGCTTTTGTATTGATATTTGTTTTCAAAAGTTCCAAAATGTCAATAATATTCCTTGTATTAGCAAACAAATGTCTACCTGGGAGAAAGCCTGCTTGGTCCTTGTGAATTACTTCATTTAACACTTTTTAAAATCTGCTTGCTAAAATGTCTGCAAATATTTTGTAATCCACATTTAGGAGGGAGATGGGGCGGTAATTCTTAAGTTGTGTCTTTTCAGTTTCTAGTTTGGGTATCAATGTGATGAAAGCTTCTTTCCACGACTCTGGTGCCTTCTTCCCCTCCATAATTTCATTGCAAACCTCCATTAATGGATGTATCAAATAGTCTTTCAATGTCTTATAATATTTGGAGGTAAGCCCATCTGGCCCTGGAGATTTGCCCAGTTGCATGTTCTGAATGGCTTCTTCGATCTCTTGTTGTGTTATTTTATAGTTCAGGATTGTTCTATTTTCCTGAGACAGCCTTGGTAGACCATTCTTTATCAAAAATTGTTCTATCTCCACCTCGTTTTGCGGCCCTTGTGTATAAAGTTGTTTAAAATATCTCTGGAAACACTTCCTGATCTCCACTGGGTTCTGAATATTTCTTCCTTCAATCTCTAAATTTGTAACCGTGTTCAATTTTTGTCTCTTTTTCAGCTGCCATGCTAGCAGCTTTCCACATTTGTTTGCCGATTCAAAAGATCTTTGTTTCATTATCTTAACTTTCCATTCCACTTCCTGATTTATCAATTTAGAATATTGTGCTTGGTAAAGTTTAATTTCTCTTAGAATCTCCTTTGACTTCGGTCTCGATCTTAACTTCTTCTCACATTCTTTAATTTTCTCCAGGATCTTGTCTTTTTTCTCATTCTGTGCTCTTTTCTTTATAGTGTTCTGTTGTATCAGAAACCCCCTCATAACCGCTTTACTTGCGTCCCAGACGGTTCTTTTTTCCACCGTAGTGTTCAAATTTATCTCAAAGTAGTCCTTCAAAGCTTTTTGGGCCTTTTTGATAATCTCCTGATCTCTAAACAAATTGTCATTCATCTTCCATCTGAAGGAGCCGGTTGGAGTTAGTCTCAGGTCCATCTTTACGGCATTATGGTCGGAGCAGGTCTTTGGGCAGATTTCCACTTTTTTTATCTTGGGTGCCAGACCTCTAGTTATCCATATTTGGTCGATTCTTGCCCATGTCAGTTGGGCTTCAGAAAAGAATGTTCCTTCTCTTCCCAGGGGGTTCTTTGTTCTCCAGATGTCAATCAAGTCCATATTGTCAGTCAGTTCAAAAAATGTTTTAGGTAGTCTGCCATCTTTTGTCACATTTTGGCTATGTGACTTATCCATGTTGGTCGATGCCACCCCATTCATGTCTCCCATCATGATGATGTTGTCATAGTTCAGATAGTCCAGCATTATCTCATGCAGCTTCTTGTAAAATTCCGATTTCCCCTCATTTGGCGCATAAATTCCTAATATCAAAAACTTTTCGCCTTGATTTTGTATCTCGATTGCCAGAATTCTTCCTTGCTCATCTTTGAATAAAAATTTTGGTGACAGGCTCTCTTTTGCATATATCACCACACCTCTTTTCTTGACTCGGTCCGAAGAGATAAATTCTTGGCCTAATCTTTTGTTTATTAACACTTTTCTGTGGAGCCTGGTACAAATGCCAACACTTTGGAGGTCCCAAGTCGCAAGGTGGTTAGATTGGTCTCAACTAGGGCCAGGGCCTTTTCAGTACTGGCCCCGACTTGGTGGAACGCTCTGTCACAAGAGACTAGGGCCCTGCGGGACTTGACATCTTTCCGCAGGGCCTGCAAGACAGAGCTGTTCTGCCTGGCCTTTGGTTTGGACTCAGTCTGACCCTTATGTTTTCCTCCCCTTACGGTTTTGATCAATGGACTACTTTTAAAATGAGGCTGCATTTTAAATTGTATTTTAACCTGTATTTTAAATTGTGCCCCCCTATTATGTTTTTATTGTAATTTTACTGGTTTTAGCCACCCTGAACCGGGGAGGGGGGTATAAATAATAATAATAATAATAATAATAATAATAATAATAATAATAATAATAATTATTATTATTATTATTATTATTATTATTATTATTATTATTATAGCAGCACCACAGAAGACAAATCTGCATAACATTTGCATATGCTGACTTTTAGATAGCGCTAGGCTCCCACCACTTTCACAGCCTTCACCCTGCAGCCGCCACCTGCAAAACCGAGGCATGGAGTAAACGACCCAGCACAGACGTACCACAAGCTATTGCCCTCAACTTCTTCCCCTTTGGCAATTACTCATAGCTGAGTAAGATTGTATTCCATGAATATGTGTGTCCATAGGTGACTGTGGAGGCCAGTTCTGGATCCACACATCCTTCCACAGCACGGTCATTGGTTTCCAGATGGGAGTTGATCACAGTGTGGATTTGCCAAGTGTACCTTCCTCTTAGCACCTTTCTCCCTTTCGTCCTGAGTTCAAGCATCTTCAAAGCCCATGACACCTTTGCTAAAGGCTGTTCTCCAACTGGAGCGCACGCAGGCCAGTGATTCCTAGCTGTTTATGCTATATTTCTTAAAGATTTGCATTGAGAGCATCTTTAAATCTCTTTCGTTGTCCACCAGCATTTTGATCTTTTATTTCCCTTCTCTTCCTTCCCCCTCCCCTTTTATGAAGATCACCCGCTCTGAGACCCCACAGCTAATTCTCCCCTGGCCTCCTCGCTGGCCCAAGTAGGACCAATTCAGCCAGCTAGCCCTGGGGATTATCTAATTGATTTTTGAATATTATTGTTATTCATGTTTTTACTGTATACTGTATTTTGTGCTGCTTTTCTAATTAAGCATTTTAAAGTGTTTTAAATTTGTTGTTAGGCACCCTAAGCCCAGTTTTTGAACCAGGAAGGGTGGGGTATAAATATAATAATAATAATAATAATAATAATAATAATAATAATAATAATAATAATTATTTCCATTCTTAAGCTGGGAATAGAGTAGTTGCTTTGGAAGACGACAATCGGGCATCTGAACAACATGACTGGTCCAACGAAGTGGATGTTGAAGAATCATTGCTTCAACACTGGGGATCTTTGCTTCTTTTACTACACTGGCATTAGTTTGCCTGTCTTCCTAAGTGATATGTTAAATTTTTTCAGAGACACCATAGATGGAATCTTTCGAGGAGCCAAGATACAGCACCAGGCTGACTTTGGAATTCGTATCAACTCTGAGTCAGCATTTTAGTTTTTCCAGAGCAATTGGATTGGAAGTGGTTGGGAGGGAGTTCTACAGGGTGGGCGCCACTACCAAGAAGGCCCTGTGCTTGGTTCCTTGTAACTTTACTACTCTCAGTGAGGGAACCACCAGAAGGCCCACAGAGCCAGACCCCAGTGTCCAGGCTACACGATCGGGGTGGCAGGAAAGAGGCATGCTAGGTACCAGGGCATTGGGGCCCTGGCAGTTGCCCAGGGATGCCACAGGCTGCTGCCAGGTTTGAACCAAGCAGGGCTGAATCAAGGCGCTCTGGATCTGCTTGACTTATTGCACACCCTCCAACATTTCTCCGATGAAAATAGGGATGTACTATTCCATTATTATCTGAAGTTTGTATGGTTACTTATCTCTCTGGCTGAGTGGTCACAAAACTCCATACCCTCCAACATTTCTCTGATGAAACTAGGGACATCCCAAGGGAAATTTTGGGATCAAATCAGAAACCGGGGCTTTCCCTGAAAAATAAAGACACTTGGAGGGTCTGGTATTTCAAGGAAGGCATGGAAAAACCTTAAGTAAGTCCAGTTAAGTAAATCAGCTTGATTGGTCTGAAAAAACGGAGAGCTGCTGCCAGCCAGTGTAGGCAGTAGTGAGCTAAATGGACCAATGACCTCCCTTCATATAGGATAGAGCAAACAAGAGCAGCTTTGACCATCAAACTGAGGCCTGAGCAGGTGCATTTATATCGGGTCTCTCCCAAAGTGTCCTGGGACCTGGCTTGGTGCAGACAGGTTTTATTTTTAAAAAAGAAATATTATTATTATTATTCCGAGATGAAGAATTTAATTTTAGTTTTTACAGCTCCTCCTAGATGGATAAATCCCTTCTTGGTGAGCCCCAACCCTGGAAAAATCTTGCGAGCCGAGCCTTGGCCCCACTCTGGCATCTGCGCCAGCGATGGCTGTTTCTCTCCAGCCGCACTCTGTAAAGTTTTATAGTTTCCTGGTTCGAGCTGGAAAGGCCCGGCAGAGCTGGAGTTGAGGTGGGGAGGGTGGTGGTGGGGCGCGGGGGGGGGGGGGGGAGCGGCGTGAGCAAGCAGGAAACCTGAGACCAGCAGAGGCAAAGCACAGAAAGGGAGCCAGGTGGGGAGAACCGCTGGTTCAGCATCAGCCACCGCCCCTCTTCCTAGAACAACTGGGAGAGAGGGCAATTTCTGCAGCCCAAACAGGAACCCCCTGGGCATTCCCTGGATGCAAATAAATTTCTTAGGCTCAAGCCCAACCTAAATTAAAAGGCATTCCCCTTGGTCAGTTGTTCTCTTGCTGGTCTGAGGAGGAGGAATGTTGTGCCAGAAAATATGTTGCATTCCCATTCTTGGCTCATTTTCAGAGGAAGGCTTTAAGATGAACCCTCTACCCAATCTGGTGAAACACACAAAACACACACACACACACACACACACACACACACACACACACCTCATTGAGCTTTCTCCAGGCCCTTGGCTGAGATGCTGCAGTGGCTTGGAATGTTCACAAACAGTGCAACTTCTCAGGACTCATGCGGCAAACAGTGCAGATCCCAAATGCGAGAAACAAATTCAGACTTGAATTCCAAATGTGGCATTTCCCCCTTAAATGTGAAGGATATGTGAGCACACAAGAAAGGAACGCGTACATGATTTCATTCTCAAAGCTGTAAACATACCATCGACGCAAAGGCAGACTCACAAATATTATATCCATTCCGCCAGCGAACACTTACAGCAAAGGTTAATATTAAAGCACAAAGGTGTAGACACCAGGTGTGCCCAGATGCACATAGTGTGCAGCTGGGTGGGGTGGGGGGCATCCACCTGCAACAACAGAGAAATGCATTAAAGCATATTCCAAACAAGAACAACGTTAACTCCCTCCCCAAGCACACAAATTCGCATCAGAGCTAAGCTGCGTACATTACAAGAACCAAAGTGCCTTTCAAATTACTTCTGGCTCTTGTAAGTATTTGCATGGCTGCAGATAAACGATAAAGGGAATCCCTGACCATTAGGTCCGGTCGTGGCCGACTCTGGGGTTGCGGCGCTCATCTCGCTTTATTGGCCGAGGGAGCCAGCGTACAGCTTCCAGGTCATGTGGCCAGCATGACCAAGCTGCTTCTGGTGAACCAGAGCAAGACACAGAAACGCCGTTTACCTTCCCGCTGGAACGGTACCTATTTATCTACTTGCACTTTGATGTGCTTTCGAACTGCTAGGTTGGCAGGAGCAGGGACTGAGCAATGGGAGCTCACTCCTTCGTGGGGATTCGAACCGCCAACCTTCTGATCGGCAAGTCCTAGGCTCTGTGGTTTAACCCACAGCGCCACCCGTGTCCCTGTGGCTGCAGATAGAGGGGGCAATTTAGTGTAGACATGGTGCAGCCACGGGATCTTGTCCTCTGCCAAATGTCATCCCCTTTTACCCCCACGCCATTTACCACAGACTTACTCTTCCCATGCCTTGTTTGCCTTCTCAGGTTTTCCACCTAAAATCCAGATTAAAAGGGGGGGGGGGGAGAGAATATGGGACAGCATTTTGATGCGGGTGGCATTATTCTGTGCAGAAGCTGGGCTGTGTACACACCATACATTTAAAGGACCTAATGCCATGAGCCCTACAGTGCTTGGGCTGGCAGGATTGGGTTGACAGGGTCTGATGCAGGAGAAGGAAGAAATAGTGGGATGGGGGGAGTGGTGGGCAGTACAGTCATACCTCATGCTATGTTTGCTTCATGTTACGTTTTTTCAGGTTGTGTCCCACGGCGACCTGGAAGTACCAGAAAGGGTTACTTCCAGGTTTTGCCACTCGCACATGCGCAGAAGTGCTAAATCACGCTTCACGCATGTGCACAAACGCCAAATCGCACCGCGCACCTGCACAGTTATGGCACTTCAGGTTTCGGGCTTTTCATGTTGCAAACGGGCCTCCGGAATGGATCCTGTTTGCAACCAGAGGTACCACTGTATATAAATTCAATAAATAATAATAATGATAATGATAATTCAGTTTTCAAAAGTTTACATACTTTACAGTTAACAATACCTTTAATTTATCCATTGATTCCCCACCCCCATGGTGTTCTACGTTTATGCTTTAATGCTGCATTTTGTAACTTATAATACTCTATATGCACATCCTACATGATTAGCCTTATAATTATTCGTCTGTCTTTCTACTGGTTGCTCATATTTCCAATCTCGCTTGTGTTTTCATGCAATTATAATAGTTCTTTAGCTATTCTACAAAAGGTTGTTTTAATCATCATCATCATCGTGAGCATCATCATCACGGGAACAGTAATTTGTTAAGACTGCTAGGAATTGTAACTCTGTGAACGGCAAACTGCCACTTCCATGATTCTTTGGTGGGAGCTATGCATCTGCAGGCTTGCATGCCGCAAGAAACTGCCCCGGGGGAACTGCTCACAAACCATCGTGTGTGTGTTCCTTGCCCACCCCCCAAGCGTTGGGAGCACTGCATGAAAGAGGGTCCCCCGCACCCCATCTCACTTTCCCCTCTGACAAACAGGTTCATTGGCAGCCCTTTGCATTGTTTCCAGAACCTCCCAAACCTGTCTGACAACGAGACCACAAAGAGAGGTGTGTGCACACACACACAATGGAGAAGGGGGGCAGGTGGTGGTGGAATGACACTTTTGCACAACTTTCGGTGCTCTTCAACCATTGTCTCCAGCCCCACATGACGTCAACCCCCCGGGAGTGCTTCTGCCCCAACTGCAGCTCCACCCCAAAGCTAAGCCGTAGCCAGAGGGTGTCAGGGGTCATGGTGCAGAAGAGCCAGCCTCTCTGTGTGCTTTGCACTATTCCCAGAAAGTGGGTATGGGGAGGGGAAGGAAGGCACTGGCTCCTAAACTCTGCATTAGCGTTAATTAAGGGCTTTGCTGTCACTGGGGCTTCCTCGCACGCCTGTCTCCCTGACACTTTTACTGCTTGTGGAAACGGAGTCTCGGGGCCTTTGATGAACTCTGCTGCAAAGCTGAAAGGCATCTGCGTCTCTCAGCACTGGAGGCCTCAGCGATGCTCTGCTGGCAATGGAAAGCAAAACGGCCCATTTGCAAGGGGTGGGAGAGGCAAGCAAAGCAATAAATCAGACTTAGGAAGTGCCAGTTGCTTGTGGGGCAGACGAAAGACAGGACGGGCACTTCCTCCCGATAGGAAACATAGCTCAGAGCTTTCCTGACCTGCAGCTTCCCATGCAGAGGGGCCATTCATAAGAAGAGGAGATGGGTCTGGCTGCTGGAACAGGCTAGAGGGCTCGTCTGGTCGAGCATCCTGCTCTCACGATAGCCAGGCAGATGGGAAGCTTACAAGCAAGATCTGAGCATGACAACACACCCTACACCTGTGATTCCTAGGAAATAGTATATACTGTAGAGGCATGTTGCTTCTTGACAGTGGAGGTAGCAGCTAGCCTTCATGGGTCATAGCCAAGCCAGAGATAGCCTTGTGCTCCATATACATGTCCGCTCTCCCTTTAGAGCCATCCAGGTTGATGACAGTAGCTTGTGGCAGCAGAATTCCATAAGAATGTAAGGAGGGCCAAAGACCCGTCTCTCACCCAGCATCCTGTTCCCACAGTGGATCCCCTGAAAAGTCCACAAGCAGGACTTGATGTCGAAGCCGGAGTCAGCAGAAAAACAACAGAGCACCTGATGTCACTGAAGTTAACTCAGAGCCAGCGTGGTGTAGTGGTTAAGAGCAGTGGACTTGTAATCTGGTGAACCAGGTTCGCGTCTCTGCTCCTCCACATGCAGCTGCTGGGTGACCTTGGGCTAGTCACACTTCTCTGAAGTCTCTAAGCCCCACTCACCTCACAGAGTGTTTGTTGTGGGGGAGGAAGGGAAAAGGAGATTGTTCGCCGCTTTGAGACTCCTTAAAGGTAAAGGGATCCCTGACCATTAGGTCCAGTCGTGACCGACCTGGGGTTGCGGTGCTCATCTCGCTTTATTGGCCGAGGGAGCTGGTGTACAGCTTCCGGGTCATGTGGCCAGCATGACTAAGCTGCTTCTGGTGAACTAGAGCAGCGCACGGAAATGCCGTTTACCTTCCCACCGGAGTGGTACCTATTTATCTACTTGCACTTTCACGTGCTTTTGAACTGCTAGGTTGGCAGGAGCAGGGACCGAGCAACGGGAGCTCACCCCATCGCAGGGATTTGAACTGCCAACCTTCTGATCGGCAAGTCCTAGGCTCTGTGTTTTAACCCACAGCGCCATCCGCGTCCCTCTTGAGACTCCTTAGGGTAGTGATAAAGCGGGATATCAAATCCAAACTACTACTACTACTACTACTCTTCTTCTTCTTCTTCTTCTTCTTCTTCTTCTTCTTCTTCTTCTTCTTCTTCTTCTTCTTCTTCTTCTTCTTCAGCTCGGTTCTAGTGGTCACAGCAGCAACCCTTCCCAGCAGTTCTGGTCCGAATGAAGCAGTTGCGAGGACTGAAGCTCCCTGCCTTCCCACCGCTCTCTAAGGTTCCTCCCTGATTTCCTTCACCGGCAGTCTAAGACTATGTTGTCTCATCTCTCCTTCCCCTGCCCTCTTCATTTCTCTGCGTGTTCTGGGAGACCAGGGGAGAGGGGAGCCGGTGGAAGCAGGAGGGGGAGACTCCCTGGATTCTTCTCTCTCCTCTTCTCCTGCCACTGAGTTTCAACTGCCCTCTGCCACAGCCTCCTCTTGCTCACTAAACCCTGTCACCTCTTCAGCTTCCGACACCTCCAGCAACCAGTCTGCTCCCTCCCTTGCCTCCCTCTGACCGCTCACCATCATCCCACCACCAACCCCCTGGCTCTGAGTCTTCTTCCTCTGGGGTTTTCCTGTGGGGATTCCCCGCCACTCCTTTGCACCCAGCCAGTCCATTACACTTGAGGGTAACAGCTTTCTCTTGCTTTTGTTCCCCTGTGGCTGGTGGTCAGAGACTTACTGCGTCCATTCCTGGAGGTTGTGATGGCCTGGGATTTGGACTCTGATGCTGAACCTGAGGGATCCCAGCCTGCACAGGATTCCCCGCCTCCAGAGCCAGCTGAGCCGGGGCTGGGGCATGAGCCTGAAGGGTCCTCACCTGTGCTGGATCCTCAGGTGCAGGCATCAGCTGAGCCTGCTCTGGCTCCTGAGGTGATGGAGGACCCATTGCCTGCAGGTACTCCACTCTCAGCCCCGTCAGAGGAAGCTGATGTTGCCTCTGGGTCTGGTAACCCTCCAGCGCTCTTGAGCTGCAGAGGCTCAGGGCAGAGAGGCGGAGGGAACTAAGTTTCTGCAGGAGGAGGGCTCGCCTCCAGGCCAGGAGATGCGAGTCACCAGAGGATTGGGGCCGCCCTATGCCTTGGGGCCTCCCTATGCCTCGGGGCAGATAAAAGCTGGCCAGCCCTAGTCCCAAGTTGTGGGAGCAACATTGTTGGTTGCTAGTTCCTGACCTGCCCTGGCTCCCTGCTTGCATGCCTGTTCCTGACTTCACCCGACTCCCTGCCCTGCACCCAGCTCCAGCTACTACGGACTGCCTCCATGTTGCACCTTTGACCATGGACCGGACCGGACTTGGACCTCGCCTCTCGGGTAACCCACGGGACCAGCAGAGAGGTAATCCATCTCACTATCCTGAGATAGAAGGGGCCTTTTTCCAGGGAAAGGGTCCATGCATGTTTGTTCAGTGCCCTCTGGGTGCATGTGGGAGTCCAGAGATGACCAAAGAAATCCCAGAGAACAGGACTGGACAGTAATCTTGTTTTCTGCAGGTTCAACAGAAACAGCCAGCCCTGACACCTTCATCCTCAACCTGCCTATCCCACATCTAGTGTCGCTTATGGTCCTCACTTTGAGCCCCGGTGGAAAAATATCACTTGAAGGAAAAGAGATTTTCATTATCGCTCAGCAAGGGAACATATGACCCTCCCGTCCCGGCCTCGGAGTCCATTCCAGTCAACACTTTGCGCAAACGCTGCGTGTGCCACCCTCCCCCTCCTTCCCGGTTCTCCTTTCCTCCGAGGTGGTTTAACATCTTCATGACATTTTCCCATCCAGCTAATCTGAAGGGATCTGGTTACCGGCCTTGTGTGTATAGCGAAATATATCACCGGCCTTGTTGTGGTGCGGCCTGGCGTGTTGTGTTTTGTGGTGCACGAGAGGATTAGAGGAGGCACTTCGCTGACTGCCCAAGCTTGAAATCTGTTACTTTCAGGAATTATGAGCAGTGATTTTATCGCTGCTGCTGCTGCTGCTGCAGGCGGGTTACTTGCTACACGTTTTGCCAATTGGAGAAGGTGCCGTTCTGTTTGCAGGCGAATTCCCGCCCCAGCCCAGCCGACTTCTGATGTTTCACCAAACATGCCTGGCCAGAAAATTTCCTTTCAGAATTATCCCAAGTTGTGTCTCCCCCCCCCCCTTGTGCAAGTGTATTCCCCCCCCCCCCAAGAACAAAGCTACCTGCTGCTCTTTCAGGAGCTGAGTAATGGGAATTTCAGCAGGTGAAAATGCCTTTGGTTTCTTTCTTTCTTTCTTTCTTTCTTTCTTTCTTTCTTTCTTAGGTGGGAAAATCTTTCCATAGACAACCCCCTTTCCAGAGAAAGCTTCAACTTAATTAACACCCACAAGTTTTTCTTGTTAGCAGAGGGGGCTAATCCATACCCTCCAACATCCCTCATATGTGGCCTAGGACCCACGTACCTACGGGACTGCCTCTCCTGGTATGCCCCGCGGAGGACCTTAAGGTCCACAAATAACAACACTTTGGAGGTCCCAAGTCGCATGGTGGTTAGATTGGTCTCAACTAGGGCCAGGGCCTTTTCAGTACTGGCCCCGACTTGGTGGAACGCTCTGTCACAAGAGACTAGGGCCCTGCGGGACTTGACATCTTTCCGCAGGGCCTGCAAGATGGAGCTGTTCCGCCTGGCCTTTGGTTTGGACTCAGTCTGACCCTTATGTTTTCCTCCCCTTATGCTTTTGATCTATGGGCTACTTTTAAAATGAGGCTGCATTTTAAATTGCATTTAAACCTGTATTTTAAACTGCCCTCCCATTATGTTTTTACTGTAATTTTTACTGTTGTTAGCCACCCTGAGCCTGGCTCTGGCCGGGGAGGGTGGGGTATAAATAAAATTTATTATTATTAGAAAAATAGGTACATTTCCTACTCCCCAATCCAGCTGACCCTTATCGACCCCTCCCCATTTTTTCCTCCCTCCCCCCGCAGAGCATTTCCTACTAGAAGACCTCCACTAGTATACCAACCGGACACAACACACACGTCCTCCACCGTCCTGAAATAACCCACTTAAATCCCAATCTTGTTTTATTTTATGCTTTGGTTGATTTTATTTTATTCTTTGGTAGATTTGGTAGAAAAACACAGAGAGAGAGACACGATGCAAAGGGACATGGGTAGCTGCCTTACACCAGACCGTTGAACCATCTTGTTAAGTAGTGGGTGAACTTATCAGACGACACAGCGATTCTTCAAGCAGCTCTTGTTTATTCACAGGCCAGAACAGAACTGAACTGAAGGGTTCAGCCAGCCTGTTTATATAGAGCTCCACTAGAACGCAACAGTAACCACTTTCTGTAACTATCCAATCACTGAACGTCACTTTCGATCCCTTATTTGCATATGTGGACCTAAACTATCTACAGTATCCCCCTGCTGGCCCAGGGTGAGAACTTCAGTACATAACACATCTATCTCAGTGTTGTCTGCACTGACTGGCAGCATCTCTCCAGGTTTGGACACTTGCCTGGAGATGCTGGGGATTGATCCTGCCACCTTCTGCATGCCAGGCAGATGCTCTCCCACTGAGTCACTGCCCTTCCCTTAGGATTGCGGTGTTGCCCGTTTACATTTTCTTTAACTGAAGAAAATCTACCCCGCCCTTCTGCTCCCAGAATGGAAGCCAAGAACAATAACGAAACAATAAAGGCAATTAAACCAACAATTCTGAAGTATCAATGGAAGACCAATAACTCAGCTGACACAAGTTTGTTTGTTTTTTCAGTTGGAGGGAGGTTCTTGCTCCACCCTTTAGGATCAAGGCAAGGCGGGGTTGGGTTTGTTCTGAGATTCTTTTTCCCCCAAAGAAGTTATAAAACATTTCTGTGCCACAAAGAGTCCTGAAAGGCAGTTGAGAACAATAAAGCATCCATACTTTATTGCTGTCCAGAGTGGCTGGGGAAACGCAGTCAGATGGGCGGGGTACAAAAAATAAAATTAGCATTATTGTTATTATCATGCCGTTGGAAAGGACTCAAGCCGCAATAACACAGATGCACGCAATTCAATCAGCAGAACTGGCACTTTTACAGGGGCCATATAATAACCTGTTCTTCATCTGTGAGAGCTTGATGGCTTAATGTGGCAGCCAGGACTCTTCGGAACTCCCTGCCTATTGATATTAGCCAAGTGCCTTCACTGTATTCGATTTGGTGCCTGCAAAAGATGTTCTTATTTAGAGAAGCCTAGGTTGAGAAAGTTTTATGGCTTTTATTTTGGTCCATTCTATTATGCTTTTAACTTTCTGTGCGTTTAAAAGTAAGGTTGTAATTGATTTATTTTTACTGATAATTTTATCGGTTTGTTTTCTTTTATCAGCTGGTTTGGAAAGGTTACATATAAGGTTGTCTTACGTCCGGAATTTCCGGGACATATCCAAAATACTGCATTTGGGCAGAAATCACAAAAAAACGGTCTGGGAAAATCCGGGCAACTCATGTTGGCAGTATTGATTTTCTTTTAAAAAATAGCTCAGAAACAGCTTTTTGGGGAAACAAACACCTCAACAACTTTTTCTGCCAGTGGATTTATACTGTTTAAAACATGGCAACCTTAGTGACATAGATCGAGTGTGTGATGTGAGCCAGGGACACTGATTCAGCTAATATGGAACTAGAGCAATACTGTATATCAACAGTTAGTAAAAGAAGTCGTTGCATATTATGCATCCAGCAGCTGTGCTCAATGAAAACAGGGGATGAGCACTTTCACCAACTTGTCCCAGCATCTGAAAGCACATGGGGCTGAATGTTGGAAGATTCAGCCCTGTTCAGGGAAGTTTTTAATGTGTGATATTTTACTGTATTTTTGGTTTCTAGGGAAGCCACTCAGAGTGGCTGGGGAGGCCCAGCCAGATGGGCGGGGTATAAATAAATTATTATTATTATTATTATTATTATTCAGGGCACATAAAAGAAAGTCTTTCATGCACTTTTTATCATATGTGGTGGGAATGTAAGAAAGTGAAAAACTTCTGGGAAATAATATATAATGAGATGAAAAAGATGTTGAAATATAATTTTTTTAAAAAAAACCAGAAGCATTTTTACTCGGTATTGTAAGAGAGGATATTAATAGGATAACAGACTGTTCTTATACGCAATAACAGCAGCAAGAGTATTATTGGCACAGAAATGGAGACAAGAAGAATTACTGATGAAAGAAGAATGGCAGATGAAATTAATGGACTATGCAGAATTAGATAAGATGACAGGAAGGATTCGAAACCTGCGGGACCAGAGATTCTCAGAGGACTGGAATAAATATGTGAACTATTTGAAAAGCAATTGTAATCAACAGATTACGCTAGTAGGATTACAATAAGTTTTGTAAGGAGGAATATATGAAATATTGCAAGGAAGATTATGAAGATAGTTCTTAGTTAAAATAATTAAAAGTAATAGAGAAATTAAGAAATGTAAATTAAGTGAAAAAGATTGGAAAATTTTCAGATGTGATTGATGGAAGTCAAAAAATTGTATAAGATATGAAATTGTGTTAAATGACTGCTAAAAATGATACGTTAAAAATTTATATATATATAAATCATGAAAGTCACAAAATTAAAAGACGCCTGCTTCTTGGGAGAAAAGCAATGACAAACCTAGACAGCATCTTAAAAAGCAGAAACATCACTTTGCCAACAAAGGCCTGTATAGTTAAAGCTATGGTTTTCCCAGTAGTGATGTATGGAAGTGAGAGCTGGACTGTAAGGAAGGCTGATCGCCAAAGAATTGATGCTTTTGAATTATGGTGCTGGAGGAGACTCTTGAGAGTCCCATGGACTGCAAGAGGATCAAACCTCTCCATTTTTAAGGAAATCAGCCCTGAGTGCTCACTGGAAGGACAGATCCTGAAGCTGAGGCTCCAAGACTTTGGCCACCTCATGAGAAGAGAAGACTCCCTGGAAAAGACCCTGATGTTGGGAAAGATGGTGGGCACAAGGAGAAGGGGACGACAGAGGACGAGATGGTTGGATGGTGTTCTCGAGGCTACCAGCATGGGTTTGACCAGACTGCGGGAGGCGGTGGAGGACAGGAGTGCCTGGCGTGCTCTGGTCCATGGGTCACGAAGAGTCGGACATGACTAAACGACTAAACAACATATATATATATATATCCTTCATGCAGCGCATAGTTGAACTATGGAACTCACTGCCACAGGAGGCAACCAAGGCCACCAACCTAGATGGCTTTAAAAGAGGATTAAACAAATTCATGGTGGAGACGGCTAACAATGGCTACTAGGCATGAAGGCTATGCTATGCTATGGAGGCAGTAATACTTCTGAATACTAGTTGTTAGAAACCGCAGGAGGGGAGAGCACTCTTGCAGTCAGGTCAAGCTTGCAGGCTTCCCATCAGCCTCTGTTCAGCCGCTACAAGACAGGATGCTAGACTAGATTGTAATAATGATGACTTTTTTACTTGTACCCCGCCCATCTGAATATGTTGTCCAAGCTACTCTGGGCAGCTTCCAACAGAATGTAAAAAACAAACAAACCACAGTGCATCAGACATTTAAAAAAAACCCTACACAGGACTGCCTTCAGATGTCTTCTAAAAGTCAAATACAGGCAGCCCTCCGTTTATGCACATTTCAAGGCACAGTGCGTGTCAGTCGCAGGTGACTGAAACCCATTGAAAAAGCCTGCAAACACTCTGTTCCACCCCTGCTCTGCCCTTTTAGTGACATTTCAGTGACGTCTTTATGACGTTTTTGGGTCACTTCCGGGTTTGGCGCAATGCAAACACACACACACATTGAAGGTATGTAAACAGGAGGCTGCCTGTAATTGTTTATTTCCTTGATGGAAGGGTGTTCCACAGGGCAGGTGCCACTACTGAGAAGGCCCTGCTTCTGGGTTCCCTGTAACTACTTCTCACAATGAGGGAAGTGCCAGAAGGTCCTCGGAGCTGGACCTCAGTGTCTGGGCTGAACAATGGAGGTGGAGAGGCCATTGGCCTGATTCAGCAGCCTCTTCTTATGTTCTTGCCACCTTGCTGAAGCTAAGCAGGTCTGGACCCAGTCAGTGCCTGGAAGGGAGACTGTCTGGGAACCCAGGTACATACTGTTGAGATTTCCATTCCATCTTAAGGAGGAGACGTATGGAACTGTTGCATGTCACATGTCTGTTTACATTCCAGCACAGTATGCTGGGAACTTCTGCTGTGTATAGCTTTTGCTTTTTCCCGTTCTCTCCGAGAAGACGAAGAGAGAGAGAGAGAGACATGTTTCTTTGTCCTGATTTATGATTAATAAATCTGTGGTTATAGTATGCTTCCACAAGCCTCACCCCTATTCTGTGTGCGCAGTTCAATCTGCTGATAGTGTGCCCTGGCTTTGAAGCCCGGGTCGCTGATTTACGTCGGAGCAGAGGTAATGGGTCTTTGCAGCAGGACGGCTGGAAGGAGACGGCCCAGCCGGGGATAGCCAGCTGGACTTGCGGCCCTTCATGTCGACACATACCTTCCGACACGCCCCAAATCTAGGATGCCATCTTCTGGTTCCGCACTCCTGTGCAAGTCATGTGACCCACAGGAGATCCTACCCCCCAAAAAAAACATGCTTTTTCATGCACAGTGCCCATAACTGCATGTTTTGAGGTGCCATGCCCCCCAAAAGTGCAGCCCAAAATTGTGTAAGATTGTGGCAGCCATTTTGGCTGCTCAGGAGAAAAAAACGGGATGGCCCATTTTTCCCCAGGGCAGTTGACAGGTATGCATGTATTCCACCGTGGGTTCCAGGGTGGAAGAAAGGTGTATGGATATAAATGTAAGAAAATGAATATAAATAAATTAACTGGAGCAATGAAGTATGTTCTAAAGAAGACGGGGGGGGGGGGGAGGCAGTTTGATTGGAGGCTTGGTGAGGGCAGAAGGCTTGGCAGGACAGCAATGGCACCAACTCTTACTGGCTCTGCGCTTGCAGCTTAAACCAGCCGGGCGCATTGAGCCGTTGAGTTTCGCTGTTGTGGAAGAGGAGTGGCAGAGAGTTGTCCTGCATTAAACACCAGCAGCCAGCGGAGCCTTTATGTCTTTGAAGCCATTTTTATGCTGCCCTTCACTTCAAGAGTATTCCCAGAGCTGTTCATAAGAGCCATAAAAACCAATATCAAGAAAAAACAACACAACAGAAAATGAAGCTCGATATATATATAACACAGTTTGCAAGCGCAGCCTAAATCAGGACAATTGGAAATGTCAAACAGCTGTACCCTGGAAAAGGCAAACAGACAACACAGCTCACTCCCACAGGAGACAGGCATGGCCAGTCACTTGGATGGATGCTATTATTATTATTATTATTATTATTATTATTATTATTATTATTATTATTAAAATTTCTATACCATCCTTCATCCGAGGATTACAGGGGTCTGAGGATTCTTTTGCAATATAAAAACATAATAATAATAATAATAATAATAATAATAATAATAATAATAATAATTAATAGTAATAATAATATTTATTTATACCATGCCCTCCCCAGCCAAGACCGGGCTCAGGGCAGCTAACACCAGGTATAAAAACAATTGATTAAAATACAACTTAAAAACAAGATTAAAGTACAACATTAAAATGCAGCCTCATTTCAGTAAAAACTCAAATCAAAAACTTTTTGGGAATGAAAACGTTAAATCTTCACCAAGGCCAACTATCCAGACTGGTCCTACATGGGCCAGAAAAAAGCCAGGGAAGTCCCCAAATAGGAGTTCCATCACAAAAGGAGAAAGGAAAAAGGAAATAGGGGGAGGGGATCAAGTTGAACAACTCTGTTTTACAGGCCCTCCGGAAAGAAATTAGATCCCGCAGGGTCCTGGTCTCATGAGAGAGAGCGTTCCACCAGGCTGGAGCCATCACTGAGAAGGCCCTGGCTCTGATTCGGGCTAATCTGACTTCCTTAGGGCCCAGGACCTCTAGGGTGTTGCTGTTTATGGACCTTAAGGTCCTCTGCGGGGCATATCGGGAGAGGCAGTCCTGTAGGTATGAGGATCCTAGTCCATGAAGGGCTTTAAAGGTCAAAACCAGCACCTTAAATCTGACCCTGTACTCCACTGGGAGCCAGTGCAGCTGGAAAAGCACTGGGTGAATATGCTCCCATGGCAGGAACCCTGTGAGGAGCCTCGCTGCAGCATTCTGCACCGCTGGAGTTTCTGGGACAGCTTCATAGCTGTCAAGTGTCCCTTATTTGAAGGGACAGTCCCTTATTTCAGCGCCATGTCCCGCTGCTGTCCCTTATTGATGGCTGTCCCTTAAATGTCCCTTAAATGATGTCCCTTAAATTTCAGAGGAAGCAGCTCCTCTCCCTCCCAGCCAGGGAGGAGGGAGGCTCCAACTCTGTTGCTTGGCTGTGTTGCTCACCCAATAAAAAGTCTAAGAACGACGGGGGGTGGGGGTGGAGCTTGCATGCCTGGTGTGTGGCTAGTTAATGCAAGCTGAGGAGGTTTTTGAATGCTGGATGCCATTTTGTTGCACGTGCTGCTGCAAACTTTGCAGTGCAAAGCCAGGCCGGGGAGCCATCTTAAGTTGAGGCTGCATAGGCCTTGTGGTACATGTGATTCAGATTCTATTCAGTTGAACCTCTGGTTACAAAGTTGGTTGGACATTGTTCTCGAAGCTACCAGCATGAGTTTGACCAGACTGCAGGAGGACAGGAAGACTGGAGTGCCTGGAGCAGGTGAGGCTGCAGGTCCCTTATTTTGGCTGCTGGTCCCTTATTTTCAAATCTGTAAGTTGACAGCTATGGACAGCTTCATAGTAACAAACAGAAACAATAGCATACCGCTAAAGAGGATTGGACAAATTCATGAAGGATAATGCTACCAGTGGCTTCTAGCCATGATATGCTATTCTACAGATGCAGCAATGCTTCTGAAGGCCAGTTCCTGGAAACCACAGGAGGGGAGAGTTGCTCTTGTGCTTGGATCCTGCTTGCAGGTTCCCCACAGGCATCTGGATGGCCACTGTGAGAACAGGATGCTGGATGCTGGATGCTGGCCTGATCCTGCAAGCTCTTCTTATGTTCTGACCTGACAGCAGTAGCTTGACTCCACATTGTATAACCTCCCCGAAAACAAATCGTAAAAGACATTCCGTAAATGTTCCTCTTGAAGCATCCCTAATGAGACAGCAGCTTGGTGATTTTGTCCAGTCACTATTGGCAGGCATAAGGGAATCAAATCATGTCGTCTTCTACCATGGGTGGGTGGGTGGGTGTGAATCAGGGCAGGACTCAAATTATTGGGGGTTTCAGGCAGGAGTATTTCTGCAGCCCTACCCAGAATCATAGAATCACAGAATTGTAGGGCTGGAAGGGACCCGAGGGTCATCTAGTCCGACCCCCTGAAATGCAGGAATCTCAGCTAAAGCATCCATGATAGATGGCCATCCAACCTCTGCTTCAAAACCTCCAAGGAAGGACAGTCCACCACCTCCCGAGGGAGACCGTTCCACAATCAAACAGCTCTTACTGTCAGAAAGGTCTTCCTGACATTTTCTTGGAATCTCCTTTCTTGCAACTTGAAGGCAATAGTTCAGGTCCTACCCTCCAGAGCAGGAGAAAACAAGCTTGCTCCATCCTCCATGTGACAGCCCTTGAGATAATTGAAGATGGCTATCATGTCTCCTCTCAGTCTCCTCTTTTCCAGTCATTCCTTCAGTCATTCCTCATATGGCTTGGTTTCCAGACCATTGATCATCTCAGTTGCCCTCCTCTGCTCACATTCCAGCTTGTCAACATCCTTTTAAAATTGTGGCACCCAGAACTGGACACAGTATTCCAGGTCTGGCATTCCTGGAGCTGTTCTGGCTGGGGGAGCTGTAGTCCTAAATCCCCGAAGGCACCAGCTTGGGTATGCTTGCTTTAGTGTGCCATTCTATACACATCCCCTCTACCCAGGGACAGTCAGAAGGGACCATGTGGAGGCCATTTGCCTGTGCAAGCCTCCTTAATCCACCAGGATTTGCCTCAATTCTTTTAAGTTTTCTAACACCCTGCTATCTCCAAAGCCTCCGAGCAGATAACAACATGAAGAACAATACATTTGTAGTGCGGGCAGAGGGGGACTCCGATGTGGTTAAGTCGGCCTTTTGTTTGTGGAGTCCTCCTCCTTTTCTCCTGCCTCCCCCACCTCCGTCTTCTATCGGTATTGAGATATGAAGAAGGCAGTGAGCAGAAATGCAAATTGAATTACTGCCAAATCTGAATGTGCAGGAGAGATGCTTATGCTTCTATTTAAGATGCAAGCCCAGGATAACACTCTTCAGGCTCAGGAATGTTCCAGAAGGCAAGAGCATTATTGGTGCCACAAAACTTCACAGAAGCAGGAGACCAAGGAAGGCCCTTGAGAGACCGCCTGATTCCTTGCGTAACTGGTAGGTTACTGGGGTCTGTGAGGAGCCAAACCTGCAGGAACTCAGAACAGGGCTCCCAGTGGGATTGGTCCTTTTCTCGGAATAGCATTCAGGTGCCCACTGTCTGCACTTTCCAGCAACGACTGAAGCCATCTTTTTACCAATGGCCTTTCACAGCTGGATAAACAGGTTCCCAAACTTCTAACCACTCTACCACGCTGGCTCTGATGTCTGCAAAAGTACGTTGAACCTTCCAGTTATTTTATTCAAACTGTAAAGGTAAAGGTAAAGGGACCCCTGACCATTAGGTCCAGTTGTGATCGACTCTGGGGTTGCGGCGCTCATCTCGCTTTATTGGCTGAGGGAGCTGGCGTACAGATTCCGGGTCATGTGCCCAGCATGACTAAGCCGCTTCTGGCGAACCAGAGCAGCGTACGGAAACGCCGTTTACCTTCCCGCTGGAGCGGTACCTATTTATCTACTTGCACTTTGATGTGCTTTCAAACTGCTAGGTTGGCAGGAGCAGGGACTGAGCAACGGGAGCTCACCCCGTCGCAGGGATTCAAACTGCCAACCTTCTGATCGGCAAGTCTTAGGCTCTGTGGTTTAACCCGCAGCACCACCCACGTCCCATATTCAAACTGTAATAATGTTTAAAAAATTGTCCAGTAGCACCTTAAGGTAAAGGTAAAGGTACCCCTGCCCGTACGGGCCAGTCTTGACAGACTCTGGGGTTGTGCGCCCATCTCACTTAAGAGGCCAGGGGCCAGCGCTGTCCGGAGACACTTCCGGGTCACGTGGCCAGCGTGACATCGCTGCTCTGGCGAGCCAGAGCCGCACACGGAAACGCCGTTTACCTTCCCGCTGGTAAGCGGTCCCTATTTATCTACTTGCACCTGGGGGTGCTTTCGAACAGTAGCACCTTAGAGACCAACTAAGTTTGTTTTGGGTATAAGCTTTTGTGTGCATAAGCTTATACCCAGAACAAACTTAGTTTTTCTCTAAGGTGCTACTGGACAATTAAAAAAAAAAAATTATTTATTTTGACTGCATCAGACCAACACGGCTACCTACCTGAATCTCTAATAATGTTTGTATAAGGTGTATGCATCTTAATAAGGTGTGTTAGGGGAGGGGCAATCCCCTCTGGTGGGGGACTCATTGTGTACCTTCTGCAGTAGTTTGTCCACCTTTGGTCCCCACCCTGCACTCAGCTCTCACCTGTGGCTCCTGGATGCTCCCAGCAGTGGCTTTGACTGGCTGGCTAAACCAGGTGAGGGTAGCCAATGAGTCTCGAATGCTTAGTGAATCAGGCTCTCGTGAAGACAGGCTCTGGTGGACTGAATGGATGACACCAATATGGGGCCAACAGTCAAGAAGGCGGTTTCTGCACACGCTGTAGAAGGAAGTGAGGGGTGGATGAGGTTTGCCCACCTGGGAAGGTGGCCCATCTAGGACAAGAAATAATCTGACCCTAAACCTCCACTGCCTTGTGGGATATCTTCAAGAGAAGAAAAGGCTAAGACACAAACGCTACACAAATCTGGAGTGAAGTCCCTAAGTTGGATGGATGGCGTCTTGTACACCTCCTACTGGCAACTCCTGCAGCCAAGCTGGTGCCAAACGCATTTCTTCACGTTCCTTTGGACCACAGCAGTGAGGAAAAGGGAAGCGTTTTGTCACCTGGGCAGCCCAGGACTCCAAAATACACTGCCCAGTCTTGCGCCCCAGGGATGTCACTTCGGTACTGCTGATGAAGCAGTTTGACTTGGCCCCGGAGGCGCACACTCCATTGTCTCTCGAGACAGAAGGAAGCCAACCACAACAATGACATGCCCCACACAGCCATTGCTCTTTGCTGTTTGTACGTTGCTGTTTTTGAAAACTCAATAAACACATCTTTAAAAGGGGGAAAGAACAGTTGGCGTGGCTGTTCTCAGAACTTGATACTTATATAAAAGAAACACTTATTATTTGACTGGCCAAACGCTAAGCCTCTTTTCTCGCCCTCCCCAACGCCTCAAGGGCATCATCCTCAGCACAACTACGCAGGAGTAAGCCCTGTTCCAGATGGCATCAGAAGAAGGGCCTGCAGACAAGGCACCCCCCATTCTGAATCTCAATGGGAAGGATTGTGCTGGAAATGGCTGCACGTGAGTCCCATTCAGTTCTTTGGGGTTCAAAGCTCAGTCCTAAGCAGGCCTCCCAGCAGGTTCTTCAAAACTTAATTGAGGTGGGGGAGAGAGAGCGATTCTGCTTTGCCTGTTCTCCGCAGACTGTCACGGGTTCTTCCAATATGACCTCAACATGGGAGGCAGCTTGAAAGGTTTCCGAATTAAAACTCAGCAGCTGTCTCTGCGTTTCCTGCTGCTACGCTGAAGACCATGTGGTGGGCGACAGCTCAGATGGAAATTGTATTTAAAATCCACACGTGACTGTGATTCATGAATCTATCGGTGAATCCAAATGACCCCTCCTCACTGTTTTTAAATTAAATGCAAATGCCTTGAAATGTACTGAAGCACAGCTCACAGCTCTCGCTGCAGCCCAGAACTTCTTGCACCCTGTAGTTTTGTGGGATTGCTGTGGAAACATAGAATTTGGGGACTGAGGGAGAGGGGGAGAGGGTTGGCTCATAGGCCAGCATCTCTTCTTTCAGGGATTTGTTTTGTTTTTTAAAGCAAGTTTCTAGTCCTTATGTCAGGGGAGAAAAGCAGAGGTAGGATGTATCCAATGATAGGCATACTCAGGTTAGACGCATTGAAATGAATAGACATGGCTTAATTAAACTGTGCTGTATACTGTGCAGTTTCAAGTGACTGGATGCATGAAAACTGACTCCTTTTTGGAAATAAAACATTGTCAGGGCCCATAAGTTTAATTAAAATTTACTTGCAGAACTTTCTTCACAAGAGAATTAAAATATCAAATGATACATCCAAACAGCTCCATAAGACACGCACCAGCCCAAGAATATGAAATAATCCAAACAGACCTATAAGCAAAGGTCACTCTCCTAACGGCATCCATTGTGCCTGAAGAAGTTTTCCTGGAGAGCTTCATTCATATCCTTACTCCATGGAGCCAGGGAACAAAAGACTCAGGGGCAACTCCCTTCAAAACAGTGATTTGCAATTCAATAGCCTCCCATGTGATCTAAGGTTAAACACTCACATGTTAGCTAGCAGAAAACAACAATAGTTAATTATCAACACAGTTAAAGCTCAAAGAGACCATTCTTGGCTTTAATATGTCCGCATGAAAAATCCCCATGTTGAACCCTTTTCAGCAATACACAGGCATTCACCATTTCATTGTCAATTAAACCAATTATACTTAACGTGGCTAACTTAAGTACATTAATTTAACATTAATTTAATGGATCTATTCAATATAGAATGTAGTTGAATACAGCACATAGATACATTAATACAACTCATACAAAGGAGCCAAGCCATGTAGGTGAAGGGACAAAATACCCAAGGCTACCACCAACCAGAGAATCAACAACTGTAGATTGTTGTTTCATACACACTGTGGCTAACTCAAATTTTTCAGTGGTTTGTCTGAATGACCCCATTACAAACCATGGTTTATGATCCTGATTTAGTGAGAGAAACCAGAGTTAAAACTAGCCATTCTCAATTCTGACAAGATGACAAATGGTGATGAGTTGAAAATGAAAAAGGATGCTTTCAATCTCATCCTCACCAGTTGAATTTCTGCCTGCCTGCTTGTTTTTAAATGTAAGAAGGTTGCGCAAGGAGTAGGGGGAAGCTGGTGGCGGTCACCCCAGCTGTGTGGAGAGAACACAGGCTGTCGAAAGCAGAAAGGGCCCATAATAAAAGGATGGGGAAAACCCTCTGAAACCTAAAACTGAAACAAAGTGCCAAAAATGGATTCACTGCCCTCCAACCTCCCTCCCCCCACCACACCTTGCCAGCTGCCTCTACCTGAGATGTTTGTTTGTATCAGAAGAGAAGATACCTCTCTGGTTCTCAGAGATTTGAAAGTCAAATGAGTATTTGCCTGCATGCTGCAACTCAGAGATTTGACTTGGAAACTGTTTTCCTTTGGCATAATAAGACTCAAGAGGAAGACAGGAGAGGGAGAGAGGGAGAGGGGACTAGGTGGGGAAGGGGAGAACTCAGCAACCAACTGAATGGCAAAGGAGTTGTGTTGGAGATTTCTGTCACAAAACTAAGAGGGGAAACAGGCACCCAGTCAAAATAATTAAAAAATATAAAAATTCCTCCAAAGGCAGGCAGCTGAAGGAAGCCATGGCTGGGGCAAGTCTCGGGCTGCGCCACCCTGGAAATAATCTGGCACCATCTCCCAAACAATCCTGGCAAGTCTTCATCAAAGCAGTACTCGGTCTTTTGGCAAGCAGAGCCCTTCCCAGGTCCTCTGGGGTGCAGCGTTCCCCTGGGACGCTCAGGCTCGGCTACCACAAGAACCGAGAGATGATGAGCTTAGCCAAAGCTCGTTTGCACCTCCCCTCTGGGGAAAGCTGGGGTTTAGCGCTGAATTGGAGCAAACGGCAATTGCTAAAGAGTGGTTTTTCTGGGGGGAAGCGGTAGGGGAGAGGTGTAATCTCTCGGGCTCGTGCCTCGAAAGCGTGGGACAAGTGGAAAACTTCTCGGACTCGTGGTTTCTCGGCATGGGAGAAGCAGAAGTAAGGATGGGCCCAAGAACACCATCTACACCTCAGATCTTGGCACTGAGGAACAGAGGAATCTCCAAGGCGGGATGGGAGTTTTAATGGAGAGCTATTAAAGTTGTTGCTGCTGGAAAGAAAAGGCCTCTGGTTCCTGCAGGAACTTCTCCTTCCCTGGAACACAATGCTCCCTATCAAAATCCTGGAACCTGGGGCCATCCAATCATAGAATTCTAAAATTGTAGAGTTGGAAGGGACCTCAAGGGTCATCTCCAACCTCCTGCAAATGCAGGAATCTCGGCTAAAGAATCTATGGCAAATTGGCATCCACTTTCTGTTTAAAAAAGGGATGTGGGTGGCGCTGTGGGTTAAACCACAGAGCATAGGACTTGCTGATCAGAAGGTTGGTGGTTCGAATCCCCGTGACGGGGTGAGCTCCTGTTGCTCGGTCCCTGCTCCTGCCAACTTAGCAGTTTGAAAGCACATCAAAGTGCAAGTAGATAAATAGGTACTGCTCTGGCGGGAAGGTAAACGGCGTTTACGTGCGCTGCTCTGGTTTGCCAGAAGCAGCTTAGTCATGCTGGCCACATGACCCGGAAGCTGTACACCAGCTCCCTAAGGCAATAAAGCGAGATGAGCGCCGCAACCCCAGAGGTGGCCATGACTGGACCTAATGGTCAGGGGTCCCTTTACTTTGCCTTCTGTTTAAAAACCTCCAATGAAGGAGATTCCACCACCACCCAAGAGAGTCTGTTCCATTGTCAAACAGCTCTTATTGTCAGAAAGCTATTTCTGATACTTACCTAGACGGAATCTCCTTTCTTGCAACTTGAAGGCATTGGTTTGGAGCCTCCCCTCTGGAGCAGCAGAAAACAAGCTTGCTCCATCTTCCATGTGACAGCCCTTTAGATATCTGAAGATGGCTATCATGTCCCATCTCTGTCCCCTATTTTCCAGACGAAACATACCCAACTCCCTCATTCTTCATCTTGGTTGCCCTCCTCAATCTTCCCAACATGAGATGCTATTTGTATCCAGGCCCTCTGTTAGAAGGGTGAATCTGTGATAAATCCCTTCAGGACTCCCAGTCATAGATTCCCTTTATATAATCATAGAATTGTAGAGTTGGAAGGGACCACCAGGGTCATCTAGCTTTCCTTCGTCGTCCTTTCCAACTCTACAACTCTACGATTCTATTATTATCCAGATAGAAGAAGAAGAAGAGTTTGGATTTGATATCCCGCTTTATCACTCCCCTTCAGGAGTCTCAAAGCGGCTAACATTCTCCTTTCCCTTCCTCCCCCACAACAAACACTCTGTGAGGTGAGTGAGGCTGAGAGACTTCAGAGAAGTGTGACCGGCCCAAGGTCACCCAGCAGCTGCATGTGGAGGAGCAGAGACGCGAACCCGGTTCCCCAGATTATGAGTCCACCGCTCTTAACCACTACACCACACTGATAGGTAAAGGTAAAGGGACCCCTGACCATTAGGTCCAGTCGTGGCTGACTCTGGGGTTGCGGTGCTCATCTCGATTTACTGGCCGAGGGAGCTGGCGTACAGCTTCTGGGTCATGTGGCCAGCATGACCAAGCCACTTCTGGCGAACCAGAGCAGCGCACGGAAACACCGTTTACCTTCCTGCCAGAGCGGTACCTATTTATCTACTTGCACTTTTGATGTGCTTTCGAACTGCTAGGTGGGCAGGAGGATTATCCAGATATATACACATAAATATATAACCTACTGTATTTTGCATATTTTGTATACTTGTCCACGCAAAGTCTACGTCTATAAGCAATCCGTTCATAAGTTGTGAGTATAGTCATAAAGAGAAACAGATTAGAAACAAACAAACAAACTTTGGCTTGACTATAAAAAAAAAAGGTGTGCCCTGTACTTAATTGGAATGCATATTTTATTTATTTATTTTTATATACGCACACATATTAAAAGTTAATTATGTTTTAATACAAAAGCTTCAGCTGACAACCACAGTCCTAGAAGAGGGATATCTTCTCTGTTCTTCTTAAGATTGTGATCTGCTGAAACAATGGACATGTTCTTCAAAGCTGTTGTTTTATTCATACGCATTTTGATGCAGATTTAATTGATTAATTTAAGCTCGTGCAATTAATCAACTCAGATTTCTTTAATCAGCTGACTTTGGTGAATTCAGGCAGCTTAATCACCGGGGGGAGGGGGGTGCTTCTTTCATCCCATCAAAAGACAGAGCTCTTTGGAGATCATAGAATCATAGAGTTGGAAGGGAGCCTGAGGATCTAGTCCAGGGGTAGGCAACCTAAGGCCGGGGGGCTGGATACGGCCCAATCGCCTTCTCAATCCGGCCCGCAGACGGTCCGGGAACCAGCATGTTTTTACATGAGTAGAATGTGCCCTTTTATTTAAAATGCACCTCTGGGTTATTTGTGGACCCTGCCTGGTGTTTTGACATGAGCAGAATGTGCCCTTTTATTTAAAGTGCACCTCTGGGTTATTTGTGGGGCATAGGAATTTGTTCATTTGGGGATTGGACTAGATGACCCTCGGGGTCCCTACCAACTCTACAACTCTATGATTTTAAGATCCTCTGGCCTTTGCCCCATGACTTTCGTTGTCAGTCTGTGGTGTGGAACTAGAGAGGGCTTCCTCATCTTGGCACCCTCTGGTTGTTTGGGGCAGACCCTCCAAATTTCCCTATTTTCTGGGGAAAAGTCCCGGATTTACAGACCCCGTCCCAGTTTCTGATTTGATCCTAGGATGTACCGCTTTCCCTTAGGACGTCCCTATTTTCATCAGAGAAATGTGGGTGGCTATGGAGTTATGCAACCCTCCCTCCCCCCCCCCCAGCCAAGGAGATAACTCTACAACCTTAGAAGACATCTGGAGGCAGCCCTGTATAGGGGAGTTTTAAAATGTTTCATGTTTTATTATGTTTTTTATATACAGTGGTACCTCGGGTTAAGTACTTAATTCGTTCCGGAGATCTGTTCTTAACCTGAAGCACCACTTCAGCTAATGGGGCCTCCTGCTGCTGCCGCGCTGCTGGAGCACGATTTCTGTTCTCAACCTGAAGCAAAGTTCTTAACCCAAGGTACTATTTCTGGGTTAGTGGAGTCTGTAACCTGAAGCGTATGTAACCCGAGGTACCATGTTGGAAGTTGCCCAGAGTGGCTTGGGCAACCGGGATATAAATAATAAAAATATTATTATGAAATAGGACATCCCTATTTTCATTGGATAAATGTTGGAGGGCATCGTTTTTGGGGGAACTGCAGCTCCCATCAGCCCCAGCTGTAAAGATAAAGGTACCCCTGACAGTTAGGTCCAGTGGCGGGCGACTCTGGGGTTCCGTGCTCATCTCGCTCTAGTCCCCCCAAAAGAGCTGGAGGGCGCCAGGTTGGGCAAAGCTGGCGCCAGCTGCGCTAGAAACGCACACAAAGCGCCGGGTCCTCTTTGTTACTAGATCCTGCCCTCTCCCTCCCTACCCAAAAGACAACAGCAGCTACGGACCCTCTGGAGTGGAATCAGGTGCCAGACTGCAAGGAAAGAGGGAGGCTCGGGGGAGCCCGGGCGAGCGGGCAGCAGGAAGGCACTCGTTGCCCCCGGGGCCAAGGGCGGGCAGGGAAGGAAGGAAGGAAGGAAGGAAGGAGAGGAAGGGACCGACGACAGGAGCCTCTCCAGCCCCCCAGCTTGTTTGGGACCGAGCGAGGAGGAGGAAGGGGGTGAAATGGCTCTTTTGAGCCACGCGCAAAGCAGCGGCGCTTCCCAGGCTCGGCTTGGGTTTCAGCAGGACCAGATGTGAACTCGGGGGCTGGAGGTGGGATCCTGCCCCGGGCCCAGACTCCCGCTCGCCACCGCGGAGAGAGGCTCCGGTGACGCCGGCGCTTTTCGCTCCGAGAGGCGCGCAGCCGGAGAGGAGAGGCAAGGAGCTTTCCCAAGCAGCGCGCAGGGCCTGGAGCGCAGACGGGCGCCTCTTGGGGATCTTCTCTTCTTCCCAAACATTCCCTGGAGGCAGGCTTAAATATATATATATATATATAAAATCTGATGGCTGCTGGTAAGCTGGGCCTTTAGCAAGCCAGAACAGACTGGTTCTTCATCATGGAACAAAAGTGTTTTTGGGGGTGTGTTTTTTAAAGGTTTCTTTCAACAGTGGAACAGTCTCCCTCGGAAGCTGGTCGACTCTCTTTCCTTGAAGGTCTTTAAGCAGAGGATGGCGATCTGCTCTGAATGCTTTAGTTGAAATTCCTGCACTGCAGGGGATCGGACTAGATGACCCTCAGGGTTCCCTTCCAACTTTACAGTTGTATGATTTCATGATTCTATGAGTAGAGTGCCATTTCTTCACAACTGTGCAGCCACTATTAGGATTTTTATTTATTTATTTGGCACATCTGTACCTTGCTCTTCAGCCAAAAAGGCTCTCAAAACAGCTTAAAAAGGTAAAGGTACCCCTGTCCTTACGGGCCAGTTGTGTCCGACTCTAGGGTTGTGCGCCCATCTCACTTAAGAGGCCGGGGGCCAGCGCTGTCCGAAGACACTTCCGGGTCACGTGGCCAGCGTGACGAAGCTGCTCTGGCGAGCCAGCACCAGCGCAGCACACGGAAACGCCGTTACCTTCCCGCTATAAAGCGGTACCTATTTATCTACTTGCACTTAAGGATGCTTTCGAACTGCTAGGTGGGCAGGAGCTGGGACTGAACGATGGGAGCTCATCCCGCCGCGGGGATTCGAACCGCTGACCATGTGATCGGCAAGTCCTAGGCGCTGAGGTTTTACCCACAGCGCCACCCGCGTCCCTCAACAGCTTACGTGCAGCTAAAACAAGACAGTCCCTATCCGTCGGTTTACAATCTATAAAAAAAAAACCCTGAAACACACAAGGGAACCAACACACAAGGGAAAATGAACTTGGAGGGAAGAGGAAAATTAAAATCAAACTCGGGCACCAGTTTCTAAAGATGGAGGAGAGGGTTTTCAATCAGAGGGAATGGACTGAAGACAGCCCAACAGCACCTTTGCGTCTCTCTCTCTCATTGGACTTAAAAGAAGAAGATGATTAAGAAGAAGGCATACGCTTATGTTCATCCTGGGGAAATATCTCTCTCTCTCTCTCTCTCTCTCTCTCTCTCTCTCTCACACACACACACACACACACACACACACAGAGAGAGAGAGAGAGAGAGAGAGAGAGAGAGAGAGAAGCTCTGATGCTCAGTGGTTTTCAAGCATTCTGCTTCCAGGGAACAGTTTCTACAACAAGGTGCCTTCCCTGTGTCCCCGCTACATCTGCCACCCAAGCCCGGCACCGTGTCATAGGGCTTATCCACACTATTCATTTAAAACACTTCCACACCACTTTTAACTTTCAAGGTTCCCTGCAAAGCACCCCGCAAACTGTACCTTTCATTGCCGCATAACCTGGAGCCTGTGCCCATAAAAGAGGCAGCAAAACATAAAATAGACTTAACGCTGCTTTTGAGATCAGTCATTCTCCCACTTCATTGTTTCCTTGGTCCAAAAGGGGTTCATTTCTCTTTACAGCTAGACTGGAGACAGGTGTGTGTTCGTGTGTGTTTGTAAACCAAAGCTGCATTCTAATTGAAGCGCTCCAGTGCTGAGATTCCATCTAATTGCAAATGGGGCCTTTTGTCCTCTTCTCTGTTAACCTCACATCAAAGAACGTTGAGATAAGTAAACCGGCTAGGATGCGATTGAGAGATTCCCCCTGTACCTTAGATTCACCGCCGCTTTAACCAGATGAGGCAGCAGTAGGTTCTCTCCTGCCTCCAGACTTTCCAACCATCCCTCTCCCCAATCTGTGGTCATGAACAGGTGTGCTGTGAAGGAATAGACAAAAGGATGGGGGGGCAGCAGGTGTGAGAAGCCACCATGCCTTGCCTCCCCAGGTACAGTAAAACCATCATATTCATCATAATTCCCCAGAGATGTCCCACAAGGCAGTGGAGGTCTAGGACCAGAGTTTTCTGAGTAAACCCTACACAAATCTGGAGTGGAGTCCCTAAGGTGGTTGGATGGGGCCTTGTACATCTCCATCTAGCAATTCCTGCAGCCAAGCTGGTGCCAAACATATTGCCCTGCCTTCCTTTGGATCACATCAGCAAGAATGAGAAGGTCTTGTTGTCTGGGCAGCCCAGGACTCCCCGCCCCATACACAGTGCCCAGGCTTGTGCCCTGGGAAGGTCACTTTGCTTTGACTTTTCCCCTGGAGGCAAACTCCATTGTCTCTCGAGGCAGATGGATGCCAACAGCAGTATCACAATTTACCATCCTCATCATCACCAGAAGGTCTCAGTGTGGGTTGCAACAATTTAAGATCCAGGATTTAAAACAGTTAAAACAGATGAGTCACAAGAATACCATGGACCTTGAAAACACACTTTTTAGCTGTCAAAGGTCAGGTAAAGAGGTGCGTCTTCAGCATTTGTTGAAAGTTGTATGGTGAAGTTGCCAAGCACACCTCTGTGCGGATGGAGTTCTGCAACTTAGAAATTGTCCTCTCTTGGGCTACCACTACCCTGAACATGTTAGGGAGGTGGAACTACCAAGAGGGCCCCCTAAGCTGATCCTAAAACCTTGGAGGGTCTTCAGGGAAGGAGGTAATCTTTAGGATATTTGGGACCTAAGTTATTTTTGGGGGCTTTAAACTCCAGTGTGAGCAAATTAAATTGAACTGGCTGCCAATCCAGATTTTTTAGAACAGGGGTTTATCTGCGTTCTCAAGGCAACCCTAGCCAATAATCTGGTTGCCTCATTTTGAACCTGTTGATGTTTCCAAATCTTCTTCTTCTTCTTCTTCTTCTTCTTCTTCTTCTTCTTCTTCTTCTTCTTCTTCTTCTTCTTCTTCATCATCTCCATCATCATAATTTATTGTTTATACGCCGCACATCTGGCTGGGTTTCCCCAGCTACTTTGGGCGGCTTCCAACAAAATATTAAAAATACAATAAAACATCAAACATTAAAAACTTCCCTAAGCAGGGCTGCCTTCAGATGTCTTCTAAAAGTCAGTCAGTTGTTTATTTCCTTGACATCTGATGGGAGGGCGTTCCACAGGGCAGGCGCCACTACTGAGAAGGCCCTCTGCCTGGTTCCCTGTAACTTGGCTTCTCGCAGTGAGGGAACCACCTGAAGGCTGTCAGCGCTGGACCTCAGTGAATGATGGGAGTGGAGACGCTTCTTCAGGTATACTGGGCCGAGGCCGTTAGGGCTTTCAAGGTCAGCACCAACACTTTGAATTGTGCTCGGAAATGTACTGGGAGCCAATGTAGGTCTTTCAGGACCAGTGTTACATGGTCTCGGCAGCCACTCCCAGTCACCAGTCTAGCTGCAACCCCATGTACAGTGCATTGCAGCAGTCTAATATGGAAGTTACCAGAGCATGGATTGCAATGGGCAAGTTAAAGCACAAGAGGAATCTTCAGGTTGCAGAAAAGGACAGCCACAATGACCAAGGGGTTGGAAGTTAGACTGCTGAGGGCTTTTTAGTTTGGAAAAAAAGAAGAGTTTGGGGAAGGGGGTGGGGGGCATGCTAAGAGGTGTAGAAAATTATGGTGTTGAGAAATGGATAGGGAGACTCTTTTTTCTCTCCCTCTGATCATAATAGAACTCCCCCCCCCACCACCACCACATGAAGCAGAATGTTGGAAGGATCAGGGCAGACGAAAGAACAACTCACCAAAGCTTTTTGCTGGCTGTGGATTTTTTTAAACCACCTGTTGTTACGCTGATGAGTTTCTAAATTGGTTTATTGATATGATGTGTTTCAGGCTTTTCTGCATTGATTTTTAATTGTTACATAAGCTGCCTTGGACACCAGCCCGATGGAAACATGGGATACGAATAATTGAAATCGTTTATTTGGTTACTCATTTGTTTGCCTTTTTTTTTTTTTGCCCAAACTCTATTCAGTCATCTATGAATGCAGTGATCAAAGCAGTAAATATATCAGCAGTCTTAAAGATGGTAAATGGAAACGGCACACTCCAGCAGCCCCCAAGGAGAGGAAAAACTAACTCTGAGGAACTTCTGAGTGATGGCCTTTGCCTATCATAAGCGAAGGCTTTTCAAAAGTAAAAATGTCTTTACCTGACAGTGGCAATGCACAGAGGAGGAAGGAACATAGCAGATGTCAAAAGCACTGCACTGTCAGGGCACGGCTGAGGGACAAGGGTCTCCATTCTGTAAAAATAAAGGGGGATGGGAAAGGACAAAGAGCATTTATGAGATCTCAGGGAGAGGTGAGGAAAGGGGAAAGGGGCTTCCTGAGACCCACAAGATCCAGATCATTTAGCCCATCAAAGGTCCAGAATGTGGCTGCCAGACTGGCCAGTGGGAGCAGCCTCTGGGACATGGATGAAGTCAGGGAACAGGCAGCTGCCCCTCCTGAATCAACTAAATAAAGAAAAATACTTAACTAAAAGGTAGAAATTGTAGAAAGATTTTGACAGGTTTTTCTGAGCACTTGGGGTCAAAAGAAAGTAATTTAAAACAACTGTCACAGAGACTTTTCATTCCAAATCTGCTAGAGAGAGGATGTTGACAGGTGGGTTTCCTGCACCCCCCCCCCGGTAATATAAATCCTGGCTATGCCCATGGGGCGAAGTCAAACTGTTGGAAGGTTACGGTGCTTGCTGTGGCGGGAATGACCAATAAGGGAGAGACATGTTTTGTTGCAGCTGAGGCTGCACAGTGAGGCAGCTGATTGGGAGGAGAGGGGCGAGAAGAGGCAGGGATGCCTTGCCGTTCACTACACTGAGTAATTTAAAGGAATGAGCAGATTCCTCCCATTTCATTGTGTTACAGGCGCGAAACTAGGCTTTACCTCGAGTTGAATGTGCTTCAGGTTGAGCGCTTTCGGGTTGCGCTCCGTGGCAACCCGGAAGTAATGGAGCGTGTTACTTCCGGGTTTCGCCGCTCGCGCATATGTTCAAGATGACGCCACGCGCATGCGCGGAAGCGGCAAAATGAGACCCGCAGATGTGCCGTTGCATCTTACGTTCCACTAAGGATGCGAACGGGGCTGCGGAACAGATCCCCTTCGCATCCTGAGGTACCACTGTATTCCACCTGGGTCAAAGACCCACTTTGGCACCTCCCCATGTGCATTTGTGTACACACACACACACAGGCTGGGAGCCTCAATGGTGCCCCTCTGTAGTCTTCATCCAGGGCAGAAAGGCTAGCTAGTCCTGTCCCCGCCAGCTATGGCTTTGTGTATTATGTTATGGATTTCTTTCCATGCCACCTTTCAGGCCCCCAGGCCCCCATGTTAACATACCATGACGGCAGTGTATACGCATATTGATTAATGCCGTGCCAAAAAGAGAGAGAAAAGTAATCTTGATGCTCTTGCGTGATTGCATCATGATTCCTTTTTGTGCTGCGATTTAATCAATGCACATATGCACTGGTGCACATCAGTAATGTGTAAGTGAAAACAAAACAAAAGGAAGACATGAATCGCAGCAGCCTGAGCAAAATTCAGAAATTAAAAAGAAGAAAAGAATGCTGGGTTGCTGATATATTAGTGCTGCTCTGCTTGCAAGAATGAGTAATTGGGATCAACAAAATCTAGAAAGAAATTCAGATGCAGAGAATTTTGCAGACGTCACTCGTGATTTAAAGGTGCAGGGCAGGTCTCCAGGTCGCCCCTTGGAAACCTGTCATGCAATTTGCTTTGCAGGGGTGGGAAAAGGAGTTATGGTTTGCATTACTTTGTGCCCTATTGTGTATTGCCTTGAATATACTATGGTGAATATTGCCTCGGGAGACATTTCCTCTCCTACACAACAATTAAAAGGTGCCGTAAGAACCCCGTCCTTCTCTGCATCTGGTCACCTTAACACCCCAAATCCAAGCCTGTCATAAGTAAAAGGTAAAGGGAACCCTGACCATTAGGTTCAGTTGTGGCCGACTCTGGGGTTGCGGCGCTCATCTCGCTTTATTGGCTGAGGGAGCCGGCGTACAGCTTCTGGGTCATGTGGCCAGCATGACTAAGCCGCTTCTGGCGAACCAGAGCAGCGCACAGAAACGCTGTTTACCTTCCCACCTATTTATCTACTTGCACTTTGACGTGCTTTCAAACTGCTAGGAGCAGGGACCGAGCAATGGGAGCTCACCCCGTTGCGGGGATTCGAACTGCTGACCTTCTGATTGGCAAGTCCTAGGCTCTGTGGTTTAACTCACAGCGCCACCCTCGTCCCTCTGTCATAAGTAGAGGAAAGCAAAAGATCACCCAGACAGATGCACCCATCAGATATTTTGCAAGGCTCAGGAGTGTCCGTGTCAACCACATATCCCGGTGGTAGAGGGGGATGAGTTCGAGAAATCCCACCTTCAGAAATTCCAACATGAGCTGTCTTGATCTGCACCTTCCATAATTAATGTGTGGATTGGAAGGCAGCTTTTAATCAGATTTTGCATTTCTCCAAATGCCACGCAGCTCTCAACTAAAAACAAACAAAAATGAATTTCGAAAAGTGAATTTTTGGAGAAAAACGTGTTATTTTATAAATGCAAATTAATGTGGAAACTGGACAGTGGGGACTTATGGATGGACACACATTGAAAGTGGCAAGGACTGGAGTCATTTCTCCATCCCCTTGGCACAGCTGGCACCAACCTGGTGCCCCCCAGATGTTTTAGAAGACAACTCCCATAATGGGCATCAGGTTGGCAAAGGTTGCTCTGGCACATCTGCTGGGGGGGGGAATAAACTAGGTTCAGATTGGGACATCCCTGATAAACAAGGATAAACTTGGGAGGTATGACTCTAGCCATTGTCCATGCCAGCTGTTCACACCCTCTCTACCATCCTTCAACATGTGGCCTGTTCCTTTAAGGGGGCTCAGAAGTGACCTGGGGTGGAGAGGGGTTGTCCAAGGGGGAGGGTGACCTTCATGCTCATTGAAATGTTCTATGTGGAAGCACAGGGTTTTCATTTCCCCTTGTTTCTCCGCCCTTTGTTTTATCTCAAAGGCTCAGTTTATGTGGGACTCTCACATGTTCCCAGTGTGAGGCTGCAAAGGAGGAGGACTGCAAACAACATTTAACGGCTTCTGCTAATGGAACAGAAGAGAGCAAGTTCTGGGTTTCAGGCCATGAAGGCCAGATGGTTGGGGAGCCCGTTGCCACTCTACCTTTTGAAATGATGAGGAAGGGGCGCCACATCCACACGTTCAAAGAGTTCATGTGCCACTTGCACAGTCGTGGCTTCCGCCACAAAGAATCCTTGGATTTGTGGTCAGATAAGTGTCTCCTAACAAGCCGTGGCCCCTTTTGCAAGCTACAACCCCCAGGACTCTTTTGGGGGAAGCCATGACTCTTAAAGTGGTGCATGAGTACTTTCAACATGTGGTGTGGATGTGGCTAGAGTTTCACGATGCTCTGCTTCTGCAAAATTGGTTTTCTCTGGGGGCAGAGCTGCACATTGCAAAGCAGACACTGGGAGGGTTCTGAGAATAGTGAAGAGGGAAAGGAGTTCTGAGAATAGTGAAGAGGGAAAGGAGGAGTGTTTAGCCCCTTCCACACTTCCACACTACAGATGCGCCACTGCTCAATTCTCTTTCTTTACTTCTTATTCAACCAGTAAAACTGGAATAATCCTGGCTAGAGGAAGGAATATATGGGAGGTGGAATTTGCAGGGAGGAACTGATAGGCATAGGAAGGTCTAAGCACCCTCCCCGTGCCTGCATATTTTCCTCTGAAAATGACCCCCTTCCCTGTGCCACTATCCACAAAACCAGGTGACATGTCAGTTACAGTTTCTTTGCTGGTGTAACATGTAGTTCTGCCTTTGGACCAGTGGGTGTTGAGGTAGCTGCGTTGGAGGGGCTCTTGTCATGCATAAGCAAACCTCTTGAAAATTGGTGAGATGCCACAGATTGAATTCAACACTTGGGTAAAGTAGTCTCCTCGTGATGACCTCATCCTGCACATTACATGATCCCCGTTTGGCTCGGTTCACCCATGTGATTCATCCAAGAAGCATTGCCTTCATTCTCATTGGCTTTGTCTGCATGTCGCTACATTACATAGCCAAATTCAATCAGTAATGTGGCCAAGTGTCACAATCCAGACACTGTGTGATTCCTGATTGGTTAGGATTGCTCGTGTGACTAAACCAAGTAGGGGAAGAAGAAATAAGAGGGGGGGGGGAGTGTCACTGAAACAATGGCTTATTCTACCACTAATAAGGACTTTTCCCAGGTCTGCCTCCCTTTCTTTCTACTCTGGAAGAATTATTTTCTGCGTTAAAATGAAAGAAAAAGGAAAACATTCTGCAAAGCACCACCATAGAGAACTAAACTCTTGGAAAAAGTCAGGGCAAATTTAGGAGGGGGGAATGTAGACCACCCTTTAGTGAGCTCTTTGCAGTGTGGGGAGTTTCTGGACTTTATTGGCCAGCTGGGGTGACCTACATGAAGCAGAAAATAAATGTCAGACAGCTGCAAGGAGCTGCGGATGCTGCTTCCCTGCAAGTGCCAGCCAGGGGCTGAGTTATCAAAGGCGGATCTTGACAGAAGTAGCTTGACAGGAGATGTCACTCTGGTGCAGACAGATTTGCTGTGAAGTTTGCTTCTTGCTTCTCTCTCAGAACCCTGCAAATGAAGGCAGGGGAAGAAGGGGGGGGGGAGAGAGAAGAGAAACATTAGTTGGAGATTATACACACTGACAAGTAGGTAGAAAATTGGCTTAAAGACCTGGAATCAAAGAGGGTAATGGAGAACGGCGTTTTGCTGAGCCAGGAGGAGAAGGAACAGTGGCGGAGGGGGCTGGGAGCACCAGGGGCCTCGTGTTAGTGTGTGTTTCTATTTAACGTCTTCATTATGGATCACGGGGAGGGGGGAGCAGAGAGAGAGAGAGAGAGAGAGAGTCTCTGTTGCAAGATAATAAATGGAGAGGAACCAGCAACTTCTGGAGAGAACAAAGGGATGCTACAGAGGGAGGGACCCACACAGACTGGGAAGAGGGACAGGAAAAGGAGGAATTGGAATCAGCTTCGGAAACAGGACAGCCAGCCGATGGGGAGGGACAGAAGGGGATATATATGCGCAGAGGGGAGGGTATAATTTTGTTGGGAGAACAACAAAGGGGAGTTGTGCTTCAGGCCACAAGGCAACTTGAAGGGCAGCACTAGCAAGGAACGTTTGTTTTAATGGGATGGGGGGGAGGGGAGTCTGCAAGATGGAACTCACCGCCTCAAGGAATGGCACTTAGAGTCATTCTTATGCTGAAGGTGGCCTTTGAGGTGTTTGTGGTTGATCGGCCATAGAATCGTAGAATTGTAGAGTTGGAAAAGAACCTCAAAGGTCAGCTAAAGGATCCCTGACAGGCGCCCATCCAAATTCTGTTTGAAAACCTCCAACAGAGGAGAGTCCACCACTGTCCAAGGAAATCTGTTTCACAGTCAAACAGCTTTCCCCCTCAGAAAGTTCTTCCTGATGTTGAGTTGGAATCTCCTTTCTTGCAGTTTGAATCCATCGATTCAGGTCCTGGCGTCTGGAGCAGCAGAAAACAAGCCTGCTCCATCTTCTACCCCAGCGGTTCTCAACCTGTGGGTCCCCAGATGTTGTTGGACTACAACTCCCATCATCCCTGAGCTCTGGCCTTGCTAGCTAGGGGTGAAGGGAGTTGTAGTCCAACAACAACTGGGGACCCACAGGTTGAGAAAGGCTGTTCTAGCCCTTCAGATCTTGGAAGATGGATATCATGTCAGCATGTCAGTCAGCAGCTGTTTGTAAGTCTGCAAACACACCAGGAAAAACAGGCCTTGTTTTAGGGTGTCCATGAGAGACTCGCCATATATTAAAAGCACATCCAGTCCACCTTATAACACTTATCTTTCCCCAAAGAGTCCCAGGAACCGTAGTTTCTCCCTCCCAGAACCACACCCTCAGCCCTCTTAAGATACTGCAGTTCCCAGAAATCTCAGTTCTTGGAAAATAGGGAGAGGGTATCACAGATAGGTTTGAAAATGTGCTGGGGCAGTTAGGAAGAAGCCTGTTCCCATGTCGCCATGGCAACCAGGTGACACTTCCTGTCTTGATGCATTAAAACTGAGCCACAGCACAATGCAGATGGACTGGAGCAGCAGCACTCCTCATTCAGAGTGAGGGCAGTGCTTCCTCTTCTTGTTCACTCTGAGCAGGCTTCAGGATGTCATAACCATATGGCAGAATCTGATTGGCTTATATGGTGTCATGATGTTATCTTGCTAACTCTGCGATCCTTAATTGACTGTATCAGATAGCCTGGCTGCATAAGTCCCTAATTGGCTATGCCACATGGTCTGTAAAAAGAAGAATGATTAAAATGTCTCTAGGACAGGCATAGGCAAACTCCGGCCCTTCAGATATTTGGGACTACAATTCCCATCATCCCTGACCACTGGTCCTGTTAGCTAGGGATGATAGGAATTGTAGTCCCAAACATCTGGAGGGCTGGAGTTTGCCTATGCCTGCTCTAGGATGCAGCAAGGATCAGGGCCAAACAATGTGTCCGCATCAGGGGAAAGGGGTTTTAAGGAACATTTTGGAGATCCCGAAAGCTTCCTTTGCATCTCAAAACTGGCACAGAATTTGCAATCAGCAAGTTAAGCATTTCACTTAACTTGAGATGAGCAATTATCGGCTGCTAATGTTTGCACATTGCACTGCTCTTAAGAACACAGTTACAGGGCCTGGTTGAAAAATGGGCAACCCTCCCTGGTCATTATCACCCAATCCCAATCTCCCAGCCCCAGAGAAGGAGGTGGGATAACCAGTGGGAGTCACTGCCTGTGCTCATAGAGCTCATGTCTGCCTGCATGGAGAGCTGCTAATATGTGCAAGGAATTCAGCCTAGAACCTGAATGTCGGCACTGGCACTCCATTTGTGAATATTTGAGCACAGAGTCTCTGAGCATGATCTGAGTGCTTAAGTGTGCCGTTGAATAATTTTATTATTTATACTGCACCAATCTGGTTGTGTTTCCCCAGCTGCTCCTTGCTTTACAATTAAGGATCAGGGATGCATGTGTGGCAGACAGAAAGGAAAACAGCCCTATGGCATGTGCAGAGTGACTGTTCTCTTCCCACTAAGTAATCTGAACCTGTCTGCGCACACTTAGGACTAAGGATCCTCTAGGCAAGACTTGCGCTCCAGACACTTTCTAAAAACCCGAGACCTGATCACAGCCCCAAAGGGTTGTCAGCATAGATTTACTCTCCGAATGAACGGTAAAGGAACTCTCGGCCTCGTGTTTTAAAACAATAATGTTACTTCTGCCCTTCAGGCTTTCGAAAGGTCAAAATCTGAAGACAGGGAATCTTTCACACACGGATTCTAATGAAGGAAGGGGAAGCCTGTGCTGGCATTTCCAAGAATACATTAGAAACCGCTTAAGACACATTATACTGGTTCTTAGGAACGCTAGTCTTGATTACAGAGCAGTGTGCAGTTGCAACTCAATACTGCGCACGCCATTATCCATCTTTGCCCTTATTACTACGTTCAATTAGCAGAATATTATACATGCCATGCGAGGCAAGGCATAATCTGCAATACAAAAAAATTAGCCCTGACTGAAATCAATTCAGGCAGTGGGGGAAGGGGACACACAAACACCCCACCTCCACCACCACATAGATTTTACCTTGAATTTGACTATCCCCAGTACTGCCATGCCTTTTATAGGGCCAAATTTAACTGTTTCCCAGCCACAATATGCAGGGATGTGAATAGATGCTAGGAGAGCATCTGCAGTGGAACCTTGGTTTTCGAGCTTCTTGGAAGCTGAACGTTTCGGAACCCGAAAACCAAAAACCCGTTTTTGACTGTGCCTCAGAAGTCAAACGGCTTCCTTGGTGTGTTCAATTTTCTCAATGGAAATTGCTGATAGCCCTTTGCGCCTTGGTTGTCAAACGTTTCGGAAGTCAAACTGTCTTACATTCGACAACTGAGGTTCCACTGTATTCATTAGATACTATCAGCGGATGGCGCTGAGGATGTGGGTGGCACATCAAAGTGCAAGTAGATAAATAGGTACCACTCTGGCGGGAAGGTAAACGGTGTTTCCGTGTGCTGCTCTGATTCACCAGAAGCGGCTTAGTCATGCTGGCCACATGACCCGGAAGCTGTACACTGGTTCCCTCGGGCAGTAAAGCGAGATGAGCGCTGCAACCCCAGAGTCGTTTGTGACTGGACCTAATGGTCAGGGGTCTCTTTACCTTTATCCTTCCTGAGCTCAGCAGAGCACATCCCTTTGCAGCTTAAAATGAAGCTTTGATAGGATAGTTTTAGCCTTTTAGTTTAAGTAATGCAGGATTCTTTAAGGCAGACTGGATTCTCCTGGTTTTCCTGCTCCATGGCAACTGTTCCAATAAGTCCAGAGCACTGGCAAACCAACAACAGTGGAGGGAATCCAAGGCCCAGAAAGCAATATGTTGAATGAAACCCAGCAGACTTTTACCTGCAATGCTAAATGACATGCTAGGTCATTTAAGTCTCAAAGCTTTATTAGCCCAATACATGTTTTCAATGCATGTTGATACAGAGAAGTCAGCAGGATCAATCACACTCAGCACAGACAAAGCAGATCAAAATTTGGGAAGTGGAGGTGGGTATAATGGAGGGCTTAGATAAGGGATAGGGAACTGATGACCTTTGGGGCATATCTGGTTCACGGGGGTCTCTTTCTCTGGTCTGTGGTGTCTCCCCCACTCCTTGCCACACACTCCCTGCTACAATCAGGCTTCCAAAAGAACACACCACCTAGAGAAGAGCTTTATTTCATGTCTGAAACAAGTACAGAGCAACCACAGGGCACGCCTGACTCCACTCAGATTTTGTTTACAAAAAGTATTATGTGTAGGGACATGGGTGGAGCTGTGGTCTAAACCACTGAGCCTCTTGGGCTCGCCAATCTGAAGGTCGGCGGTTTGAATCCCCGTGACGGGGTGAGCTCCCATTGCTCTGTCCCAGCTCCTGCCAACCTAACAGTTCAAAAACACGCTAGTGCAAGTAGATAAATAGGAACTGCTGCAGCAGGAAGGTAAATGGTGTTTCCATGCATTCTGGCTTCCATCACAGTGTCCCGTTGCACCTGAAGTACATTTCCAAGCACAATTCAAAGTGTTGGTGTTGACCTTTAAAGCCCTAAAGTGTCTCCACCTCCATCGTTCTGCCTGGACACTGAGGTCCAGCACCAAGGGCCTTCTGGTGGTTCCCTCACTGCGAGAAGCAAAGCCACAGGGAACCAGGCAGAGGGCCTTCTCGGTAGTGGTGCCCACCCTGTGGAATGCCCTCCCATCAGATGGCAAAGAGATAAACAACTACCAGACAACTACATGACAAACAACTACATGACATTTAGAAGACATCTGAAGGCAACCCTGTTCAGGGAAGGTTTTAATGTGTGACATTTTAATGTATTTTTAATTTTTGTTGGAAGCCGCCCAGAGTGGCTGGGGATCAAATAAATTATTATTATTATTATTATTATTATTATTATTATTATTATTATTATTAGCGGTTTAGTCATGCTGGCCACACAACCCAGAAAGCTGTCTGTGGACAAATGCCAGCTCCCTCAGCCTGAAAGCGAGATGAGTGCCACAACCCCATAGTTGCCTTTGAATGGACATAACTGTTCAGGGGTCCTTTACCTTTTACCGTTTTTACCTTTGTATATTATATATTTCATTTCTTAAAAAATCAAAGTTTACAACAATTGTAATACACCAAAAGCCACACACAATAATTAAAACAATTAAGTCCAGTGCCACCTAGTGACTAAAGTATATAATGGCACTATCCACTCCATGGGGAGGAAGTTCCCACTCTCTCCTTCATAAGAAATGCTGGCAAAGTGAAAGTTATGAGCTTATCATGCTGACAGAATCCCCAACCCCTCTAAGGAGACATGGACTGCATGCAAAATTCTTCCCTGGCTGGAAGGTAAGGTGTGACACTGGGTCTTGGGGTTCCTGTCTGTGTCCTATGGGACAAAATAACTACATTACTAAATGTGAGAGCAAAGTGGTGGTGGTAAGGAATCAATCTGTCCCAGAGCCCAGACCGATCTTGTCCTGCGACACACAGCCTCTCCACTTCCCATTCCTGATAACGACAGACATTTTCTTGGTCTATGTGCTTGTACATATGCTCCAGGTGCTGCAAAACTACAGTTAAAAAAAGCAGAGAAGCTGGATTCAGAGATCCTAATCTAGTCTAGACTAGGCCCTAAAAAGATTGTGAGCTCGGGTGGGTGGAGGCCATAATTCCATGATTCACATTCTCCATGAACTCACTAAGGTGGTCTTAGCAAGTCACAGCCTCCCATCTCTGGTGCCAACCATCTTTAGCAGGAGAGAACTAATAGTATTGACCCATGGGGCTGGCCCACCTATGAGGCAAGGTGAGGCAACTGCCTTAGGTGGCAAGAGCCACAGGGGCAGCAGATTTTTATCCCCCCCCCCCCTTGTTCCTGATGTAAATCTTCACTCACTCCTTTGTCCCAGGCAGGCAGGGAGGTGCTATTTTGTAGTTTGCCTCAGGTGTGAAAATGTCTTGAGCCGGTCCAGTTGGCCCCTCTTTCTCTTGTTGCTAGAAGGATTCCAGGGACATTGGATGTGCTGTTTTTTGCTGTTAATATACGTGCTGCTGAAGAATGTCTAGGAAGGAATATGGCCCTTCTAGGTTCTCAATCTGGAGACTGGGGATTGCAGGCTTAGGGCTGTAAGGTACCTGCAGGAGGACCATAAATGCTGAGGCTTTCAGAGGAAGATGATAATGATAGAATAATAGAATCGCAGAATTGTACAGTTGGAAGGGACCCCACAACTCAACCAGTCCAACTTAACACAATGCAAGAATCACAGCTGAAAAATTCCTGGCAGGTGGCCACACAACAACTGCTTGAAAGCCTCCAATGAAGTCCACCACCTTCTTTTTGACTGTTGAACAGCTCTTACTGCCAGAAAGTTCTTCCTACTCATGATGCTGGTGGTAGACAAAAAAGCAGCAGCTCCAGGCAGATGTTCCTCCCTCCTTCTTCGAGATGAGTCCCCCAGCAGGCTTCAAAAACACCTTTGGATCTTGGCCGCAGGCTCATCCATTAGAAAAACCATCCCTCCAGGATGGGCCTCCAGGTACACCCTCCTCATTTCCCCACTGCTTTATGGATTCCTTCTGACCGGATTCCCAGGCCGGGAATCTGAACCAAGTCCCATCCTTTGCAGCTCCTCCTTTCCTCCCACCCCTTCTCTGTTTCCCCGAACAATAGACCCCTCTGTCCTCCTCCTCTTAAATCACTCAGGACAGAGCCAGGTCCCAGAGCCAAAGAGAAGAGATAAACGTCCTCTCGGTGTGCAATGGAGACGGCGGGAGGCCCTTCTGCTCTGGGGATGGAGGCTGCCCCCTTCCCTTCGCTGCATCCCACATCCCAGGGGTCTCTGCTTGCAGCTGCGTCGAGTGACAGCTGACATCACAGCTGATGGGCTTCTCCCTCCCTCCCGGATATCTGGCTCCATCACTTCCAGGTGTGCAGGGATGTGATAATAAAAAAATGGGGGAAATTAACAAGCTGGGTGTTCATCCATCAAGGACAAGCAGGGAAGGGGTGCGAGGGAGGCCAAGAATCCCATGGGGGGCTACTATTAGCAGATCAGCCTGTGCTTTTTTTACCTCCTTGGGTGGTAGGCGATGGCTCAGAGGACCCCTCCTCTCCCTCCCACGTCCAGCCCAAGATGCTGGCTTTTGCTCAGTTAAGACATTAGACATGGTTTGCTTTTTCGCAGTGGTTTCTTCTTCGTAGCAGAAGTGTCCTCTCAAAACATAAGAACTCACAGACATTCCAAGGGGGCTGAATGTTGGAAGATTTGGGACAAATTAAATCAAGTACAGAACTTCTTCATGCAGCCTCGGCCCAGGATAGCTGAAGGAGCGTCTCCACTCCCATCATTCAGCCCGGGCACTGAGGTCCAGCGCTGAGGGCCTTCTGGCGGTTCCCTCCCTGTGAGAAGTGAGGGAACCAGGCACCCTCGGTAGAAGAAGAGGAGGAGTTTGGATTTGATTTTTTTTTTTTAGATGATATTTTATTAAATTTCACAGAAATTAACAACAATAAAAACAACCCAAATCACAAAAAACCAACAAACGCATACAACAAAGAATACCAACAAAAGGGAAAAAAAGAAAAAAAAAGAAAACGACAATAAAAAACATAACAAAAACAATTCAAGATTAAAAACAAACTCTGTTTCGAATTAATAACCTTCCAGATCTTATTTTCCTTGCTTCCACCCGCTTTCCTTTCATGTATTCCAATTTAAAATTAGTTCAGCAATTATCATATTATTCAAATTCATTTTTTATCTTTACCTTTATACTCTTATTTATCTTAATCACTGGAATCCCTTCATTTCATTTACAATGCCCTTAACATTCATAAATTTTACAATGTTTTTGTAGATAAACTTTAAACTTCTTCCAATCCTCTTCCACCTGCTCTTCTCCTTGATCTCGGATTCTGCCGGTCATCTCTGCCAGTTCCATATAGTCTATGACTTGCATCTGCCATTCTTCCAGGGTGGGTAAGTCTTGTGTCTTCCAGTGCTTTGCGATGAGTATTCTTGCTACTGCTGTGGCATACATAAAAAAGGTTCTATCCTTCTTTGGCACCAATTGGCCGACCATGCCCAGGAGAAAGGCCTCTGGTTTCTTCAGGAAAGTATACCTAAATACTTTTTTCAGTTCATTATAAATCATTTCCCAGAAAGCCTTAATCCTTGGGCAGGCCCACCAAAGGTGAAAGAATGTTCCTTCCGTTTCTTTACATTTCCAACATTTATTATCAGGCAAGTGGTAAATTTTTGCTAGCTTGACTGGGGTCATGTACCACCTGTAAATCATTTTCATAATATTTTCTCTTAAGGCATTACATGCCGTAAATTTCATACCGGTGGTCCACAACCGTTTCCAGTCAGCAAACATGATGTTATGACCAATATCTTGTGCCCATTTTATCATAGCAGATTTAACCGTTTCATCCTCAGTATTCCATTTCAACAGCAGATTATACATTCTCGACAGTATCTTAGCACTAGGTTCTAACAATTCTGTTTCCAACTTCGATTTTTCCACCTGGAAGCCAATTTTCCTGTCCAAATTATAGGCCTCTCTTACTTGGAAATAGTGTAACCAATCCTGCACCTTATCTTTAAGTTTCTCATAACTCTGCAAATTCAGTTTGTCCCCATCCTGTTCCAAAATTTCCCAATATTTTGGCCAGTTCGATCTCATGTTAAGTTTTTTCAAGGCCTTAGCTTCCATTGGTGAAAGCCACCTTGGGGTTTTATTCTCCAAAAAATCTTTATATCTGACCCAGACATTAAACAATGCTTTTCTGACAATATGGTTTTTAAACGCCTTATGAGCTTTCTCCTTACCATACCATAAGTATGCATGCCATCCAAAAACATTATCATGTCCTTCCAAATCAAGAATATCTGTATTCTCAAGAAGTAGCCATTCCTTTAACCAGCAAAAGGCCGCCGCCTCGTAGTATAGTTTAAAGTCCGGCAGGGCAAACCCCCCTCTATCCTTTGCATCAGTAAGAATTTTATATTTAATTATGGGCTTTTTGCCCTGCCAGACAAATCTAGAAATTTCTTTTTGCCACTTCTTGAAACAGTCCATCTTGTCAATTATTTGAAACCCCACTTTATCACTGCCAGAAGGAGTCTCAAAGTGGCTCACATTCTCCTTTCCCTTCCTCCCCCACGACAAACACTCTGTGAGGTGAGTGGGGCTGAGAGACTTCAAGGAAGTGTGACTGGCCCAAGGTCACCCAGCAGCTGCATGTGGAGGAGTGGGGAAGCGAACCCAGTTCACCAGATTATGAGTCTACCACTCTTAATCACTACAATGCCCTCCCATCAGATGTCAAGGAAATAAACAACTACCTGACTTTTAGAAGACATCTGAAGGCAGCCTTGTTTAGGGAAGTTTTTAATGTTTGATGTTTTATCGTGTTTTAATATTCTTTTGGAAGCCGCCCAGAGTGGCTGGGGAGGCCTGGCCAGATGGGTGGGGTATAAGTAATAAATTGTTATTATATTATTATAAAGAATTGTAGATCTGGAAGGGACCTGAGGGTCATCCAGTCCAACCCTCTATATAGCAGGAATCACAGCTGAAAGTTAAAACATAGTTTTGGCAGTTGAAATGGCGGGATTTGCTCCCACAGGAGCCACCAACTTGGCATTAAAAGAGGATGGAACAAACTCATGGAAGAAAAGACTATCAATGGCTGCTAGCCATCAATGGTTGCTGGGAACCGCAGGGCAGAGTGGGGAGTGCTCTTCTGCTCAGGTCCTGCTTGAGGGCAAATGGTTGGCCACTGTGAGAACAGGATGCTGGACTAGATGGGCCATGGGCCTGATCCAGCAACTCTCTTCTTAGGTTCTTAGTCCACTTGCAGAGCAAGGATATTTCATGGCAAGTTCAATCTTCTGCTAACTTGAATGGACTTGGGTGGTTGGAAAAGGATCTCCTGCCCAAAGGAGGCAACTCCTAGGAGCTGAGGTCTCTTCGCCTCCCCCAATAAAATATTTGAGCCCCTCCCCATTGATGGGCATTGCCATGCTTTGTGATTGATTCTGTGGGGTGGGGACCAAGGAGGGAAGTGGTGATTATGATCTCATCACACACCCCTCCACCTGCAGGTGTGAATGCACACGTCTCATTGCTGGGACCAGGTCTGTCTTTCAAATGGGCACAGACTCAACCTACCACAAGCATGAATTTTGGAATGAAAGCAGTTTCTCAAGAAGCCCTTTTCAGGGGCAAGAAGTATGCAACGGGTCTGGATTGCGTAGAAGAAACAAGGACCCTGTCTCCTTTCATTCCAGAATAAAATGTCATGTTCATGCTGTCGATGGCAGACCTTAGCCACAGAAATCTGGAATTATTCTGTAACATTTTAAAATCCTGCTAGTTATCTCAGTGGTTTTGCTGTTGGGGCAGAGCAGTGAAAACTGGGAGCAGGCATTTTAACTGGGCAATTAGGAAAAATACCAACACCTTACTATTTTACCTATAAAATTAAAATGGCAAAAAGCTAAAATTAAATTAAAGTACATCACTCTGCTTTCCACAGTCCCCCCACACCAGCCCTCAGTGGCTACAGGCCTAATTCCTCTTAAGAATCAGTCCCCCATGCAGTTGAACACAAGTAGGATTTATGCATTGGTAAAACATACAATAATCAAGCTAAATTAAGACTGGTTAAAGCCTTGGAGATATACTAGTCTGAAGAGGTGTAGTGTCCAGAAAAACATGGACTTTTATTCTGGTTAATGGAACCCAGATATGATGCCTCTGATACAGTCAACAACTCCTGCTTTCCATTTCTTTTATGTCACCTTCTATAACTTCACAAGGCAGGTCAGGCTGAGAAGTGAGCAAAAGCTACAAGAAGTGAGTTTAAAATGTGAAACTGCACATAACCACCGCCCTTCCTTTTTGTTCCTTAAGGTTCCCAAAATGTTATCTCTTTGGGTTTTCATAGAATCATAGAATACAATTCTATGGGACCCCAAGGGTCATAGAATCATAGAGTTAGAAGAGACCGCAAGGGCCATCGAGTCCAACCCCCTGCCAAGCAGGAAACACCATCAGAGCACTCCTGACATATGGTTGTCAAGCCTCTGCTTAAAGACCTCCAAAGAAGGAGACTCCACCACACTCCTTGGCAGCAAATTCCACTGTCAAACAGTTCTTACTGTCAGGAAGTTCTTCCTAATGTTTAGGTGGAATCTTCTTTCTTGTAGTTTGGATCCATCGCTCCGTGTCCGCTTCTCTGGAGCAGCAGAAAACAACCTTTCTCCTTCCTCTATGTGACATCCTGTTATATATTTGAACATGGCTATCATATCACCCCTTAACCTCCTCTTCTCCAGGATCATCTAGTCCAACCCCCTGCAATGCAGGAAACTCAGCTAAAGCATCCATGACAGATGGCCACCCAACCTCTGCTTAAAAACCTCCAAGGAAGGAGAGTCCACAACCTCTAGAGGGGGTTCCACTGTTCCACTGTTGAACCGCTATTACTGTCAGAAGGTTCTTCCTGATGTTGAGTCGGAATTTCCTTTCCTATAACTTGAAGCCATTGGTTCAAGTCCAACTCTCCAGAGCTGGAGAAAACAAGCTTGTTGCCTCTTCCATGTGACAGCCCTTGAGATATTTGAAGATGGCTATCAAAACTCCTATCAGTCTCCTCTTTCCCAGGCTAAACATACCCAGCTCCTTCAACCGTTCCTCATAAGGCTTGGTTTCCAGACCCTTGATCATTTCAGTCGCTCTCTTCTGCACACCTTCCAGCTTGTTCAACATCCTTCTTTAATTTCGGCACCCAGAACTGGACACCATTTTGCTGAGAGGTGTGACCCTGCCCTTGCTCGGAGTATTGCTTTGTAGTATGAGAAAGCTTATGTAACGATAATTTGCTTAGTCTTTGAGATGTCTCGAGGTGTATTTTCTGGCACCTTAATTTCAAACACCACTTTTTCTTTGGCAAGAAGTGGGTTCCTATTTTGGGATCTGCACTGGGGCCCTGAATCACCTTTATGCAGCCATGAGACTAGACCAGATAGCAGAGTCCTAAACCGTCCCAAACTCAATCCTACGGGGCCCAAACAAGAGAGGTTCTAAACCATAGCTGAATCATGACCCTGTTCTGTGTCTCCAGCAGGCTAAGCGGGAGAGTGATGGTTTGGTTTGGCAGCTTGCTAATTGAGCGCCGGCTTTTCCCCAGCGACAGCTCCACTTTTGCTATGATTTCACAGCTATGGCAACGCTCCTCTCTCCACCCGCCCCCAATCTGCGTCTGATGACCCCCTTAGTCAAACAAAAACTTTCTCCTCTCCCTTGAATTCATTGCTAGGCGCTCTCTCTCTCTTGCTCACTCACTTTAAAAAAATAGAGAGAGAAAAGATCATCCACTTTCTCTGTTTCTCATTAATTATTCACTTCTCATGAAACAGGAATGAAAACAGATTAAATGATGTTGGCCGGATTCCTGCAGAAGTGGAATCAGACCAGGAGATTTCCTGCAACCATGTCAGGAGGCTGCCTTGCTTGCAACTGGAGCAGCGAGGAGAGCTTGGGTTTTCCAAAGCGGGGCTGGGACGAGCTCCTCTGGCTTGGGGAACGGCACATGATGCCCACAGTAATTTTATCCAAACGTCTTTAGGAAGCTGCAACCACCGCATTGTCAGCACATTTTCCTGCTCGGGTAGACCAGCCCTTGTAGGAAGGCTTGAAAGAGCGGGGAAAGGGGGGCGGGCAGGAATCTGTCTCCACTGCCACATACTTTGCCTCCATTTCCCCTGGACTTGGCCAACATCACAAGCAGCAGCAGCAGCTGGGGGAAAGGCAAGTTATGGACCTTGCAGGAGAAGCATGAGTTCGAATCCTGTTTTAGGGTGTTTCTGAACACCAATTGCTGGAAATTGCAGGAGGAGAGAGTCTCTTGTGCTTGAATCCTGCTTCGAGGTTTCAGTAGGCATCTAGTCTGTGATGTGGGGCTAGATGGACCATTGGCTTGATCCAGCAGGTTCTTCATAAGATCTTATGACTTCTCTCTTCCTCTCTTATAATCCTAGAACCTGGGGCCATCCAATCATAGAATTGTAAGATTGTAGAGTTGGAAGGGAGCACAAGGGTCATCTCCAACCTCCTGCAATGCAGGAATCTCAGCTAAAGCATCCATGACAGATGGCCACACAACCTCTGCTTAAAAACCTCCAAGGAAGGAGAGTTCATAACTTCCTGAGGGAGACCGTTTCACTGTCAAACAACTTCCTGAAGGTTCTTCCTGATGTTGAGTTGGAATTTCCTTTCCTATAACTTGAAGCCATTGGTTCAAGTCCAACCCTCCAGAGCAGCTTGTTCCCTCTTCCATGTGACAGCCCTTATTTGAAGATGGCTATCAAAACTTCTCTCAGTCTCCTCTTTCCCAGGCTAAACATACCCAGCTCCTTCAACCGCTCCTCATCAGGCTTGGTTTCCAGACCCTTGATCATTTCAGTCGCCCTCTTCTGCACAGCTTCCAGCTTGTCAACATCCTTCTTTCATTCTGGCACTGGACACAATATTCCTGGTGTGGTCTGACCGAGGCAGAATAGAGTGGTACCATGACTTCCCCTGACCTGGAGACTAGATTTCTGTTGATCCAGTGGTAGGCAATTCAGGGCAAACAAAAAGAAGCCCTTCTTCTCCTGGTGCATCGTGAAACCACAAAATATTCTACCCCAATGGCCGCCAACTTGGATGGCTTTAAAAGGATTTGTTGGAAACTTTGGGGAGGATAAAGCTATCAGCAGCTACTCACCACAATGCCTATGTTCTACTAGCACTGTCAGAGGCAGAATTCCTCTATATACCAGCTTCTGGGAATCACAAGTGGAAGAGAATTATTGCACCCAGGACCTGCTTGCAGCCTTCCCATGGGCAACTGGTTGGCCACTGTGATAACAGGATGCTAAACTAGATGATTCCTCTGAGGCTTGAGCAAGCAGGGCTGTTTTTGTGTTCCTATAATGTGCATTTGTCCTGCCTGTTTATCCTCAGTTTTTCGCTTGCTTCCCTGCCAGGGATTTCACTAGGTACTTAAAAGGTTCGGCGCACAGGGCCATGATCCAATTTGGCATCACAGTTGTGTATGTTGACATATGCATATAGATGCCTCGGGGCAAATTGAGATCTTAGAAGAAGAGCGCGGTGTTTTGCAGGGTGCTCAGCTTCGCTGGAAGCAAAAGCTTTTTTAAAAAAATGTTTTTAAAAGGAGTTGTAGTTCCAGTGGAATGGAGGAGATAAGTTGCATCCTTGCAACCAGCGGGGGCTGGTGCCCACTGGGCAGAAGGCAGGGAGACCAACAGTAGGGGGAGCCAGAGCCAATGACAAGCAGAGCCAAACACTTCTTCTTGGGCACTTATCCCCCTCCCCGTTGAGCTCTGCAAAAGGGCATCACTGAGATTAAGGAGGACTGGAGTCCTACCCCCCTGGACTGGTTGTCAGTAAGAAGGCAGGCAGGTGGGAATATACTCCTCCAAAGTTCTCCAGGTGAAAATAGGGGCATTCAATTTTGCATCAGTATCACTGCTATTTAGTTGCATTTATTGATTTGGGATTTTCTTTTCCCCGCAGGCTTCCCTAAATGCAATACATAAATCCAAGGATTTATGCTTTGTGTGTTTCCTCTAACAACTTTTGCTCTTGACCAGCAGGAAATTCTCAAGCTGTAGCATAGAATGACCCTATTTTCATCTGGGGAGTGTCAGAGGGTATGAAAATGGACTGAGGACCGGTGGAGGTTGGTGGAACAGTCCCCCAAATTTCCCTAATGGACCAGCCTCAGCTGCTGGGAACTCAACCAAATATATGTTAATTCAGAAGTCCCATTACATTAAGTGGGCTGACTTCTAGGTAGGTTTTGCAGAGGATTGCAGCCTTGGTCAAGCCACTCTTTGTGAAAAGAGTTAAGGACATAAGAAGAGCCGGCTGGATCAGGCCAGTGGTCCATCTAGTGAAGCATCCTGCTCCTGCAGTGGCCATCCAGATGTCTGCCGGAAGCCTGGAAGCAGGATCTGAGCACAAGAGGAATTCTCCCATCCTGTGGTTTCCAGCAACTGGTATTCAGAAGAATTGCTGCCTCCAGCTGTGGTAGCAGAGCTGAGCCATCATGACTGGCAGCCATCAATAGCCCTCTCCTCCATGATTTGTCTAACCCTCTTTTAAAGCCATGTAGGCTGGCACCCATCACTGTCTCCTGCAGTAATGAGTCCCATAGGTTATCTATACAAGAAGAAGTCCTTCCTTTTATCTGAATCTTCCAACTTTCAGCGTCGTTGGACGTCCACGAGTTCTGGTATTATGAGAGGAGAAAAAACTTTCCTCTATCTACCTTCTAATCCAGAACGCGGCAGCTAGGCTGGTGACTGGGAGCGGCCGCTGAGACCGCATAACACCTACATTGAACGACCTACACCTTGAAAGACCTACACTGGCTCCCAGTACATTTCCGGGCACAATTCAAAGTGTTGGTGCTGACCTTTAAAGCCCTAAACGGCCTTGGTCCAGTATATCTGAAGGAGCGTCTCCACCCCCATTGTTCTACCTGGACACTGAGGTCCAGCACCAAGGGCTTTCTGGCAGTTCCTTCACTGCGAGAAGCCAAGTTACAGGGAACCAGGCAGAGGGCCTTCTTGGTAGTGGCGCCCTCCCTGTGGAATGCCCTCCCACCAGATGTCAAAGAGAACAACAACCACTAGACCTTTAGAAGACATCTGAAGGCAGCCCTGTTTAGGGAAGCTTTTAATGTTTGATGTAATACAGTATTTTAATATATATTTTTTTGGAAGCCACCCAGAGTGGCTGGGGAAGCCCAGCCAGATGGGTGGGGTATAAATAATAAATTATTATTATTACTTTTCCATGTCATATTTTCATAAGTTTCTACGAAAAGTCCAAAATGCTGAGACCTTTCTTTATCACCTCCCCTCCCCATCTCATGCTGCACCAAGGCATGCTGGGAGCAAGAAGTGATGGCTTCTCTCCTTTTGAAAATGCAAATGACTCCCGTTGTTTGTCTCTGCCTGCGTTCACGAGTGCCGTGTGTCCCTGATACATTTCACTAGCCTTGTCAAAACATTTTTCGCTTCCCCAGAAATTCCTCGGATGTTTCGTTTGCGTTAAAACCTCCTCATTCACCCCCATTCCCCTCCTCCCTTTTCGATGGAGTCCAAAAACAGTTGTCCTGCAAGTAGATATACGTCCCACCATATTGTCTGCTGGAGAAATCTGGCCTCTGCTAACACTCTCCTTGCATGTACCGGATTTAGACATTTTAGCACTGTCTCTTGGCCTCGTTTCAGCGTGTGTAAAAATACACTGATTTATGGCATCCACATGAAAAGCAAGCCCATAATTTCTAGATTTCAGGAATCTACACATTTCGAAGGTAATGCATGGAAAGTTCCTTCGGGGGATGGGATCCTGGCTGCCTGCTTGCCCTCTTTCTCTTTGGGGAATGGTCGGATCTGTCTGTTTTGGTGCGTTTCAGTTTCTCATTTTTCCATTCTTAAGTTCAGTTCATCACATTTCAGTCTGCAGAATTTTTGTTAAGCGCTCATGAAAATTGCCAATGTTTTAGTGCACACATGCTCATTTATGTGCTGTATATCATTTTGTCTAACATCCCTTCTTTCTGCAAGCCGCTGTTCTTAAGCTAATGCACGATTGCACATTGCTGTCATTGATAGATACTTTACCCTAGCACATGTAGTTTTCTTCACATTGTTTGGCTGGAGGGCTGCATAGGGAGTTGAGATAATTCGGATGAAAACAGGAAAAGATGCTTTCCCTGCTCACTAAACCCTGTTACATCTTCAGCTTCCAACACCTTCTCCTCCCAGTCTGCTCTCTCATCTCCATCTGACCACTCAGAGTTGTCCCACAACCCCCTGGCTCTGAGCCTTCTTCCCTTGGGCGTTCCCCAGCTGGTTCCTCCACCATTCCTCTACTACATCCAGCCAGTCCATGACTGATGGCCTCTCCTTCCTTGGAGGTTTTTAAGCAGAGGTTGGATGGCCATCTGCCATGGATGCATTAGCTGAGATTTCCTGCATGGCAGGCGGTTGGATAGATGATCCTTGGATCCCTTCCAACTATCATTGTCTGGTTCATGGGCGATCAAAGTCACGACAGGGGACGTCAGGAGCAGGGGCAAGATGGCAGGGTGGGAGCAGAAATGGAGGTCCAGAAGCCAGGAGTCAGGTGCCACATGTCCGAGGGTCAGAGAGCCAGGAGTCAAGAAGCCAAGGGTCCGAGGATCAAGAAGCAGGGAGTCAAGAAGCCAAGGTTCAAGGATCAGGAAGCAAGAAGCCAAATGCAGCAAGGCAGGAAGCGTGTTGCTGTGGCAAAGAGCTGAAGGGAAATGCTGACCTTATATCCCTTCCTAGCTCTTGCCACCAGGTGCTATGAGTTACCAATCACCTTGCCTCTTCAGAACAAACTCAGGAAGGCCCCAGTCCTGCAAAGTCCTATTGGTCACAGGGCCTGGCTCCTGCACGCACACCTGACACCATGATTCTATGATTCTATGACATCTGGTTGGTCACTGTGAGAACATGATGCTGGACTAGATAGATCACTGGCCTGATCCAGCGGGATCGTCTTATGTTCTTCTGTCCCTCCTGCAACCACAACTTCTCCAACCTCAGCCTCTTCCTTTCCCTGCATTCACAAACGGCAGAAGGGGTGCATGTGTGTCTTTGCAGTGTGTGTGTGTATTAGCCTTCTCCTAGTGCAGCTACACAACTTGGGATGCCCCCATGGACTCTGGATGACCAGGGTTTGCAGGACCAGATCGAAGTTCAGCTCATTATGAAGACTCCTCACCGTCCACGAAACGTGGCTTGCCAGAACTTAATGAAAACTCCAGAGTCAGAGCAAGCAATTACTCTGCAGTACACTGGCTGGGTTCTCGAACCACTTTCAAGTACGAAGTCTATAAATATTTGTGATTCAGTTAATATTTGAATAATGTGGCTGAAAGTTAAATAGCAATGTTCTTCTGAAATGTTTGATCTCAGCAAATTTCCGGCCTGGGCCAACAGTGAGCAAACGTGATTGGGGTTTTTTACAACTTCCATTCTCCAGTCGGATTAAGTTCTAAGACCAAGGGAGGAGCGTTCTCGTGAGATGTTTATATTCCACAAGGTGGCGTTGTTACAGGTGACGCTGTTACTCTTTGTTCTTTGCGGAGGATATAAATTACAGGAGTAATATGTCTTTATTCACCCTCTCTGGCCTAAACTCATTCTGAACAAGCCACTGCAATCTTTTTTTTATAAAAAAAAACCCAACCACCTTGATAACTCTCAAGATCATTTTTTCCCTCTTAAAAAACTGAAGTTGATAGTCCTCATGATTATGAGACAAGTTTCACAGCAGGATAGGAATCCCTGTTGCCAGGGCCTAAGAAGCACTCTGTTAGTTGGTTGGATGTAAAGGAGGTCAACAAGCAATCTGAGAGGATCCTGCACCTTGAATAGTCTTGTGGGTCCTTCTCTGGGTTCCATGTGTGCCACCCAAGGGAACACGTGGCTCCTGAAATTTCCAAACGACAGTGACAGAGACTGCAGTCATATGCATATCCACCTGGAAGGAAGGCTTATTGAAAACAGCTGGGCTTCCTTCTGAATAAACATATGCAGGACCACAATATTGAAGGCACAAAGTCTCTCCCCTGCTTCGCCTCTGATCACCCTCCTCACCAGCCGTCAAATCAACCTTCCGGAGTCTCTTGCAGTCGGGTCTCTCTACGCACCGATCGGCCTACGCTGCAAATCAGCGTTCCCTTAATGCTTTCCCTTTTTGTGTATTTAGCAATTTAAGAGGCACAGTGAAGAAGCAAAGTTTAGGGATTGTACCATCCGCTTGCTTTGCCTCCCCCCCCCCCATCACGCTTTCTCCTGTTGAAGAGATCTATATACCAATTCAAAAGTCAGTGAATCCAGATGCAAGTCGCTGGCAGTGGAAATTGGGAGGGGGGGGGGGACCAAGGTTTCCAGGAGCTTCTTGCCCTTGGTGAAAAGCAGGGGGGTAAAGCTGATCTCTGATCCAAAAGCTAGCATGGTCCAAGGGAAGGGACTATGCAGAGCACACTTTCCTCAATTCCTTCTTGAACGTACCCAGCAGGCAAATGTATAGTACAATTCTACCTTGGACTATGATCTACTCAGACTATGTGCCTAAGCAAATCAGTCAATCTGCCTAAAGGTAATAATAATAATAATAATAATAATAATAATAATAATAATAATAATAATTGTACCCTGCTTGGCATAGTTCATAGCTTCTCTGAGTTATTCAATCCCCATCGCCACGGCAAGGCAGTGATCCTCCAGCTTTTGAATTCTGGTGCTGGAGGAAACTCTTGAGAGTCCCATGGACTGCAAGAAGATCAAACCTATCCATTCTGAAGGAAATCAGCCCTGAGTGCTCACTGCAAGGACAGATCCTGAAGCTGAGACTCCAATACTTTGGCCACCTCATGAGAAGAGAAGACTCCCTGGAAAAGACCCTGATGTTGGGAAAGATGGAGGGCACAAGGAGAAGGGGACGACAGAGGACGAGATGGTTGGATAGTGTTCTCGAAGCTACCAGCATGAATTTGACCAAACTGCGGGAGGCAGTGGAAGACAGGAGGGCCTGGCGTGCTCTGGTCCATGGGGTCAAAAAGAGTCGGACACGACTAAACAACTAAACAACAACAACAGTTGTACCATGCCTATCAGACTGGGTTGCCCCAGCCACTCTGGGAAGCTTCAAGCATTTACAAATACATAAATAAAAAATCAAACATTTAAACCTTCCCTACATGTGGCTGCCCTCAGATGTCTTCTAAAGGTTGTATTGTTATTTATCTCCTCGACATTTGATGGGAGGGTGTTCCACAGGGCGGGTGCCACTACTGAGAAGGCCCTCTGCCTGGTTTCCTGTAACTTCACTTCTCGCAGTGAGGGAACTGCCAGAAGGCCCTCGGCGCTGGACCTCAGTGTCTGGGCTGACCGATGGGAGTGGAGATGCTCCTTCAGGTATAAAGGGCCAAGGCCATTTAGGGCTATATAGGTCAGCCGAGGGGCCAGGGTGCTTGGCTTCTAGAGTTTCAGCTCCAAGGATCCCCCATGAGTTTGAATCTAAGTGGGCTCCATTGAATACGTCTCAGAGCAAGCAGAAATGCGAAGCTACATTCCGCGCATTCTGGAATCACTTTAATTAAAGCCACAAGAAGACTTTTTCCATTAAATGTGGTTTAAGTGCCAAGAAAAATGAAAGGGGCCAGAAACAGACAGAGAGACAGACTAGCATCTCCTTGTTCTCCAGGCTTCAGCTCGGGCTTCCTGACAGGCACAGAGAAGGCCTCAGCGACGGACAGGTGCACCCAGGGAGGGTTTTGCCCGTCTCCAGAGCCTGAGGTTGAGGCCCGAGAGGAGCTGCTGGCAGCCGGGGAGGGATTTATGCATGAAAGGCACCACATTCCTTCTCTCCGCAAGGTTTGATTAAATTACCGACACCTCGTGGAAAAATCAGAAGAGAAGCTAATGCGGAACACGCCCTGGGCTGCCTCTCTCCCCCTCGTTCAGGCTCCCCGCTGCAGCCCCAGCGCCGCTCAGCTCCTCTTCCCGGGAAGACGCAGAGAAGAAAGGGAAAGTCACCGGCTGACAACAGTGGAGGAACACAAGAAGCTGCCTCCCACTGAGTCAGAGCCACTGCTCCAGTGAGCTCAGCATTGTCTACACTGAGTGCTAGCAGATCTCCAGGGTTTTCAGGGTGGAGACTCTTCCAGCCCTACTCTTCCAGATACCTGGGAACTTTTCCATGCATGCAAAATCACAAACAAACAAAAACCCCACCAAATCACCCTTTCCCATTGTGCCATGTCCTTCCTCTAACCAGTACATTTCCGAGCACAATTCAAAGTGTTGGTGTTGACCTTTAAAACCCTAAATGGCCTCAGTCCTGTATACCTGGAGGAGCGTCTCCACCCCCATCGTTCAGCCCAGACACTGAGATCCAGCTCTGAGGGCCTTCTGGTGGTTCCCTCACTGCGAGAAGCAAAGCTACAGGGAACCAGGCAGAGGGCCTTCTCAGTAGTGGCGCCCGCCCTGCGGAACACCCTCCCATCAGATGTCAAAGAAATAAACAACTACCTGACATTTAGAAGACGTCTGAAGGCAGCCCTGTTTAGGGAAGTTTTTAATGTGTGACATTTTAATGTATTTTTAATCTTTATTGGAAGCCGCCCAGAGTGGTTGGGGAAACCTAGCCAGATGGGCAGGGCACAAATAAATTATTATTATTGTTGTTGTTGTTGTTGTTGTTATTATTATTATTATTATTATTATTATTATTATTATTATCTGGAGGGTGTCACATAGGTGATCATTGGTCTGCACTGACTGGAGGATGCTCTCCAGGGTTTTGGGAAAGAGATTCTCCCAGCCCTACCAGGAGATGCCCATTGGGGACCTTTTGCATGCAAGGCAGATGCTCTGTTGTGGCACCAGGGCCCTTCCATAGTATCTGGAGGGCACCACCTTGGCCCCTCTGGTCTGCACTGACTGGTAGCATCTCTCTGGGATTTCAGACCAGCGTCCATCCCTGTCTGGAGATGCTGTGGATTGAACCCAGGGCTTCCTGCATGCAAAGTTGATCCTCTATGGCAGCGGTTCTCAACCTGTGGGTCCCCAGATGTTGTTGAACTACAACTCCCATCATCCCTGAGCTCTGGCCTTTCTAGCTAGGGGTGATGGGAGTTGTAGTTCAACAACATCTGGGGACCTACAGGTTGAGAAAGGCTGCTCTATGGCCCTTCCATTGCCAGGCTCTTTCCCCAGCAACTCCCAATTCTCCCTCTTTTTGTAACCATTTTGGTAGTCCAGGGACATTCCCTCTTTGAGAAGGGGGATATGGAAACCAGGCTATTCGTCTGAGCAGCTACTAAAAGACAAGAACTTAAGCCAAGCAGGATAAAACCCCAGACTACCAAGAGTGCCCCCACACTCTGGCAACCTAAGCCTGAATCTCAACAGAGACGCTCCAAGAAAAGTTCTGCAGCACACTGAAAAGGTGCTTGGGCTCAGGTTTTGGCAAGCCTCCAGTGGACGAGAATTCCACATAAGGAAAATAGTCATGGCCAATGACAAGGTGAGCTGACTTTTCTTTGAGCTGTCCATCCACCACAGTCCCAAGATATTCCCTGGATGTAAATTTCCTGGAAGCATGGACACCCACGATATTTTTTTGGGGATGGGGGTAGATAGGGAAAAAACTGAAATTGGGAGGCAGTTTGTGATTCCAGTGTGATAACCAGTGTGGTGTAGTGGTTAGGAGCGGTAGACTGGTAATCTGGTGAACCGGGTTCGCTTCCCCGCTCCTCCACCTGCAGCTGCTGGGTGACCTTGGGCCAGTCACACTTCTCTGAAGTCTCTCAGCCCCACGCACCTCACAGGGTATCTGTTGTGGGGGAGGAAGGGAAAGGAGATTGTGAGCCGTTTTGAGATTCCTTAGGGTAGTGATAAAGCGGGATATCAAATCCAACCCCCCACCTCTTCTTCTTCTTCTTCTTCTTCTTCTTCTTCTTCTTCTTCTTCTTCTTCTTCTTCTTCTTCTTCTTCCTTGCTGCTCAGCCCTGATGGCATTGATTGGAACTCTTGGCAAGGTGCATGGAGGGAAGGGGAAGATAGCTAAACAATATTGCCTGGACGGTGTGCCGCTGGAGCACGGAGACTTTAGGGCAAGCCCTGAAACGTAGCAAAACTTAATGGAGCAAGGAAGTGACAGAGTTCTTTGCCTCCCGGGGTAATGGATTGGCTGCAGAAATGGTGGGATGTAGCTGCAAATGGGGAAACAAAGACAAACCACAGAGGTGTGCACAAGGAAGCGGGGATTAGCCTTCAGCTGTTTGGCTCCGTTTCTGCAGTGATCTCTGATTTTCCAATCATGTCCTATTACTAACCCAATATTGCAAAATGAAGATTTGGTCTGTGCATGGTTTGCAGAATTTGCAAAAACGGTGGGGACAGATCCTAGGGGCAATGCAATGGAATAACAGGGGCGATTCCTGTATTTTTCACTCCATAAGACGCACCTAGTTTTTAGAGGAGGAAAGGGGGGAAGCCCCATTTTGGGGGTGAACAGCTCACAGTTGTGCAGCTTCTTTTGCAAAGGGGAAAAGCACCTTTTTTTGAGAATCAGCTCAGAGTTGTTGAGCTCACTTTGCAAAGGGAAAAAATCCTGTTTTTATGGGGTTCAACTCACAGTTCTGAAGCTTTTTTAGGAAAGGAAAGGGAGCCGTTTCTACTGTTTCCAGACAGAATCTAATAAGCCAGTCACATGTCGCTGGGGAAACAAACAGCCTCCGTTGCAGAACATGCAACAATGGAGGCCTGGGCAAGGGGCGGGGCCGGAAAGGGAGCCAGTGATTGACCACACATTCACTCCATAAGATGCACAGACATTTCCCCTTACTTTTTGGAGGAAAAAAGTGCGTCTTATGGAGCAAAAAATACAGTTCCCGCTGAAACACTTTTGGTATGCAGAGTGAGCAGTATTTAAAACGAGAGAGTCTTAGAGAGTAGACTTGTTGCAATCAGGGGTGTAGTGTGGGTGTGTGGGTGTGCCAGGGGTCTGTGGAACTGGGTGCACAATTTTTGAGGGGGTGTGAACCCGGTGCTCCTCTCCAGCTGCCAAGGACTCCTGCAGCCAGCTGGGTTCCCATCTGTGCAGGCAGGCAGGTGACTCAGCGGAGCCCCATTTTGCTCCAGTGGGAGTGGGGTCTTTCCGGCAGCGTCAGTGTCGAGGGCTGGGCTGTTGCTGCCATGCCTGGTGCACACGCACCTGTCCTGGGCACCAGTAACCGCTGCTACGCCACTAGTTGCAATCACACACAGACAGAGATGCTTGTGGGTAATAAAATAATAAAGCTGTTTGTTGTAGGAAATACATAAGTATATAGTTCTAGTCTAACTCAATACTCTACAGGAGAGTGAGGCAGCCACCCTAGCTCTTTTGTTCTTTCAGAGGGTAGTTCCAGTGTGACCTTGAGGTCCAAGAGAGAAGTGAGAGACTGAGGAGGAAGTTGTAAGCAGGATGCAACCTGAGAATATCAGTCTGAACAAGATAGATTTGGGAGGTCAGCTCAAAAGGTTAGGAATCTGGAGGTCCTTAATTGGGTCTGTTTTCACCCATGCAAAACTCTTGGTTTGCCAGCTGGGTTTCATCCAGACTGATAGCTTGACTGCTGTGTCATTCAAAGTGGCTGAACCCCATTTCCTTCTGCTCACTGGAACTCTCTGTCACAGCTTCTGACAGCTTGGTGCAATCCAAATAACAACTCCCAGCCAGCTGTAGTCCCAAACACCAGGGCACTAGGTTGACAAATGCTGCCCTGTTGCTTTGTATCTGTGTTTTGCTTCTCTGTGGTCTCTTTCTCCAGCACTGCCCCTCCTTGACTCCTCCCTATCTTAGCTGTCAGCTGTCACAGGGAGGGTTGGGCACCCTCCTTGCACCCATTGCCATTTCTGAAATCTAGTGCCTAATGGATTTGGCTGCTTGAGTTGGCCAGCTGTCAAATATCTGTATATCTGTCTGAGAATCCAAAGCCAGCTCTGGATGCTTTTTTTTCAGAGCCCACATTATGGCTGGAGAGAGAGGAACAAAGTATCAAATTATAAAATAGAATAAGCAGATTTGCAGAGAAATAGTGGGGTCTTCTGGCCAATTTACCTCTTAAATCAAACCTGGGATAAACGTGGGCTGCTTGCCCTTCCTCATGACCTGCAGAAGCAAAATTAATTATGATAAGGAAAGAAGAGAAATCAGGCAAATGTGCTTAATTTGCATCATTTAGTCAGGGTACAGACATGTGGATTACCTTGGTGTTGCAGGACTCATTGCTTTATTTTGACAGCGATGTGTGAGCCCCACGTGGTCATGTGAACTGTCATTGTTAGCAAATTCGCAGTGTATTTCTTTAACCCCTCCAAGTGGGTATTTTTCTGCAAATGTGTTCTGCAACAGGTCATTAATGCTGCATACTGACTGTGCCTTTAAAGCAGGGGTTGGCAACCATTTTACTGGCCCACAAGCCGCCCCCAAACCGAGCTGCCTGCTCAGCGAGTCCCTGTGCCACGCTGCGCCGGTTTAGCACAGTGCGGCACAGGGACTTGCTGAGTGGCACCGGAAATCACGTCTGCGCACATGCAGATGCCAGAAATCGCTTCTGCGCAGGCGCAATTTTCAGTGTCTGGGCATGTGCAGAAGTGATTTCTGGTGCAGCGCTGTGCCAGCCCGGCCCACAGATGATCTCTGCGGGAGTGATCCGGCCCATGGCTGGTAAGCCTTGTCAACCCCTGCTTTAAAGCATATTTACAACACATAGCTTTCTCCAAAAAATCCTGGGAACTGTCATTTGCTAAGGGTGTTGGGAACTGTAGCTCTGTAAGGTGTAAACTACAGTTTGCAGGACTCTTGGGGAGAAGTCTTGTGCTTTCATTGTGTGTTAAATACAGTGGTACCTCGGCTTAAGTACTTAATTCGTTCCGGAGGTCTGTTCTTAACCTGAAACTGTTCTTAACCTGAAGCACCACTTTAGCTAATGGGGCCTCCTGCTGCCGCTGCACTGCCGGAGCCCGATTTCTGTTCTCATCCTGAAGCAAAGTTCTTAACCTGAAGCACTATTTCTGGGTTAGCGGAGTCTGTAACCTGAAGCGTATGTAACCAGAGGTACCACTGTATATGATATGCACACAGTTCAGTGCAAGAATAGTGCATCAATTGTGGATGTATACTGAGCCCTCCACACATCATTCTGCTTCCTTAGTTGTTCTGCAATACTGCCGTGATGTTACCGCACCATTGATGTCTAGAGGGGCACTCTTGAACTATAGCGCAACGAAAACAGAACAGAAAACACCCACATTTGTGGCTGCAGGATTTCAGCAGGAAGTTACGGTACAAGAGATGCACTGATTGGGAATGAGGCTGTATTTCCACCCCAAAATGTTTGTGGGTGCAAACAGTATCGAAAGGGGAATCACGTACTATTGCCCGGATACAAAAAGGTAGGTTCATTGCCTTTGAGATTTTTTATTAAGATTTCCCCGTAACACAGTAAAATTACAAGAAGATACAAACTGAATAAGTAAAAACAGAAGGAAGGGAGGGAGAATAGAAAAAAAGAAAGGAAAGAGAGAAAGAAGAATAAAATGAAAAAGAAGGGCGGGAAAACATTGGCAAAAGATACAAAATAACTTAAAGTTACATAAATAAAGAAAATGTTATTTTTTAAAATAACCCTTCAGTTCATACAAACATTCATCTTCTGTTAAACAATATTTATTTTAGTCATGGTGTCTCAGAATTATCCATTTTTTTTCTACAAAAAGTCCAAGATAGCTTTTCTAATTGTTATAATTATCAATAAATTTTAACCATTTTTTTTCTTTTAACTTCACCTCCATTAATTCTCACTACTATTACTCCATATTGAAGAATACTACATTCTTTTGCCCATGTCTGTTTTAAAGTCTCTCCACTGTAATCACGCATTGTACCAATATTCCACCCCCCCTTTATATATCCATTAGTTCATGTCCAGTTCTGAATGTTCCATCTTCTGTTGTATGCCATTTCATGCAGTGTTTACAACAGTATATTCCATTTTCAGGACCTACGGGCTAATTGCAGTAGATTGGTAAAGGCTTTCTGACTTCACATGTCTAACAACAGCAAAAATGAAAATACTCCCTCCCCATCTGAAATTAGACTGCTGAAAAACAACACTTTTGACAATTTTGGCTTCTTTCAGGCTCATTTCCCAGTCTTCAGTTCAGTTCCCCATATTCACACATCAGTTCGCAGGGAAGGGGAGGGGTCTTTCTGAAAGCGCAAAATTCTCCTAAAATGCACAATTTGCAGGTGTGCGATGTTGCCTAATCTGCACACATTTGCAATGGAATTGCCTCCTCCCGCAACACATTTTTGTATGTTATTTCTGCCAGTCTATGCACCCTTCATCCCGGTACATGTGTTATTCTACACATTCCTTGGCTGGAGAACCACATTGCAAAATTCAGAGAAAAGCGAATTTCCTAGGATGGTTGTGTTTCGGCTCAGGTATTGTTTCAGAAAGCACGAATTAGGTGGGTTTGTACCCCAATGCAAGCTGAATCAAATTTCTCCACCATCGCTCTCTGCCTGACCCAAGGCACTATTTTGCATGTGGGACCAACAGAGGGACATCAAGGTTAGAAACAAAGCCCATCTTGCCAGCCTGAAGCTTTCCTGCCCCTTCCGTAGAGTACATGGCATAGTGGTTAATCAAGATTGGCTCCTTCCCTCTCCCTCCCCATCTCAGGACATGTGTCTGAAGGCAATTCACCCTGGGTTCCTCTCCTCGCTTACTCTTTGCTAGCTTGGAGTTTGTTTTGAAGTTCACTGAGGGGGTTCTCAGCAGTGAATCATGGAGGCTTAGCTGCTTGCAGAGAGAGCCACAAGAAAGGCTGATGGGCTGGAAAAGACATAGAAATAATCCTCCCCCTCCCACCCCACCCCCAGAGATGTCCCCTAGAGGTAGAGTCACCAGATGGCTCTTATTTTAAGGGACATCCCTTATTTGGTAAGGACTGCGTTCCTTATTCTACACAGGATGTTTTGTGTTTCCTTCGGAAAATGGTAGAGCCCTTGATTTCTGTAGCTTTGGACTGCTAGATTCCATTTCTCATTTTTCTAATCTTAGATTCATTTCTCCCCGTTTCCACATTAGTTGGAAATTATTATTCTTTACATGTCTTCAGAAAATTCACCAGCATTTCAGGGGGGATTTATCCAAATATACCCATCTTTGTATGCAATATTTCCTATTGTACTCCAGCTCCAAGCAGCCCCAGCAGCCAGGATGCCCAATGGTCAGGGATAATGTAGTCCAGCAGCTTCTCAAAGATCTTAGGACCTCCATCTCGTGCTTCAGAATGATCTCAGCTGATGGCTCTCCCAACATTTCAAGACCCTGGCTCTCCCCAATGTAACTATGTGTTGCGTAATGTACCGAAAACAGATATCAAAGTACACAAAGGCATCTTGGGACAAAGAAGCAATAGAGAATCTCCCTGGGGGAAGTAGTTGTGTTTGCATCTTTCTTTGGCACTGAGAACATACAAGTTTCTTGTAAGGCAACGCCAATGGTGAATGTTGCTTTCTGACCCATCTAGATTCTGTTGATTTGGATGCCCAGATCCAGCCCCAGGAGATTTAAAATTGCTAAATGCGCTGCAAAGTAAAGCATGGGAATATGGGCTGTAAAAACTTTAAGATATGCTGTTCCAAGTGAGTTTCAAAATTCTCCCCTTTAGAAGCTCCAAAGTTTTCCTCTTCCCCCAACATAAGAAAATACCACACCTTGCATAAATTAAATAATGGTTTATTTACAAACTCTCCAAAGGTCTGGTTCATGTGCTTTTCTATACATCAGTCACAAAAGTTGCACAGGCAGGCAAAACGCAGCTTAGTTACAAAGTGGAAAACGTTGCTATACTATTGCTGCAGCTCAGCCGCATGGCTCTCACCAGCCTCTTTCTTGGTATAGGAAGACAAGAGAGAGGCTGGTAAGAGACAAGTGGCTGAGCTGCAGCAGCCAGCTCAGACCTCTTCACACTCTGAATTCACAGGTAGGACTGGGGGGTGGGAAAAGGCTTGATTACCTATTTCTTCCCAAGGCAAGGGGAAGTGACATAGCTAAGCCTGACAGGACAGCTTACTATAGGTATTAACTCCTTGATGCATTAATTTACACTTAAGCATGTTGGTTATATGAGGCTTATGAGGCTGCTTATCCTACAGATCCCTTCCTTGCTTTCACTTGTAAGTCTGCCCCTATCAGTATTCTTCATCAAGAAAACATAAGATGGAAGCTGCCAGTCAGTGTCGACAATACTAAGCTATATGGACCAAAGTTCTGACTCAGCGTAACTCAGCTTTCTGTGGTCCTAATAAGCCAAGTTGCTGTGCTTTTAATGCTCAACTCATCTTCTTTTATTGGACATTAGCAGGAAGATGAATAGGGTTGCTGTTCTTGGTGGCAGACCTTGTAATATCTACTTTGGCGCTCAGTCGCTATGGTTATACATCATCAATTGACCCCATGTACTAGCTATGCATGGCACAGGGACAAATCCATTTGCTTGAAGAAGTGGGTGGCAATTTGACCTGCTTTGATAATAGTTATGGCCAGCTCCGAGCCTCTGTCAGGAATTTATGGCGAGCACAGCTTGTGGCATGCAGCATAAAAAACGTAATCATCACAGATGCTCTTAAAATGTGAAACAATGTTCTCAGCAGCTCCATTTCAACAAGGCTTGTGGAATTACCTGAGTGGACGGTCTTGCTGTCTTGCAGGAAGGAAGGATGCCACATGGATTTTTTATGTTGGCCTCCAAAATGGCCCTAGGAGTTATTGTGCGGGTTGGGATGACCCAATAGGAACATCGCCCTGCCCCGACAGTACATCCATCCCAATTGTCTTAGTACATCCATCCCAATTGTCTTAGCTGCTATCATACGGAGTGTGTGTATCATACGGAGCTGTTGCCCTTAAGGACTGATGGGGCAGAAAACAGGGAGCCCAACAGTAGCTGGAGCCGGAGCCAATGAGAGGCAGAGTCCATTGTGGTGTAGTGGTTAGAGTGTTGGACTAGGACCTGGGAGACCAGGGTTCTAATCCCCACTCAGTCAAGAAGCTCACTTGGTGGTCTTGAGCCAGTCACTGCCTCTCAACCTAACCTACCTCACAGGGTTGTTGTGGGGATCAAGGAGAGGGAGACCTGTGCATGCCACTTTGATCTTCTTGGAGAAGAAAAGGTGGGATGGAAATGAAATTAACAACAACAATGAAGGTGACATTCATGCCATATGTTTAAAATGCTTTGATGCCACTTTGAACACTCACCATGTATTTATTATTATTTATTTCATTTATATACCCCCTTTATCTTCCAAGGATTTCAAGGTGGAGCACATGGTTCTCCTCCTCCCCATTTCATCCTCACAACAACCCTGTGAGGTAGGTTAGGCTGAGAGATGGTGACTGGCCCAAGTCATGGCTTCCCCCAGAGAATGCTGGGAGCTCTGGTTCTGTTAAGCATGCTGAAAGCTGTTGGGAGACATCCTCTCCTCTACAGTTCCCTTAGTTGCTCAACAATGAATTGCTCTTCACAGGGAACTCTGGGAAATTGTGGCTCTGTGATGGAGATAGGGGTCTCCTAACAATGCTGAGCACCCTTGACAAACTACAGCTCCCAGAATTCTTTGAGGGAAGCCGCAACTGTTTAATGCACTATTGTAGCACTTTAAATGCATGGCATGAATATGACCGCATTCCTGATTTGTCCCCTGCTGAGTTACATACCTTCCAACGTTTCTCTGATGAAAATAGCCATGTCCTATTCAACAGCAACAACAATTTTATTATTCATACCCCACCTATTTGATTGGGTTGCCAACCTATATAAAAACACAGCAAAACATTAAACATTTTAAAATTTCCCAATACCGGGTTTCCTTCAGATGTCTTCTAAAGGTTGCAGAGTTACTTATCTCCTTGGCTTGGGGTTTTTTGTTTTTTTTTTTTGCATAACTCTATGCCCATAGTTCCCAACATGGGGCACACACCCCACAGGGGGGCAATTTGATTTTTAAGGGGGGCAATTCGAAAATGAGTTATTAACAGTGAATGGCCTTTTAGGCTTCCTCCATGTGAATAGGAGTTCACTTATGGAAAAATAATGTCACGAGGGGGGTGGGAATCAGGATTCTAGAGATGCTTAGGCAGGGCATGGCCAAAAAAAGGTTGGGAACCACTGCTCTACCCTCCAACATTTCTCCAATGAAAATAAGGATGTCTTAAATAACAGGGACGCGGGTGGCGCTGTGGGTTAAACCACAGAGCCTAGGACTTGCCGATCAGAGGGTCGGTGGTTTGAATCCCCGCAACGAGGTGAGCTCCCGTTGCTCGGTCCCAGCTCCTGCCCACCTAGCAGTTTGAAAGCACGTCAAAGTGCAAGTAGATAAATAGGTACCGCTCCGGCGGGAAGGTAAACAGCATTTCCGTGTGCTGCTCTGGTTCGCCAGAAGCGGCTTAGTCATGCTGGCCACACGACCCGGAAGCTGTACACTGGCTCCCTCGGCCAATAAAGCAAGATGAGCACTGCAACCCCCGAGTCGGCCACAACTGGACCTAATGTTCAGGGGTCTCTTTACCTTTAAAGAACAAGGGGACACCCAGGATCAAATCAGAAACTGGGGTGGTTTCTGTAAATCTGGAAAACGGGGGCACTTGGAGGGTCTGGAGTTATATAAGGAGCAATGCTGAAACTGAGCAGGCAGCGGCCACCGCTTTCACAGGTTGAAAGCAAAGAGCGAGGCAGACATGGGCTGGCTGGGAGTAGGCCGAGGCTGGTGGTCCAGTGTCCCATTAGCCAGGCTGTAGTGCCCCTTGTAGGTCAACGTGCATCCTGTTGGAATCTGACCCGTGAACCACAAAGCCTTGGGCAGGGGTCGCCTGCGGGTTGCATCCCTGCCCCTTCGCCTGAGATGCTTAAATCCGGCCTGGTTGTGAATGGACAAAGGCAACGCCACCGCCTGCCCCCGGTTCTCCCTCCAGCTGCACATAATGCATCCAAGGACTGCGAACGCTCCTTTCTATTTACATTTCAAGGAATGTATCAGTTTGGGGAGGACCAGGGAAAGGCAGGGGGGGGGGTGGCTGGAGAGAGAAAGCACTGGCTGATTGTTCCCAGGTTCCCCTTGTCAGAAGCCCCCCCTGCCTCCGTTGGTGTCTCTTGATGTATGGATCGCATTAGCGGGATGAAAGTGAGGCATAGCTCAGGGTTTTGGCACGATAATCCCCATTAAACTCTCTCTGGGAAAAACGATTCCAAAAAAGCGTTTGGAGGTTGAGTCACTTCAGAGTCTAAATAAGTTACAAGTGGTATTTACACAGCGTGGGGCCAGCGGACGAGCCAGACGGTCCCGGGGACCCGGATGGGGCAGGAGAGAGGGTGATGGCTGTGTCACTTCTCCAAAGTTCTCGGCCTCCGCCGCGAGCCTCTCTGCGGCCGAGCCCAACAAACGCAGCCAAGAGAAGAAGGAAAAGCAAAGCTTAGGAACGTGGCACCGTAACAAGCCTGGCTTGTCTCATTTTGCCAGAAAAGGGGCTGTGTGTGCCCAGCGAGAGGCAGAATTTAGAGCCATTATTGGAACTGGAAAGGTCTCCTTCCAAGCCCTGCATTTGCCACAGATTTAGGGCTGATTCTGGTGGTTCTGTTCTAAAAACACACAGAGGAAAGCAGCCAGAAAGAGGCCAAAGTCACGTGCCCTTGGAATGAATGCTTCATGCGCCATCATGGATGCTTCAGTTGCGATTCCTGGATGGCAGGGGGGTTGGGCCCTCTTGATCTCTTCCAACTCTACAGTTGTCTGAGTCTATGATTCTATTTCAATGTCCACAATAACCAAAGAAGATACAGTGGTACCTCTGGTTGCGAATGGGATCCATTCTGGAGGCCCGTTTGCAACATGAGCAGAATGCAACCCGCGTCTACGCGTGCGCGGGTCGTGATTTGCCGCTTCTGCACATGCCTGTGACATCATTTTGTGCATCTGCGCGTGCGCGGGTCGCGATTCACTGCTTCTGCGCATGCGCGTGACATCATTTTGCACGTCTGCACATGCGCGAGCAGCGAAACCCAGAAGTAACCCTTTCCGGTACTTCTGGGTCACTACGGGACACAACTTGAAAATGTTCAGCCTGAAGCAAACATAGCATGAGGTACGACTGCAAATGCATTGCCAACTCTAGCTGCATCGAAGTTTCTCCAATTCTGAGGTAGAAATTGGTTCTTTCCCTGGGGTGTGACACGTCTTTAGAAGGTAGAAACATTCGCCATTCTCTGATCCAGATCGGTGACATTGCCTCCCAAATGCATTCGGATTGCGCTGCGTGATGTCCTCACCGCAGGCAAATAGGGGTAGCTAGAACAATGAGCAAAGTTTCTCACCGAGCGTGCCAAAACGAGAGTGAAATAGAAGTCTTGGACGCTGCCAAAAATGTTTGCAAACAACAGCCAGTAGTTCTGAGCCAGTCCTTCTGTGCGTTAAAGTATGTGAAAGCAAAAACAAACCCCTTCATCCTTATTAGCACTTTTTAAAAAAGTGTTTGCTCCTCTGCTTTGCATCCAGCAGAAGACTTCCAGACCCCATCTCTGAGTGACTGCAGTTGGTTCTTCAGACCATTTTGACTCTCTGAAAACATACATATAAACTCCATTCATATTAAAAGCTTCTACGGACATTTTGGGTCGCACTTTTAAAGTATGAGCAATCACACTGAAAAATCTGAACAGGGAGGAACTGTAGAAAAGGGATATTTGGGGGGGGGGGGATCATGTTCCTTTAACTGTGAACTGAATTGCATGCCTTCCCCATCCATATAAATGGATCTGATCAGCACCTCCCAGACTCAGGTGCAGATTAGCGCAGATTTTGAAGGATCAAAGTGTTCCAGCTCTCACATTGGTCTGGAAAGTGCTGATTAGGTGAGTTTGCCTTTGAAAGTGAACAGAATTGAATGTTACCCCATACCCAGGGAGACTTCCAAGGAACAGATAAAGAGACCTGGCCCGATGTATTTGGTCCCAAGGTTTGAGGCACCCCACCCTGTTATTGAGATTATTAATATTGTGCATGTGGAAGCCGCTTGATGAGCAAAAGCTGCGTATTGTATTGAGATAAAAATTCTCCAGTCCAAAAATACGGTTCAGAAGCTTTACTTACAGAACTTAACTTCAGAACAACTCAAAGCAATGAAAAATGCATTCACTTAGTTGCATAATTCTTATACTTGTCCCAGAATATGGTGTAATAATTTAGATTACAAATTTCTTATATTCGGAGCTAAAACCAAAGTTCTGTATCTTCCCCACTGCAACCTCTTTTAGCCTCAGGCTGTTTTTGCAGGAGACACAGAGCAAACACATCCATTCTCTTCAGTATCTTAGAACAAAATGGCTCTGCACCCAACATGGATGCCTACTAGATTAGCATATGCATAGACCTGAAAAGCATTCTCTTTCATCTGACTGGTGACTGAGCCACAGAGATGCAGTCCCATGATATAAGCCAATTAATGATGAATGTGGTAGGTTCTTCTATAACTTCATGGCAATTTCCAGACATGCTTCGCATTATATACCTCCCATTTCAATGTAAATTAAGCAATTATACTTAACACCCGTTCCACACCGATGGGCAGTGGCTCTCCCAGATTAGGCCCAGGATACCTCAGGGATCACCCGGACTGTGATATTCCTGCTTGATCACTGAGATCAAGCGCTCTACGTGGGGCTACCTTTGAAGGTGACCCGGAAACTACAACTAATCCAGAATGCGGCAGCTAGACTGGTGACTGGGAGCGGCCGCCAAGACCACATAACACCGGTCTTGAAAGACCTACATTGGCTCCCAGTACGTTTCCGAGCACAATTCAAAGTGCTGGTGCTGACCTTTAAAGCCCTAAATGGCCTCGGTCCAGTATACCTGAAAGAGCGTCTCCTCCCCCATCATTCTGCCTGGACACTGAGGTCCAGTTCTGAGGGCCTTCTGGTGGTTCCCTCACTGCGAGAGGCCAAGTTACAGGGAACCAGGCAGAGGGCCTTCTCGGTGGTGGCGCCCGCCCTGTGGAACGCCCTCCCATCAGATGTCAAAGCGATAAACATCTACCTGACATTCAGAAGACATCTGAAGGCAGCCCTGTTCAGGGAAGTTTTTAATATGTGACATTTTAGTGTATTTTTCATCTCTGCTGGAAGCCGCCCAGAGTGGCTGGGGAAACCCAGCCAGATGGGCGGGGTACAAATAATAAATTATTATTATTATTATTATTATTATTATTATTATTATTATGAGATCATCTGCAGGAGCACCATGGGTTGTTCCCTGAGTTGGCGAGGCAACAGCAAGAAATAGAGCCTTTTGTGTCAGCAGCCCACTATTGTGGAATATTCAAAGCACAGCCAAACCAACGATTCATTGATTGCTAGATAGGCACATGATAGGAACTGAAGCTCACAGAGATTTCCTGTAGGTTTGCTAGAGAGAACTTGGTGAGAGCCACTCCCACTGTGCCCTGACAGGGCAAGGACATAGCCACAAATATTCTCCTTACCAGCATGGGAACATCCTCTTTTGTTCCTCTTCACTCTTATCCAAGGTTATTGGGGTTTTTTCAGTCGAAACTCGCCAGAACTCTGTTCCGGCATCTCTTTTTCTAAGTTTCCTTTTAAGATGCAAAGGGAGGCACTCTGTTGAACTCACAAATGTGGGAAAGGAGGGATAATATCTAATAAATATATTCTCACCTAGCATCCCTACAGAATACTCTGCCAACAGAGATTCAGCAGGCGCCTTCTGTTTCAACTCTTAAATGCCTGCTGAAAACTTTTTCCATTCTGCCAGGCAATTAAGAATACATCTTTCCACAACTGTTAATTGAGTAACTTTTTAAATATGTTTTTACAGTATGGTTTTATTTATTTTTGTTGTTAACTTCCTCAGTGTTTGTTTGTGTGTGTGTGTGTGTGTGTGTGTGTGTGTGAAGTGGCAGCCTATAAATATTTTTGTACATAAATCAATTTCAGACAAAAGGCTTTCTCCATCCACCCTACCAAGGAGATGCTGGTGATGGAACCTGAGATCTTCTGCATGCAAAGCAGATGCTCCACCCCTGAGCTACAGCCTTTCCCCCTAGTGATGAAGGGACTGGACATGCTGTGGATTCTAAATGTGTCCCTTTGAAATTTCGCAGAGTACAGTCATACCTCTTGTTATGTTCGCTTCAGGTTATGTTCTTTCAGGATACGTCCCGCGGCGACCCAGAGGTAACGGAATGGGTTACTTCCGGGTTTCGCTGCTTGCACATGTGCAGATGCTCAAAATGACATCACACGCATGCGCAGAAGCGGCAAATCGCGACCCGCACATGCGCAGATGTGCAGACGCAGGTTGCGTTCTGCTCATGTTGCGAACAGGGCTCTGGAACGGATCCCCGTTCACAACCAGAGATACCACTGTACAGAGAAAGCAGGAGTTGCAGGAAGGAGGCCCAGGACATTCATCCGCACTGCCCAGGGAGGTCACTTTGGTGTTGCTAACCCCCTTTAGGTATCCTGCTGAGGCTGTAGAATGTGGCCCAAAGGAACCAGCTTTTCCAAGGTCCCCTGGGACACTTGGCTGGGCTGAACCAGGAACAGCTGCTCTCTCCACCCACCTCCTTTTGCAGCCAAGACCAGAGCTTTGGTTAAGATGACCTTATGAGAGACCTGCTGAGTCCATGAAAAGAGAGAGGACACATTTGGAGGGAAGACAGAACCTCACCGCACGTCCTGAACTGGTGCCCAGCTTGGAAAGGCTTCTGGTTTTGCGAGTTTTGAGCTGACACTGCAGGCCTTCTCATTAGCTGTTTCTTATTTATTTATTAGCATATTGTTCCTGCCCCTTCCAGCATGGTTGATTAGGTGCATTATAATGAATTAAAGGAATTAATAAATAGCCATTGGCTGTGGCACAAGGGACTGGAGCCAACAGAGGGAATGATCAGGTGGAGCGGAGCAAACAATCTGGGGTAAATAAGTGCCCTGAAGGAAACATTGCCTTGGCAAAGGCTAAAGCGCTCGCTCCGCTGGATGCCCAAATCGCACAGAGTCTCTCTGTGCTAAGGGGGCATATTTTTGGCACCAACTGCTGCTGGGGTGGAGAGGCCTCACACGGTAGAGATTTGTTATTGCTGCTGTTATTTCAGGAAAACATGAGATGAGGCAGCATGCAAAAACTTCTGCTGATGGGAGCAATGCTGCCCCAGATGGATCAAAGCTGGGACACTCAGCTCCGAGCCAGAGAGATAGCTCAGTTGGTTAGTGTGTGGTGTAGATAATGCTAAGCTTGCAGGTTCTATCCCCGCAAGGGACAATTGAATTATTCCTGCATTGCAGGGGGTTGGGCTTGTGGGAATGTTCAGGGAAGGAGGATATATTGTTTATTAAAATCCTTCCTAACTTGTGCTTGGGATGCGGGTGGCGCTGTGGGTTAAATGACAGAGCCTAGGACTTGCTGATCAGAAGGTCGGCGGTTCGAATCCCCGCAACGGGGTTAGCTCCCGTTGCTCAGTCCCTGCTCCTGCCAACCTGGCAGTTTGAAAGCACATCAAAGTGCAAGTAGATAAATAGGTACGGCTCCAGTGGGAAGGTAAACAGTATTTCCGTGCACTGCTCTGGTCTGCCAGAAGTGGATTAGTCATGCTGGCCACATGACCCGGAAGCTGTACACCGGCTACCTCAGCCAATAAAGCGAGATGAGTGCCGGAACCCCAGAATCATCCACAACTGGACCTAATGGTCAGGGGTTCCTTTACCTTTACCTTAACTTGTGCTTGCAAGTTCTATAACTTAGCAGAGTTTTACATTCCCCTTTTAAATGCACAGTGGGTAGCTGGTTGCGGGCTTGTTTAAGCCTCTCAATATTAATGACCTGGTAAGTTCCCTTATATCTCTCTTAAAAGAATAAGCACACCACAATCTTGTTTAAAAGTAGCTTACTCACATTCTGTTCACAGTTGGATCCCAGAAAGCAGACTTAGTTACAAATATGTACATATGGATCTATTCCATAAGGGGGTTAATCCCAGTGACTGCAGATTAGCAGTCACTGCAGTTCACACAAGGGAAGGAAGATGGAGAAGAAGGTGGGGAGAGAGGGAGGAGGGCTGTGTGCCTTGTGCTTTTGTTACCTGCACAGGTAAGATCACGCTCACCTCTAGTCACAGGCAAGAGGAAGTATGTCCCAGCCCCGAAGGATCAAACTGGCTGGGACTGGCTGGATCAAACATCCCCTTGCGTGTCCACTCTAGGAAAACAAGGAATGTTGTATTTGACTGCTACTTATGTATCACATCCCACAGGGTTCGGTGATTCTCAGGGTCCCTTCCAGCTCTGAAATTCTATGATTCCATGCTTCCTGTGTCACCTGACCTGGCAGGTATTCCTGCTCTCTGTTTACATGATGCAGATAAATGGAAAATTGCTCCTGATTTTGGGGCACCTCCACAACAGACGCTGAGTTTGCGGTGTGCACACAGCCTTGGAAGTCCAAGGCTGCTGTGTGGGTTTCCCCAACAGCAACATTTTCTTCCAGCCTGGCAGGTTGTAGAGGTGTGTGTAGGGAGAGGTATGGTGACAGTGTGTGTGCGTGTGCAGGATGGAGAGCTGTTAAAAATGAAAAGCGAGGCCTTGGAAGTTCTCCAGGTCTTTTTTTAATTAACCTGAGCAAGCCGGAGCGAAGGTTTCTAAGCCAAGCCAAAGGGATTCCTCCCCCCGCTCGCACCCTTCTATTAAGGAAAAGCCTGCAGTTCCTTGCTGCCATAATTGAACAACTCTTTCATATCTGTGTTCTCTTAATGGCAAGAGCTCCAGTCCCTCTGGGATGTCACTGTCATTCCACATTAGAAAACAAAGAAAGTGAACGTCCTTTTATTGCTTTGCTTCTTTTCATGCTTTGAATTCTAACATCGCAATAAAATAATGTGCATTAACAGATAGACGTGTTAATCATGTCAGCCTCAGACTCAGACTGTGCACGCACTACACAGTTAAAAGTCCCCCCCAATCATGGGAACTGTAGTTCACCCTTCACAGAGCTACAATTCCCAGGACCCTTTGACCGGGAAATGTCCTTTAACTATGCTTTAATTTTTCTGGTGGGTATATACAGCTCACAGCTGCATAGGGACCTGACTTCTATCAAGCCAGACGCTTGGTCTATCCAGCTGAAAACATCTGGTCCAGAACATCTGGAGGGATTGGAGAAGGCTGGGGTTAGACCCAAGATTTTACAGCAGCTGCTTGTAGATCTAGGAGACCCTGCCTGCAAGTGTTTTTAAGGCACAGGCAGGGAACATTTTTTTCAGTCTAAGGGCTGAATTAACTCATGAACAACCTACTGCAACAGTAAAGGGAATCTGATCTAGGGATAGAGAATGCGGAGCTAGATTGGAATAATTTGTGACCTAAAACCCCCACTAAAATCAGTATCCACTCATATACAAGAAAATACATTCAAATTATTACACTGATGGCATTTGACACCATTACGGTGTAGCTATATTAATAAGAAATATCCCATCATTGAGGCTTCAATAGCATAGATACAACATTTCACATGTGGTGGACGTCTGGACATATAAAGCCCTTCTGGCAGATGGTATTTACAGAAATAAGCTATATTACAGGTCAGCATGTGGAATCCCTAGTCTGGGATTGTTAACCATTTTTAAAGAGCTCTTTTTTAAAAAAATAAAGACATGATTACTTTTCTTTTAGTAGCAGAACATCTACTGGTGGCACAGAATTGGATAAGATTGAAACATCTGTGTATCTCTTGTTGGAAACAGAATGTACAGTCAATTGCCATATCAGGAAAATTAACAGAGACATGCATGGAATAATACAAATGATGTAAACCATTTTGTTGAAATATGACATCCTTTTATAAAATACTTTACTGATAACCTTGGAGAATGGCACCCACTGAAATCGCCCACTGAAACCCCATATGCACTACCCCCCACTTTTTAAACATTATTTTCGAGTAAAAAAAACCCAAGTCTTATACATGGAAAAGTATGGTAACTAGGAGATAAGTTGAGATTTTGTTTTTGTATCTCCCCACCCCCTTTTCATAACTTTAATTATATATTGGAAATCAATAAAAACTATATCTATTTTATATTAAAAACACAGAGGGGGGCGCAATGGATTCAGCTCTTAACCTTTGTTCAGTAAGTAGGCTGAATTCCAGCAATTGAAAAGTTAGAGGTTTTTCTACAACACGCGCATACCTCTCTTCATTCAAGCAAAGAAGAAGCACTATTAAGAATTCAAGGGCACTTTCCAACCTGTTAAAAGGGACCACTGAGGTGTGGCCTGGGGAGAGGTTCCCAGTCCTGAGGTTGCTACCATTGTCCCACCGGTGTAACGCAGACACAGGCAGTGCATCATGTTAGTTCCATTTTGGGGACTATTCAGACCCAGTTCTGTTAAGTATAATTGTTTAACTGACACTGAAATGGAAAATAACTCTGTATGTGTTTGGATGTGTAATGCTGAAGGTCTAGCATGGAAAATTCCATTGAAGCTAAGAAGTGCTCTCTGGGTACCCAATGGCTTGATAATTAACTTAGGATGTTCTCTGCTCTTTTGCATGGTGTTTAACTTTAGATCACATGAGAGGTTTATTCATTTGCAAATCTAGCTCCATTAACATGTGACCCCAAAATTCTGGATCCAGATCTGGAATTTCAGGGTCTCAAATTAATGAAGCTTACAAATCTCCATTTTGAAGGGAGTTGCCTTTCTCTGGAAGCCACAGAGAACAAGTGATGTGCTAATGAGGACTCTCCTGAAGGAAGAAAAACAGCTCCATGCTAATGGAGTGAAGAGAGAGACAGAGACCTCTGATTTTAGGTCTGTTTCACTTTTGTAAGTCCACCTGTGCTGGACTTGCACATTATGCTATTCAACTAGTTGGATGTATCATAATTTGGTTTTGTACCTGTTTGGAACAAGTTTTGCTAGTAGAGCTTCTGAATCATATTTATGAGTCTGGACCATTTTTATTGTCAAGCTGGGCCCTTCAGCACCTTCAGCTTCAGTAGCTCTGCATACGTACTGAATCATAGAATTATAGAGTTGGAAGAGACCATGAGGGTCATCTAGTCTAATCTCCTGACATGCAGGAATCTTTTGCCCAATGTGGGGCTATAACCCACAACCCTGAGATTAAGAGTCTCACACTCTACTGACTGAGCTTATGTGTTATTTTGTCCTTTGCTTCAGGCAGCAAAATGTCTTGGACCAGCCTTGCATTCTGTGCTTGCTGCTTTGCCCTGTCCACTGCTGGGTATTATCAGTTGATCTGGACAACGTGAATAACTTTTCGTGGTTATGTGCTCAGATTGAGGGTTGCTTCCATCTCTATAATACGACGCTATTCAACCCAGGGCCTTGCATACCGCCAACCCAGATTAAAAAGTACTAGTTGCATCAGAGTCGTAGTATATCCCTTTTAAAAAAGAACTACGAGCCACATCAGTACAGTGGTACCTCGGGTTACATACGCTTCAGGTTACATATGCTTCAGGTTACAGACTCTGCTAACCCAGAAATACTACCTTGGGTTAAGAACTTGGCTTCAGGATGAGAACAGAAATTGTGCTCCGGTGGCATGGCAGCAGCAGGAGGCCCCATTAGCTAAAGTGGTGCTTCAGGTTAAGAACAGTTTCAGGTTAAGTACGGACCTCCGGAACGAATTAAGTGCATAACCAGAGGTACCACTGTACCTTGGTCCAGGTTTTCTGCACTGAGCAGCAAATGAGACTGCAAGGCAAAGAGTGGAGGGAGAGAGGGATTTGAACCTGAAGGGTCTGATCAAAGGTGCTTTGAGCATCTGCATTCTTGTTCCTCGAACAGCCTCAGAGTGTGCGGATATTTTGCCCCTCAGCTCAGGCTTTGAATGACAAACGTATAGAGTAACACGGCCTCCTGGGGGAATCCCGCCATTGATTGGTACCTTCCTTTAAGATGGGGAGTGAAGCTGATGCCGTTCAGTTATCCTTTGCAATCAGGGTAATTGCAGCCAATCAGAAAAGGCTGATGGAGCAAACAGAGAGGGGGGAGGGGAAGGGACCATTCATAGGGGTGGGGGTCTGGGGGGGGAGAGAGAGAGAGAAGGGATCCCTGGACTGAGGAGAGGTAACCTGAGCTCCTGAGCAAGGAAGCACAGTTATGACTTAAAAGCCATCTGGAGCTCGGGGGCACAACAGAACCTCTGCTGTTCTTGGCAGAACAACGAGCAATTGGAACTGCCGAGAGAAACAGGAGGCTTTGAAGCCATTGGGCTGATCCTCGCCATTGACGGGCCCTCCCCCCACCCCCACCCCATGCTCACAATGGCAAACGTTTCCTGCCACCCGAGAATGAGCCTGTTCTTGGAGTGATGGCAGCTTGAACTTCCCACATCTCCTGCAGATGGGCAGATTGCGCCAACGGGGCTGGCCTGGTGGATGCCAACATTGCTCCCAGTTTAATTCCTCCCGTGCAGAGATCTCTTCTCTGCTTGGAAATGAACCACAGCCTATGAAATGAACCTATATGGCTGCAAACTGACAAGCTGCCCCACTCATCCGAGGACCAGCTAGACGTTCGGCAAAAGGCACTGGCAATATTTGGAAGGGAAAACACTAGGAGGAGGAAGGGTGCTTAAGCCTCGCCACTGGTTCTTCCCACACCCAGTCCTTTCCCCCCAGTTGTGGTTCCCAGATACATTTTGCAGGGAGAAAAGCTTCTGCAGAAGTGGTGGACAGGGAGGGTTAAGCACCCTTGGTCCACCTGCTACTTCTAGTTCCCAGACTCCATTTTGCTGGCGTTTTACCATTGTACTGTGGAGAGTGTATTAACTTATGGTCTGTGTGTGTGGTTTGGGAGCTGCACAGTAGGGAGAAAAACAATGCTGTCCAGGGTTGTAAAGACTGCGGAGAGAATAATTGGGTGCACTCTTCCCACCTTGGATCAAATCTATGCTTCCAGGTGCCATAAGAAAGCTGCAGAGATAGTGCAGGATAGTGAGCACCCCGGAAATGATCTCTTTCAGCTTCTGCCTTCTGGAAGAAGGTCCAGGGTTATAAAGAATCAGACTAGCCACCTGAGAAAGCGTGTTCTCCCTAACAGAGAGCACGTGTTGCGGTTGGGGGAACAGGCCACTGTGTTATGACTAGGCAAATTTGGGAACCCAAACCTGTAAAGGGTTAATTGGGTTGCTGGGGATTTTTGAGTGTTGCCAATTCGGAGGAGGGGTCAGAATCTATAAATATAGGAGCCAGACGTTGGGAAGTCCTCTTGGCTGTTTTGCAATGGATCACCCGCCCCCCCTCCCTTTTATAGGGTGGTTCTTTGGTTCTCTTGACCTTGCTATGCCTGTCATGGGGTCGTTCGCCTTTGAGCGGGGGCCTGGTAGGAATTTTGCCATTTGGTTGATTGGCTGTTGCCATTTGGTTTTTGCCTACTGCGTAGCAAATCGTCACAACTTGTAAGGTTGGCGGTTAGTCATTGGTTAATTGGTTCTTGGAGGGGTAAGTGCCTATCCCTCCAAATGATGCGGAAAGGGAATTCCGTTAAAGGAATCCAGGGGCTTGCCATTCTTTCGTCCTTGTCTGTGGTGCCGGACTTGGGCCGTGCAAGCCCCACCGGAACATGAGGGTGAGAAGTGTTGGACTGATTCCCGGCCTCATTTCTCTCCCAATACTTGTTTCCCATGCTGGCTTCCGGTGGTGTCCGGAAGGGACCAGCTCTGTCCTCTGGCTTCCGGTGGTGTCCGGAAGGGACCAGCTCTGTCCTTTGGGGGCAAGGACAGATAGTCAAACCAATGCCTAAGCAACCACTCACATTTTTTGTATTGAAATAAAGTTGTGGCCAAAATTATGCCAAAAACCTAAACAAAAATTGAAGTGTGAAGTGTGAATTTTTTGGGGGTGGCACTGTGGGACTCAACACGCAAACAATTTCTACCCAAATGCGATTTTGGTTTTAAACGCAGTGTAAGGAGTCTCTATAGGAGTATATTGTATTTAAAAATGGGGTATCAGAGTTTTTAGGGGGCTAACCAGGTTGGGATAGCTGGGATAGCAGGCTTGTTGGTTTTTGTTATGTCTGATGTAGATTTTTTTCAATTTCATTGTTCTGTATGGGACAATGACAATAAAGATTATCGTATCGTATCGTATCCATTGTGTGCACCAAACACCTGCTTTGGCTCTTAGCTTAGCTGGACATGGATAGAAAGACACAGGTACCCAAACGGATGCCATTTTTCAAATATCCACCAGGCATCAACTGTCTCAAACGATACAAGACTTTTGAGGTCTGTGAATAGAATCTTCTGCATTTTTAAGTGCTGCTGGAAGCAGGTGGTGGGTGAAATTTGGATTGAGGCCACAATGCTGGTGGCAGCGGGGGGTAAGCTTTTCGCCCTGAATTGATTTCCCAGTTAAAAATATCCCCCACCTGAAGCTACTCCTTTCCCACGGGTAAAGGGAGTACCTGTAAAACATACCTCTCCCGTGTGTTTTGCCCCTCAGGACAAATAACTTTGGGGAGAGCAATTTTAAACCGGAAAATAATGCATGTGAAAGAGTTAGTAGCACAGGCCTGTTTTGAATACACAGGACCCGGGGGCAGCAGAGGCTGCTTTTAACACTGTAAAAATGCAGAATATCCTATTCATAAGTCTCTCACATAATACCTAGCTTAGCCTTAATAAGGATTTTTCACACATGGGGGGGGGGGTGAATATAGGTAGGGTGGCCAGTTGCATGCACACAGATGCACATGGCTCTCAAACGTACAATTGTACAGACGTTGGCTTTGTCTGTGCACCTGGGACCAGGCTGAAATCTGTACAGCTCCAGAAAGCACCCCGGAATCTTCTGTAGCAATCATAAGAGCCGACTCCTAGGGGCCAAGGTCCTTTCATCCCTGCCCAATGAAAGATGGGCATTGCCCAAAGTTGATGGGCATTGCCATTCAAATGGTGTATTTGTGCCATGCCAATGTAGTTGATTATGTGGGGCAGGGCTCACCTGCCGTTCCCTCCTCCCACCATATTTTATTCCAGTTGGCATCCCTGGTAGCAATGAAGAATTCCTGAGCAGGACTCCCTGAAAATAAGTTCAGAAACGGATGCGTGTGTAGGTCCCCAGGCCACCCCTCAAATAACTTCACACATAACACGTAATTTTAGGTTTGGTTTTTGGGCACTATTTTGGCCACAACTTTATTAAAATACAAAATCAGTGAGTGGTTGTTTAGACATTGGTTATGACTATCTGTCCCCCCGCCTGGGACAGAACTGACATCCCGAGGTCCTATCGGTAGCCAGTAGAAGAGAAAGTCAAACTGGGGGGTCATTTGAGCTAAGCGTCGGACCCACGCCGCTCACCCCAGCAGCTCCCCGAAAGCTTGCCTGCCCGGTCCTATGACAAGGATTCCCATAACAGGGATTGGGCAGCCCTGGTCCCATAACAGGGATTGGATGAAATAGTGGCAAGCCCCAGGATTCCTTTAATGGAATTCCCTTCAGCGCAATAGGAGGGGCAGGCCCAGCCTTACCCCTCCACCACCAGCATATTATAACCAATGCCTAACCGCAACCTTACAAGTTGTGACGAATTGCTGAGTAGTAGGCAAAAACCAAATCGCACAGCCAATCATCAAATGGCAAAATTCCTACTAGGCCCCTGCTCCAAGGCAGACGACCCCATGACAGGCAAAGCAAGGTCAACCGGAAAGAGGGCGGGCGGGCGGGTGATCCGATGCACTCTGCAAAGAGAAAGAGAAACCAGAGTGCACCAATATTTAAAGACTATGGTCCCACCCACCCAATTTGCAACATACAATTTGCCCCAGCAACCCGGTTACCCAATCATGATGCCAGGCAACAACTATTAACCTGCCTGGCAACAAGAGGCCTGGCCTGGTGGCCCACACCGCAACATGTGCTCTCATTCATTGGAGAACACGCTATGCTGTATGAAATCATGGCGAAATCTTGAACCAAGACATGCCAGGAACAGCGCAATAGCACGAACTGTTCCTGCTTGTTATTATTTACAAAAATAGGGTGGGCTATAAAAATATACAACTCAGATCCAAAGAGTTAGGTCTTCAACACTGTCCGTGAACTGTATAGTTAAGTTTTCAGATGCACCTCTGTGGGGAAGGAGTTCTACAACTTTAGGGGCTGCCACAGAGAAGGCCCGTTCCTTTGCTGCTGCCGCCCTGAATCTCTGAGGGCAGCAGAACTGCCATAAGGCCCCTCTCTGTCAATCTTAATGCTGGAGAAGGTATGTAGGACTGGAGGCAGTCTTTCAGATATTTGGGGCCAGAATCGTTCAGGGCTTTAAACGTGAGCACCTTGAAATAGGCTCAGAAACAAACTGGTAACCAAAGTATCACAAAGCCAAATCTGAGTGAAAGCAGCTGCCCTCACTCTGGTACAACCAAAGCAAGTGGGAGGGTACCAAGCAGTGATGAGGACCACCGACAACAAAATACAGCGAAGAAGAGGTAGACAAGGTGGGGACTTTCATGAAAGCTTATATTGCCCCCGCTTTCTATAATGAAAATGCTTGTTGAGTACAACATTCAGCTCAGACCCAATTATAACTGCCAGTGCTGTATAGGGCTGAATAATGGCTTCAAATTCCTAGACACTGACATCAGATTTCTGGGTCCAGGGGTGATGGAGAACCTGTGATGTTTGGCATACCTGCATGCTAGCTGTACGGCCATCATCAGGGCACGTCTGAATGGGCAGCTGCTATGCATCTGCCTCCAAAGCCTCATGCCAAACTGGCAGCACAGGAAACCCTCCAAGAGCCCTCTGATAATACCTTTCCTACCTACTGCACAACTGGGCAGGTTTTGCCAACTGCAATTGTGTTTCGTTATTACCTATATAACCATGTTTTCCTTTGGTGAGGTTTCCCCCAGTGGTGCTGTCAGTATAAGACTTTGAGGTCAGATGCCTTGGCTCCAACTGGACAGAATGTGCGTAAGTGTTTCCCTGCCAATGCAGCAGGGTTGGCATATCACATCTGGACGTAAATGAATATTAATTTCACTTAATATTCACTTAATATTAATATCCACTCAATATTAATTCACTTAGGTGAATTCAGGACCACCTAAAGAGGGGATCCCCCAAAAGACCATGAAGCACAAAAGTCTAAAACTACCTAGCTGCTTCACTCTGGACAACAGCTATAGTTTGGACTATTATTATTACTATTTTAAGCTGGCATCAGGTCTGGACCAAGATATCTTGTTGCTTGGAGCAAAGAACAAGATGAAGAGGAGCCTGCTAAACTGGAGTTTGCATTTACCTTCAATGTTGGTGATGGGACAGTCTCCTCCAACACGTCCATAAACAATAATGCTAGCTTAGGGGCACAGGGCACACAGCTTTGCCCTCTGAGACCTTGCTGCCATTGCCTGCCAACCAATATCAGCCACCTGAGGCAACTGCCTCATTTTGCCTAATAGTTGGGACAGTCTTGCCCAGCATTTTGGGCCATTCCTTGGTGAGTGGGCTGCATTCTGCTCCAGCTGAAGCACCCTCCACACAGAGACAAACAAACTGTGTCAGGACAGCCTCATACGCAGCGATGGCAAAGAAATGTCTAGCAGGTGTGGTCACGGTCTCGTCTCTGTCTCTCGTCTCCCCTTGGGAGATGTTTAGCGAGAGACCTGCCCTTTTGCGCAACATGCTTCCTTTCAGTCTCGAGGCAGCAGTTGACTCTGTGGGAGTGAGCGCAAGGAGATAAATCACTCCGAGCAGAAGTGATTTAGGAGGACCCTTGGAGGACATGACTCCGCCAGAGATTTATGGAGCCCGAGGACAGAAGGGAACTGGTGCAATCGTCTCGTCTAACCTCATGCATCACGCAGGCTAGAAAGATTGTATTTCCACTCGGGATCCAATCATCCTGCACTGCCTTTAATCGGAGGGTACAAACTGGTTTAAGTGTCCTCCTCTTCTCGTGGTATAATTATTTATTATCAGGGGAGGCTGCAATGTCTGGGCAAATGGGGCACAGCCTCATCAAACCTGTCTAATGAATGGGTGGCCCTGGCTGTCAGCTGGCTCCATCCTAATATCAGAGTTACCCCTTGTAGAATTCAGCAGGGAGGAAGAAGGGAGCAAACCTGGAATTAATTGGCTGTGCCCTGTCATTGGCTCTGGTGTGGTTCACCCTTGGCTTTGGCTCCGCCTCCTGTTGGCCTCTTGCTCTGCCAGTCCCAATGAGCACCAGCCAACATTGTAGCATCATCATCAACATCAGCAGCAGCAGCAGCAGCAGCAGCAATATAGTGTCATCATTCTAGGGTGCTCACTTAGGCATCTCCAGAAATGAGGTCAAGAGAGGGAACAGATTTGCATTATGCTAATATGCACAGATGTACTATAACATCGTTCAGCCTGGACACTGAGGTCCAGCTCCAAGGGCCTTCTGAAGGTTCCCTCACCGAGAGAAGTGAGGTTACAGGGAACCAGGCAGAGGGCCTTCTCAGTAGTGGCGCCCGTCCTGTGGAATGCCCTCCCATTGGATGTCAAGGAAATAAACAGCTATCTGACTTTTAGAAGGCTGCCCTGTTTAGTTTTTAATGTTTGATGTTTTATAATGTTTTTAATATTCTGTTAGAAGCCGCCCAGAGTGGCTGGGAAAACCCAGCCAGATGGGCAGGGTATAAATTTATTATTATTATTATTATTATTATTATTATTATTATTATTATTATTACAGAAATACAACCCAACTCACCCCAGTGAGTGATGGACAATTGCTTTCCTTCCTTTCTTTTGTAGTTTGCAACAACAAGAAAAATAGTAACCTTTCAAAAAGAATTAAAAATGCAAAATTATTTGCAATTTCATAGCTCAAACACATGAGATTGCATAGGGGTAAAACCAAGCAGACAAACCGTAAATGAAATACAAGCAAATAAACAAAACACAACATCGCCAAACCAAATAATTGATGGGTGATTTCAAGGCTCTTGTCTCCCTCATTCTGGGCTCTCTGGACTTAGAAAGGACAGCCCTTCGAATAGGGGACTTGTCCTGTGTGAAGTTGGGGACATGGTTATCCTGCAGCACTGCATGAGGTTCTTTACCAAGTAGAAGAAAAAAGGTCCCTGCTGCAAGGATTTTGCAATCAAAATTTTGGCAGAGGAGCAGGAGGGGAAGGAATGGGATCAGCAAAGGTGACAAGGGATGAATGTGGGTAATGCATTCACCCAAATCATCCTGATAGTGTCATAGTATGGACAGATCCTACTGGAGCGAATAGATGTGGAGATTCAGTACAAAATATGTCTTCCATGCACAGAGACCAGGAATTTGAAGCACAGAATGCTTTGCTCCATCATCGGAATCAGAAGAGCCACCTGGATGGGCCTGGTGCCAGCGCATTCTTTGAGCATGCAAAATGATCTACTCTGGGGGGCTTTTATGGTTTGCTTCCTGAAGGTGCTTGACAGACAGTCTTTGATGGCTGGTGACTACTAGCTGGTGAGATTTATAGCACACTCCACCTGCCAAGGAAATACTTAAACTAAGTTTTTGAATGTAGTCAGGGAAGGAGACATGTGCTTATTCTGCAGCTAGGTGGCAAGAAGCTGCATTGGGGATGGGAGTGGGCAAATACTCCTGTGGCTTTTGGGGAACTGATCTTGCACTGGAAAACTTGCATATTTGCTTGTTTGTTTTCAAGTGAAAGAAAACCACGAAGTTCTTCTAAGTCCTACCTTCTGTGCTGCAGGAAACCTTTGCCCAACATGGTGCTCAAATCTATGATTCTGAGATTGAGTCGTTCTCCGTTTAAACAGTTTGTACCCCTCAATTCTACATTCCAGCCATGAGTCTCATCCCACCAAGTTTCAGTAATGCCTATTAGGTCATGTTTGCCACCCTGTATTATAAATGCAATAAATGAACTGTTGGCATTCATCGGTCTCAGGAGACACTGGGGGTGAGGTCAAGGTGTTGGAAGGTTGCAGTGCCTGCTGTGGCTGTAGAGACTGATACAGGAGAGATATGTTTTATTGCAGCTGGGGCAGAGGAGAGTGTACTCTGTTGGGAAGGCTGACAGGTCCAGGCCCAGTTTGATGTTAACAGCCCCTAAGAAGGGAGACCCTGAAAATGCTCCTCAACTGTTAGCAGGGCCTGCATAGCAGATGGGGAAGCTCATAACCTTTGCTATTAGGGTGAGATGCAGGTAGAATCTACACACATATAAAAAAAACTTTGTGAAAATGCTTTTTAAAAAAGCTTTGAAAAATATATTGAGTTTGCCATAGCTCACCATTGCCATCTAGTGTCACTTTGTATAATGTACTTTGCAACACACGTAAAACGTTTTATTTGCAGCCGTATAGCTGTCCATAGGGTATTTCTATTTGAATTAGATAAGTTATTTCTAGTAAGTTTGTGCCCCACTTTCATCCCCACCCTTTTTTTTTGGTTATGTGTAAGTGGCCAACCTAGTTTGGCACAGGTCATGAAGTCCTATATGTCTGCAGTAATTTTGGAGGCCCACAGAATACACACATCTTTGCACCTGGCCACTGGAGAGACAGAGAGTGGAGGGGAATCTGCAACAAATCATGTAAAGTGCTCCTCTTTGAGATACTCCATTCCCTAACCTCCCTATATTTTTCTGTGCAAAAATCCCCCAATTGGACTGGCCATTGAACATGCTCAGTCTTCAGTGGGCTGCTTTTTGCCCCTTCCTTCCCATAAACTGCAGTCCTAACCTCCCACTGTTGATAGCTGGGTTGGGGTGCAGATGTCACCCTGCCAGCCTGTTCAGAAGTCAGGGCCAGGGCTGGATCCAAAGCTTCATCTTTCTTGGAGAAGGTCCTGTCCTGGGGTCTTCTGCTGCATCAGCTCCAGAGATGGCATACCAGCCCCAGCTTCTGCCCTGCCTAGCAAGAGCTGGCAAGGCTTCAGAGCTGCTCCTTTGATCTTTCCCATCTTTGCTGTGCCTGTGATGGTATTTGTCGGTGTCCGTTTTGTATTGAGGTTCCCCTGAACCTGCTGATACCTTCCTCTTCTCTGTGGGCTGTGCCATTTTGGTTTGGGCAGCCAAGTGTCCTCCTTTTCAGAGAAGAGTGCTCTCTTTTGAAGGGATGTCAGAGGACAGACCTCTATTTGAAGATGTCCTCTGCTTCATGGCTGTCCAGTCCAAGTCTGGTGTAAAGATAAGGTACCATAAGAAGGAAGAGCAGGAACCTTTAAGCTGACCATCAGCAGGTAGCAGTCCTTTGGCTGGCAGGCTGACCAGAGACACAAGTCACCTGGTGACTTCTGCACTATGGGGAGATACCTTGCATTTCTATTTAAATTATAGCAATTATTCCTAAATTTGCACCTATATATCACCATCTGCAAACGTTATGCAAATTGGCGAACTCTTCTTTTGGCGCTGCAAATCCTCTTTTATGCCAACGCATAACTGGCCACATAAGGATCAGTGCTTGGAGCAATGACAGTGCTATTGTTATATATATATAATGACATTAGAGCTTCCCCTGTGCAGCCAAAGCCAGGATATAGTGGAATGCGTCTCGGAGGTCTCAAGGCGAAAGGAGGGCACTGGAACAATCCGCAGGACTGGTTGGAAGAAGAAGAAGAAGAAAGGGATTTGTTACGGAGTCTGCCTTCTACAGACAGTCACGCCTGAGAATGATGCACTGGCGAGGCGGGGGGGGGGGGGATGAAGAAGACCAGCTGGTGTGACTGGCAGAGTATTGGATCTCGAAATAATTGCATCTTCCCAAAATATGCCTGAGCCCCACGCACCGGGCAGGCACTGGTCCATGTGGGCCCATCGTGCGCTCTGCCTCTCCGCAGTCGGCTGTGTCAGAGAGCCAGAGTCCCAGAGGGACGGGAGGCTGAAATTAATTGTTTAAAAGCCACTAGCCTTTCCCAGCAAGCGAGCAAATGGAACCTCACAAAAGCAGCACTGTTCCATTTTATTGGATTGAAAACAGATGCTCGGCTGCTGCAAGTTGAGCTCCTCCTGACGCTGTCAAGGGATGGGGTGGGGGGCTGCGGATGGGGGCTGGCATGGCGGGTGGAGGAGGAGGAGGAGGAGGAGGAAGGGGGAGAGAACATGTCAACACACAACACACCAGACTCCAGTGGGAATTCCAACTTTTACTGGTTTTCTCTGCCAGGCTTCTGGGGCTGCTGGAATCACGAACAGACCCTACGGACATTCTCCTTGGCTCCTTGGCTCAACCTCCTTTTAAAGGAGGATGTGCTGTGTGGCCACGCCTAAGGGGATCCTGATTGGCCCATGTCAAGGTTCCAAGGAAGGGGCGTGGCCTGGATTGGATTCGTTTTGTGCTCAATGGGGTGGAATGAGAGTTCTTGTGCCCCATTCCTCCGTTCCACAGGGATCAAAGGTCGGTGGCCGCTACTGATAGGGCCAACCTCACTCCACTCTTCCAGGCACACCCAAGGGCCCTGTCCACCATAGAGGGGAGACAAGAGAGATTTTCAGGTCTCAGCTCTCCAGGGGTCTTTTCCTGTCCCAGAGAGTGTTTCCTTGCCACAGTACGTCCTGCCATACACAGAGACCTACTAGTCCCACTCAAGGCTCCAAGACTCTGCAAGCCCAGAGGTGTTACACCCATCTTTGCAGAGCAATCTTAGACTGACTAATGCAGCCTTGTCATATTACAGATTTGCTGCTCGCCACATTGGACATATGCAGAAGGGGTGGTCATTCTGGAATGACACGGAGGGGAGCTGCCCCTGCCAGGTTTTGGCCAAATAAATTGGTTGCAGGGAAACCGGAACAGCACGGAAATCTCTCAAGAGGACTAGGGCTGATGTGAAGCGTCACAGAAGTCTGAGTGTATGCACAACTCAGGAAGCAAGACAAGAACTTCATTGCCTGGTTCCAACAAGAACAGAGCAGCAACAGGAAACTCCTGCTTCCACCCAGACACTATGGGTTCATCCACACTCCTGTTTGTCCTGTGATTTCTGGTCACGGGTTTGGGGGGTTCTTTTTTTGTCCTGCCTTTTCCCCTGGGAAAACCCACTGTTTACCGCTGAATTTGAGCAAACATCCATCAGGTTTTCTGCAGATTGACATTTGTTCCGATTCAGCAGTAAACAGCAGCATTCCCAGGGAAAGTGCTGGACAAAAAAAGATACGGGTCCCAGAGGTTCTTGGACCCGTGACTGGAAGTCATGGGACAAATGAAAGAAATCATCTAGTGACTAAACTATGTCATGACATTAGCCACACAGGGAACCTACTGTATACAATACTCCTGGCCAAGCTTGCGCACTAGTCTGAGCTGTTGTAGTTCAAAACATATGAATATCGCTAGGAAGCAGAAAGCTGGGTTGAGTCAATAAAAACAAAAGCAAAAGGGGATAAAGTCAGGGACAATTGTGAGGGATGAAGGATGTGTTCTGGCTCAAAAAGGGCCTCAAACCTGTTCACTCTCAGCTTAAGCAAATAAGAGATGCAATTTGGTTAGACGTCATTGTTCTTTCTTGTCGGCTAATACAGGTCTTGCCACATTACAGAATTTCAAAATGTTCATAAATATTATAGCTAGGGGGCCTGAGAAGCCGGAAGTGGCCTGGGCATCTCTAGACCCCTGAGAGCCGTGGTGGACCTGATTGGCCAGGTTAGAGCTGCTCCCTGATTGGCTCCCTGCCTCTCCTTGACCTGCTTGTTCAGGTCTCGTGTGCATTGGAAAGCTCCCAAAATGGCTTCCTTGAGATGACTGGTCCATTTGCCACCTGCTGAGTTATGTCTCCTCATCCGCTTCTGGGCTCCTGAGATACATTACTGCTCGGCTGTGGAGAAAGCCTAGACAGGAGCCCTAGACGTAGCACGGACAGGGGGCCTCCGAGCAGCCATTTCGGAGCAAAGTGGCTGTTGCAAACGTCAGGCGCACACTTGCCGAACAGCCCTAGGAGAGCGCTGACACAGAGCTGCTGCTTATCAGCTCCATTCCGCCTCGTAAAACCCCGGCACAGAGCTTCCTGAAATTTACTGGCTTGTTCTTCACACCCTCAGAATATATCCCTTAAAACTGTTGGAATGAGTGCTGATGTCAGCAAGTGAGACCTCTTGCTGCTAATGAGGCTCCGGGAAGAGGATAAATTCATGAGTGACTTGGAGATGGAAGGCCAGAGGAGCTCACACTGTATCTATGGGCATGCACAGCCCGAGAAAGCGTGTGGAGCCGGCCCATGCGATCCCCCCCCCCTTGGCCGGAGCATCGGTTAGGGCACAGAACCACAGAACCAGCCCCTTCCAAGTCCTTCCCATCAGGACTTGCTCACCTCCGCTCCTCCACTGACCCTTAAAGGAGTTCTCACATGTTGACATGGGTTCAAAGGCTTGGGGCACAATGGTGAGAATTTTTTCAGATCTCTTGGTGGAAGAGTGGGTGGCTAGTCCTCATGGAATGTCAGGAAAGCTTCACATTATGTAGCACTGGGCAATGAGGGGGAGGTGTAGGTGGAATTTTCTTTTTTTTAAAGTTCTTTTATTCAAAATTAAAAGAAGACATATTACCCAGAAACATATCATCCTTGTTCCCCCCCCATTTTTCCTCCCTCCCCCCACCCTCCCACATAAAACCCACCAGCCCCCAAATTCCTTCAGTTCCAGTCTTTGGTTTCTCTGAGACTGCTGTTTTCTGCATGTTACAAAGTTGTATAGTTCCTTGAACTATTTAGCTTATATCAATAAAAAGTTTGTGAATGTTTATTCAAAACCGGCCAAGGAGTCCAGTTCACTTTGTTGCGTCTTCAGATACTTTGTAAAGGGTTCCCATTCATCCTTAAAGTCACAGTTATCCTTGTCCCATAGCTTATGTGTCAGTTTTGCCAGTTCTGTATAGTCCGTCAATTTTCCTTGCCATGATTCTTTAGTTGGGGTTTCTTCAGTCTTCCATCCTTGTGCTACCAGAACTCTTGCGGCCGTTGTCGCATACATGAAGATGTTTTTCAGCTTTTTTGGCAGGTCTTTCCTTACAATCCCCAACAAAAATGCCTCAGGTTTTTTAACAAATATTAAATGGAACATTTTCTTCAATTCATTGTATATCATTTCCCAAAATTTTTAATTATGTTACAATCCCACCACATATGATAAAATGTCCCTTCCTTTTCCTTACACTTCCAACATATATTTGAACTATTTTCGTACATTTTCCCTAACTGCACTGGTGTTGTGTACCATCTACGTGTGGGTGGAATTTTCAATGTTGAGGGTTAGGAGGACTTTCAGATTTTGCTTCCCTTCGCTCTGGGCAGTCTTGCAGTTTTGCTCAATTTATGTTCAGTGAAGGTTAGGGTTTGTGGTTTTTCTCCATTCCAGTCGGTGGAGATGCTGCTCCTGTCACACCAAACTGACCGCAGACTTATGTGCTCTGTGCATTCTATGACCTTGTGCCTTGGCCTGATGCTTCTGGGTCATATGCACCTAGAATCATAGAATCCTAGAGTTGGAAGAGACCACAAGGGCCATCGAGTCCAACCCCCTGCCAAGCAGAAAACACCATCAGAGCACTCCTGACATATGGTTGTCAAGCCTCTGCTTAAAGACCTCCAAAGAAGGAGACTCCACCACACTCCTTGGCAGTAAATTCCACTATCAAACAGCTCTTACTGTCAGGAAGTTCTTCCTAATGTTTAGGTGGAATCTTCTTTCTTGTAGTTTGGATCCATTGCTCCGTGTCCGCTTCTCTGGAGCAGCAGAAAACAACCTTTCTCCCTCCTCTATGTGACATCCTTTTATATATTTGAACATGGCTATCATATCACCCCTTAACCTCCTCTTCTCCAGGCTAAACACCTGACTCAGAGTAAGCAGGTCTGAGCTATACAATCAGCAGACCCACACCTTGCAGCACTTCCTGGGCTGTCCTATTTCAGACATGGGGAGATTACATATTTAAATGACCCACTTCCTTTTCATAGAATCATAGAACGGTAGAGTTGGAAAGGACCCAAGTGTGGTGTAGTGGTTAAGAGCGGTAGACTCGTAATCTGGTGAACTGGGTTCGCTTCCCTGCTCCTCCACATGCAGCTGCTGGGTGACCTTGGGCTAGTCACACTTCTCTGAAGTCTCTCAGCCCCACTCACCTCACAGAGTGTTTGTTGTGGGGGAGGAAGGGAAAGGAGAATGTTAGCCGCTTTGAGATTCCTTTGGGTAGTGATAAAGCGGGATATCAAATCCAAACTTTTCTTCTTCATCATCATCCAGTCCAACCCCCTGCAATGCAGGAATCTCAACTAAAGCATCCATGACTAACAGCCATCCAACCTCTGCTTAAAAAACTCCAATGATGGGGAGTCTACAACCTCATAAACCACATAGAATGGTAGCCTGAGAGACAGATTCTACCATGGTATTTCCCCCCAACATGCTAATTCACTGGGTTGAGCTACTTCAGACATGGGGACGTCACATATTTAAATGACCCACTATATTTAAAGCAACAACAACCCTGTATACAGAAAGCTAGCCTGAGAGGATTTGACCAGAGCCTTTTTCCTGACATGCTAATCTTCTATGTGCAAGGAGGGTTTCCCCCTCCCCAAGTGGGAATATTCAAGCAAGCAGTTCCCCACATGCTCTTTGAAGTGGTGTAGTCCAGGAAGAGCTGCACCTTGTGATTCTCCCAATCATGTTGTTAATCAGCTCCATTATTAGGGTAGTTTGGGGCTCGTGGCTTCTCTCCCCTTGATTCTCCATTAAGATGGTCTCTACAGTGTTGCATCCTGCCTACCAGTTCTTATTGGTCTGGAAGCAACAGCATCCAGTCAAGCCTATAGAAGTGTTACATATCTACGTGTCTGTTCCCTCCCCACCCACATTTATTTATTGCACCTTCTGACTCTGGTGTTGGTTTATGTAGCGGGTAGACTTTCCCCCTCAAACCGTAAGAAAGCAAAGGGAAGCCTTTGGCATCCTATTTAGGAATAGTCATTCCTTTTCCCAGTCCTATCTCTGTCACTTAACACACTGCAATTCACAAATCAATGCATGGTTTTCCCTTCCCCATTATATATATATATATATATATATATATATATATATATATATATCTGCAAATCCTTTCCCAGTGTCCCTTCCTGTTCCATCCAGGACTCTGCATGAGCTGCCTCCCCGTCCGCCTCCACCTTTGACGTGTAACAATAGCCCCAAAATGCCTTTTGTGGTCTAAGTATAGACACGCGCCTCTCAAAGCAGACCCATCTTCAAAGTACTCCGGCGTCGGGCGAGCAGAACAGCTGACCTCCCCTCTGTGACCTCCCTAACCCAGCCTGCCTTGAAAACGTTTTAATAACTTTTTGCTCTACCCACAGCAAAGCGCTGGGATCCTGCAAGCGGGTGCTCCCCCACAGCTCTCTGAAAGATCCCGGCAGCCACAATCGAGGCAGCGCAAAAGGAGCGGGTGCCCTTCTTTCACAATAACATATCTGGGCATCTCAATCCTCAGTTTTCCTTCTGTGTCTGAGAGCTCCCTGCAATTCTGTGCTGGGAGTAATGATCATGAAAGCCCCCCATTCAGTTTGTTGCCCCACAGATATCTACAGCAGGTGCCAAAAGAGACCAGTTGCTGCCTTCAGCACAATTCAAGAAGAATTGTAGGCATGATTTCTACCCCTTTCTTCTCTACGATTATTTGATGTGAAAAGGTGGAGCCATAGAGGTAGAATGTACCAAGAAGAGCTTTCCATCTTGGGATGGGGAGAACTGAAAAACATACAGTCTCTTGGTTATAAAAATTGCTACACACCACCCTTGGCATCAGTATTGTACACTACCCCATTCTCTGAGCCATGAAAAGCTCCAGGGGTTCCAGAATTTACCCAGGGTTTGGTTTCCTTGGAATAAAGGTCAGCAAAGACTATGGTGTTTTAAGGATTTTATTGTTGGCATCTATCTGTCTCAAGAGGGGTGAAATCTGTCAGTTTGCATTCCTTAGTACTACAGAAAATATTGATCTGATGCATAGAGAGCTTTCCTATTTTACTTAATTCAAGAGGGTTCTGGAAGCTTCTCTGTGTGAAAGAAATAAGCAGCAGGGTTCGTGATGTTTGGGTTATTCCTTCTGGGAAGCTGAGTACAGCTGGTTTAAACTGGTTCTGTTATCTCTTCTGCCAAGGTCATGCTGATTATAATAATAGGCCAGAAGGAGCCTGCGCTTCACTTTCTCTTTCTATCTAGTGTTAAGGTTTAGACTTCTTATAAGTTATTGTAAGTTTAAGTTAAGTCTGCTGCAACTGGATTTCTTATGGACAGTGCCAATCCTGAATGTATTGGATTTGTGACCATTATGCTCATTTGCCTTCAGTAGCAGTAAAGCTCTGCTGGATGAAATATTAACTGCCTCTGGTCTATTTTTTTTTTTTAATCCTACAATGTGTTTAAATTGTTAAAACAAAAAAAATTCCTTCCAGTAGCACCTTAAAGACCAACTAAGTCAGTTCTTGGTATGAGCTTTCGTGTGCATGCACACTTCTTCAGATACTGAAGATACTGTGCATGCACACGAAAGCTCATACCAAGAACTGACTTAGTTGGTCTTTAAGGTGCTACTGGAAGGAATTTTTTTTTTTTTGACTATGGCAGACCAACACGGCTACCTATCTGTAATTTAAATTGTTACTCTGCTAACTATACATTGGAATCTGCTCTGGATCAATATTGAGTAGACTTTCAATGACAAAGTCAACTGAGAAGGAGGAGGGGCTGGCTGCCCCAGAGTCTCCTTGGAGTAGGAGGAAGCATAGAGTACAGGAGCAATGTCAGCCCAGCAGGAGGTGGGGCAATCAGTGGCAGATATCCTGCTGGCGTAGACAACATCATCCAGTGGAGCCAACTGTTTCATCTGGTGAGGATTGAGCTGGGAGAGCTGGGAGAGCTCGGACAGCAGCTACTATGTAATTATTAAATAAATCTAAGAGTAATAAATCTGCCAGCGTGCTGTGTCTTGGTGTGAGAGAGACATCGTAAATCCTGACAACAGCTGTGGATCCAGCACAGGGCAAGCATATAACTGTGTTCTCCTACCCAGCAGCTAGGTGAGGGGTGGTGGTGATGGAGAAAGGCCCATCCACCTGGAGGGCACCATCACTTAGATGCAGGTCTTGCAACCCAATTCATTCTTTTGGGATGCTGATGAGGACACTTAAGTGGCCAATTAAGGACATTGCCTTACAAAGAAACTAGTCTCACTGTCTCACTAGTTCAGCAGCCTCCTCACTTAGATTATGAACTTCGCAGCGTACAGGACCCCAAGAGTTGGAAGTGACTCAGGGCATCCTTGACATACAGTACTTTTGTAGTATGGCTGCCATACGTCCAGAACTGATGGGGATTTTCCTAAAAAATAGTTAAGAAACTTCATGAAACATAGGAAGCTGCCATTGGTCAGTCTAACTCAGTGCTGTCAACCATGACTGCCAGTAGCTTTCCTGGCTTTGAGGTGTGAGTAGGGATGGGAGAGGAATTTGGTTTGGTTTAGATTTGAATGTGGATATACCAACTCCACAGACTCCAAAACAATATATGAACTGAAACTCAGCTATTCTTTAAAATCTGCTTTTAATAATAATAATAATAATAATAATAATAATAATAATAATGTGCTTATCTAACCAAATAATGTGTGCCAAAAATGGGTACATGTAAGCAGAAAGCATGCACACAAAAATGCAGATATTGCTTGTTAAAATTGCCTGCAAAAATGTGTACAAACTTGCATACAAAAATGAGTTTATTAGGAAAAATTTGCATTAAAATGTTGATGAATGTCCATGATGCCTTTCCAAATCAAATATTTTTTTATATGCTCAATGGCCAGCATTCAGAGGAAATAAAATTGCAAACTAATGCAGGAATGCGAAGAATTCAAGCTAAGGCTGGAAATATGCAAACTTGAGAGAAAACCGAGCTGATTTATTCATCCATCTCTAAACAGGATTATTTCTCAGCCTTACCTGGAGACACCAGGGGTTGAGCCTGGGACCTTTCACTTGCAAAGCATATGTCCTGTCACTGAGCTATGAACCTTCCAGGACAGGGAAGCCTTCCAGAAATGTTGGGCTACAACTCCCAAATTCCCTGTTCCTTGACAATGCTGGCTGTGACTGATGACAACTGGACCCTGGGGGGAGGGGGGGGAAAGTTCTGTTGCAAGAGCAGTAATCTGCTGCATTAGTAAAACAGCAGCATTGGCTATGACCCAGTGAAATACCGGTAATCCAAATATAGATAAGATCAGCAGTTTTGAAAACAAATACACATAATAAAACTACATGTTTCGTTATTGTAAGTCGGCCAGAGATCTGCATCTGATCTTTGAGAATCCTGGATCAAAACGACCCTATCCACCCAACCAAACTGACCATTTTGCAAATCACAATGTTATGGTCCACTACCATTTCACATGAAATTACGCAGTTTTTTGCTTTTTAGCTATTAAAATATACTCCCCCTCCCATGCAAACATAGCAACTTAAAGCATTTCAGTCTTGCAACTCATAAAACTCCGATTTTTTTTTTATTAAGAGCACGCAATACAATTGTTGGCAAATGTAGACAGAGGACTTGTAAAGCTTGCCATATTCAAGGAACGTTAAAGGAATATTCAATATCCTGAACCATGCATAGAAGTACATATTTGGAGAGGAACGTGAAGAGGAAAACTGAGGGCAAATGTGGGGAAACAATGGAATGAAGTAGCAGGAAAACAAATGAGAAAATGAACAGGAGCGAAAGGAGAAGGATTCATAATAATAATAATATAATAATAATTTATTATTTATACCCCAGCCACTCCGGGTGGCTTCCAACTGAATATTAAAAACAATACAGCATCAAACGTTAAAAACTTCGCTAAACAGGGCCACCTTCACTTGTCTTTTAAAAGTAAAATAGCTGTTTATTGCCTTGACATCTGAAGGGAGGGCATTCCACAGGGCAGGCGCCACTACCGAGAAGGCCCTCTGCCTGGTTCCCTGTAACCTCACTTCTCGTAGCGAGGGAACCGCCAGAAGGCCCTCAGCTCTGGACCTCAGTGGATGATGGGGGTGGAGACGCTCCTTCATGTATACAGGATCGAGGCCATTTAGGGCTTTAAAGGTCAGCACCAACACTTTGAATTGTGCTCGGAAACGTACTGGGAGCCAATGAATATCTTTCAGGACTGGTGTTATGTGGTCTCGGCAGCCACTCCCAGTCACCAGTCTATCTGCCACATTCTGGATTAATTGCAGTTTCCGGGTCACCTTCAAAGGTAGCTGCATGTAGAGTGCATTGCTGTAGTCCAAGCGAGAGAGATAACCAGAGCATGCACCACTCTGGCAAGACAGTCCGCGGACAGGTAGGGTCTCAGAATTGACCTGCACCTCCATGGACAGCTGGGGGTCCAGAATGACATCCCTGGTAAGTTCATGGTAAGTTGCCCAACCAAGAATTCTAGGAAACTGTATGAGGACATGGCTTGGGGGGCCAAGTAGTGTGTATTTGTGGTACATCTCCCTGGCAAAAAACCCCAACAACAACACACTTCTAAGAACATAAGAAGAGGCTACTAGAATGGACCAATGGCCCATTTAGTCTAGCATCCTGTTCTCTCAGTGGCCAACTAGATGCCAGTGGGTGCGTTAGAACATAAGAAGAGCCTTTTGGATCAGGCCAAGGACCCATCTAGTCCAGCTCCATCAGTAGCCAGTCAGATGCCTGTAAGCTGCCTCCAGAAGCATGGCTGCCTCCAACCGTAGAAGGCAAAGGGTAGCCATTGTGGCTAGTAGCTGTCAGTAGCCCTCTCCTCCTACATGAATTTGTCTCAACCCTCTTTTAAAGCCATCTAGTTTGGTGGTCAACCCTCCCTCCTGTCGGAGCACATTCCATAGCTTCACTATGCGCTTCTCCTCTTAATGTTTTAATGTTGTATTTTAATGTTTTTTAAAATTGTATTTTCATCAACTTGTTTTTATTATTGGTTGTTAGCCGCCCTGAGCCCGGTCTTGGCTGGGGAGGGCGGGGTATAAATACAAATTTTTTATTATTATTATTCATACAGGGGTGAACAACAGTGCTCATTTGAGGGCTCTGAAGTAACAAACATTGCGCTCTTGTGCTCATGTTATGCTCCCTGCTTTCCCACAGGCATCTGGGAGGCTCCTGTTGGACTAGATGGGCCATTGGCCCAATCCGGCAAAACTATGCTTATGTTTATTATTGTTATTGTTATTATTTTTATTATTTATGCATTTTGCCCAACCAGGCAGATAATGTTTTATCTGATGTTCGTTTCCAATCCATTGTATTTTGTTGGATATTGCGTGGCGAGTTCCCGCCTCCCCCCATGGAAAATAAAGACGCAAGACACAAGCATTTAAGGTTAATGGGTCAAATTAGGCCACAACTTTATTGATTACAGGAATTGAGCAGTATTGGCTTAAGCATTGGTCCTATCAATTAACAGGCTTCAGCCTGCTTGCTTGAAGACCGGCAAGGGTTAACCACCAGTAGGGGGAGTCCTACTGACGCATGTGAACTAGGAGCTCCCCCGGGGTCACCGCTTGGGGGCATGCCGTAGGCCCACACCTCCATAGGCTTAGGACAGCGCCACACCCCCCGGAATCCTTTACCGGACTACCCTTCGATTTGGGGGAAGGTGATGGTGCTTCCTCCCCCCCCCCCTCATCTGCTAAGCTGAAGCGCGGAAAGAGAAGCGTGGAAAGAGGGTGATCCTCGAACACGCCAGCCCTAAATGGGGCAGGCCACATGCCCCCCCCCCCCGGCCAGCCAATTGGCTGGCCAGGAGGGTGACGCGTCTGAGGATTCCCTCAGTATCGCAGGGGCTGGGGCCAGATCCAGCGCGCGTGGGGAGGGGCATGAAGCCTGCAACCCCACCTCCTCCCTAGCTCGGAAGTGGCTTTGTGGTTTCATCACAACATTTCAATTGTGGAAAACTGCCTTGAGTGATGTGTATGCATTTGAAGACCTACTTGAATTCATTTTTTTTTTCTGCCACTGTTTTCTCATCCTTTCCTGGCTTGATTATTTTCTGTGTTTCATTTTACTTCTTTGTCTCCGTCATTTACTCCATTCTGCTCTCAAATCCGCTGCCCATTTGTTTCCATTTTCCTTTAATCTCCTTTAACTCCACATTTCTCTTTTGCTACAATCCCTTCAGTGGTTTCTGTTTCCATATTGGATCCAAGTGCAGTCAATACTTCCTGTTTTTAAGTAACTCTGCACTACAATTGAACTGGGTATGCAACTTGAGTATATACCACAGATCAGGAGAAATACCACAAGGGCCAAGAGGACACCATCAGCTGTGAAGAAGGCAATTTTGATGCTGGGGATCATGCTTGTTTTCTCCTGCTCTGGAGGGTGGGACTCGAACCAATGGCTTCAAGTTACAAGAAAGGAGATCCCAACTAAACCTCAGGAAGAACTTTCTGACAGTATGAGCTGTTCAACAGTGGAACAGATTCCCAGGAGCTGTGGTGGACTCTCCTTCCTTGGAGGCTTCTAAGCAGAGGTTGGGTGACCCTCTGTCATGGATGCTTTAGCTGAGATCCTTGCATTGTGGGGGTTGGACTAGATGACCCTTGCATCCCTTCCAACTCTAAGATTCTATGATTCTAAGAGGACATCAACCAATAGGTAAAACCTCAAGAGGCAGGGCTTCCCTGTTCGAATTTCACCACAGCAGCCAAAAATTAGCACAGCTGTTTTTAAACTACCCTAGAATGGAGCAGCAACCACACAGAGGCCTTTAGAGCTGGCACACACTGATGTTATGTGCTGCATGTGGGATGTGAAACACAAGAGCAGTCAAGTACAACATTCCTAGAGTGAACATGTTTACACATGGGGAGGAATGTTTGTCCAGCCAGCAGGTAAACTTCCTGTTTCCTTCTGGGCTGGGACAGACTTCCTCTGCTTATGACTAGAGGTTGGCGTGGCAGGTAACAACAAAAGTACAGGGCAGGGCAGCCATCTCTCTCTCTCTCTGTGACTTCTTTCATTGAAGAAGCAACATCTGCTTAGCGAAAGATGCTCACTTGGCCTCCAGCCAAGAGAGGACAAATGGACTGTCTCCTTATGAGATAGTTTCCAGGTGTATGTTACTTTTCTAAGCTAAGTCTGCCTTCTGGGATCCGATTGTGAACAGAATGTGAGTAAACTCTTTTTATATTTTTATAGAAGACTGTGCCGTGTCTTATCTTTTATAAGGGAATAACGGAAAAATACCAGAACAGTTATTATAGAGGCTTTAGTGAGCCTGACCAAACGCATCCGCTGTGAGTTTAAAAGAGGGAATGTTACTCTGCAAAATTGTGAACTTGTTAGCACAAGTTGGAAAGGCTATAATCAAACAATATATCCTCTCCTGCATCCCTGACAATTCCCACACTGCATTAGAGGCTTTCAGTCAAGGACTGGAAGCTGAACTTTGAGCTCCCAAGGAAAACCCACTGCCAACACCTGCCCTAGACCCTCCCATTAAATAAAAACCCTCCCTCCCTACAGAACTCCTTTGCAATGGTGGTTTCGCTGCCATAATTGTTTGCTGCAGTGGCCCTGATGGAATATGCATTGCGGGCAATTTAAATAGTGCTTAGACACTGCCTCTCCTGCGTGTTGCTCAAAATGTGTCACTGTCCGCCACCAAGTAAGCTCAAGGGTGACCACGGAAAGAGGAGGAGGCCTAACAGACTTTGCCCAGTTCCCTCCTCAGAACTGGAGCTGAATCAGCTTCCAAAATTAACTCGGAGAGCAATTTTGGGTGGAATTTAGTGATAACGTTGCACAGCCTTGCAATCCTTCAGGGAAGGAAAACACCCAAAGACTCAGCATCCTAGCTAAGGCCACAGTGCCAGATGCAGAAAGGATGGAAACAATCACCAAGCCCACAAGTTGCCAAGACCAAAATCATCAGAGAGCTAATGTTTAAAGCTTCTCGTGGATTGTTTAGGAAATTCTGTTGCTCAAACGCTGTCTGACATTCCGGGGTCACCAGAAACCTATGTTCTGCCAGCAGAGGCCATAACGACTTAATAAGTTTGGGAAAGGACTTTAGGTTAGTGGTACATTCTCTGTCCTGCATGAAGAAGGTTCCTGGGGTCTCCAGGTACAGCTGAGAAAAGCTCTTGTCCAGAGCGTGGCTGCCATTCAGAATAGATAATACTAGATGGACTAGTAGTCTGGCTCCGGATAGAGCAATTTATTGTGTGACACGACGCCACGAAGGCTATGGCTTGTGAAAATGAGCATAGCTTCCTGGCAGAGCATCTGCTTTCCATGCAGGTCTCACAAGGAATCTAAGACCCTCCCTGCCCGCAGACTGTCTTGCCAGAGTGGTGCATGCTCTAGTTATCTTCCACTTGGACTACTGCAACGTGCTCTACGTGGGGCTACCTCTGAAGGTGACCCGGAAACTGCACTTAATCCAGAATGCGGCAGCTAGACTGGTGACTGGGAGTGGCCTCCAAGACCACATAACACCGGTCCTGAGAGATCTGCATTGGCTCCCAGTACATTTCCAAGCACAATTCAAGGTGTTGGTGTTGACCTTTAAAGCCCTAAACGGCCTCGGTCCAGTATCCCTGAAGGAGCGTCTCCACCCCCATTGTTCAGCCCGGACACTGAGATCCAGCGCCGAGGGCCTTCTGGCGGTTCCCTCATTGTGAGAAGTGAGGTTACAGGGAACCAGACAGAGGGCCTTCTCAGTAGTGGCGCCCGTCCTGTGGAACGCCCTCCCTTCAGATGTGAAGGAAATAAGCAGCTATCCTATCTTTAAAAGACATCTGAAGGCAGCCCTGTTCAGGGAAGTTTTTAATATTTAATGCTGTACTGTTTTTAACAGTTGATTGGGAGCCACCAGATGGGTACCCCAGCCAGATGGGTGGGGTATAAATAAATTATTATTATTATTATTATTATTATTATTATTATTATTATTATTATCATCATCATCATCATCATCATCATCATCTTCACCATCTCCAGGTTGGGCTGGGAATGTCCCTGGTCTGAAACCCTTGATGCCTGCTTCTGCCTGTCAGTATAGATGAGCTAGATGAATCATCAAATCATAGAACTGTAGAGTTAGAGGGGACCCCAGGGGCATCTAGCCCAACCCCCTCAAATGCAGGACTCTTTTTCCCAACATGGGGCTCAAACCCACAACCCTAAGAGTCTCATGCTCTACCGACTGAGCAGTCTAAGAGTTGGAGCCTGCTTGTTTTAATGTCAATGGTCTGCCAGCTTAAGGCACCTTCCTATGCTCTTGCATTTGATGGAAACACTTTAATGTATCTTGATAACTCTTCGTGGCTTGATTTGAGGCTGTTTTTCCTTGGCGAAGAAGGCCGATTGTTCAGTTCTTAATGCGGTATATAAGAATTTGGTGACATCATGTTCTAGTTCCTTGGAAGAACCAGGGCCAAGCTGTTTTTAGGAGATATGGCCACACAAAGAGGCCTGGCCATTCCGAAGGAAGCTATTTCTTTACTTTATGTTTCATATCTCTAATGTGTCTTCTTGTTCAATTAAACTCAAACATCTTTTGAGCTTCCGCTAAAATTTAAGCAGAAAGGAACATATTTCTGTTCTGGGCATTTGGGGGCCTGGGCTAAGAATGGTTTATACAAATTGGCATTCTGTGGAAACTCTTTTATTGGTTTGAAGAGCGGAGGGCCAAAACCACATGACTTTTTAAAGATACATGAGATGAATGGGTTTACAGGGCTGTATTTTCTCAGTCTGCTATATCCAAGCTCCAAAATAGTTTGGTAGATTACTTTCAGGACACGTGGAGTCACAATGGGAGAGCACAGCCGAGACTCCTTTGGTGGTCCCAAACTGCAAAGGGTTTAAGGTCATGTTGATGTCAGTTGTATTAGTAGCAGCTGTGCAATGCTGATGACACACTCTCACTTGCAAGTCATCCCTGATAATATTTGCAAATATGTGATGTGAGAACAACACGAGCACAAGGACATTAATATCTTTAGGATCCCACATGAACCTGTCTGGGCAACGAGATTGCCCTCAAAGACCTGTTCTGAGCCTTCTTGCTAGCTATGGGATGGGACACCACAGGTGTGGGGATGAAATGCGCTCCTCTGTTTGACACACCCCCCCCCCCGGCCAGGTCGCCTCTGAAGCCACACCCATGACCATCCCATGAAGCTGAACATATAAAAGAAAGTACGGTACTTTTTCACACAGTGCAGAGTTAAACTATGGAACTCAATCTGGATAGCTTAAAAATAGAATGAAACAAATTCCTGGAGGAGAGGGTTATTGATGGCTACTAGCCACAATGGCTATGCTTGTGTCTCCACATATGGAGGTAATAATAATAATAATAATAATAATAATAATAATAATAATAATAATTTATTTGTACCCAAGCCATCTGAATGGGTTGCCCCAGCCACTCTTCCAACATATATAAAAACATAATGAAACACTGAACATTAAAAAGCTTCCCTATACAGGACTGCTTTCAGATGTCTTCTAATGGTTGTTCAGTTCATCATCTCCTTGACATCTGATGGGAGGGCGTTCCATAGGCCCTCTACCTGGTTCCCTGTAGCTTCACTTTTTGCAATGAGGGAACCACCAGAAGGTTCTCAGAGCTGGACCTCAGTGTATACCTTCGGGTATACAGGGCTGAGGCCATTTAGGGCTTTCAAGGCCAGCACCAACACTTTGAATTGTGCTCGGAAATGTACTTGGAGCCAATGTAGGTCTTTCAGGACTGGTGTTACATGGTCCCAGCGGCCGCTCCCAGTCACTAGTCTAGCTGCAGCATTCTGGATTAGTTGCAACGCTTCAGAATGCCCATTGCTGGACACCACAGGGAAGTAGAGTGTTCTTGTGCTCAAATCCTGCTTCCTGGTTTCCCGTGGGTGTCTGACATTGGCCTGATCCTGGAAACTCTTCTTATATTCTTTGGACACCCAGGCTCTTTAGGTCTTTGGAAAGCCGGCGATGTTTCTCCTGCTACATTGCATAAAGAAGCTTGGAAGCCCGCACTCTTCCCAGTGCCTGCTATTGTGACTGATTACTGTGCTTATCCTGTGTACATTTTCCGCTTTGACTAGAAGCATCACATATTGTACCTCTTACATTTCATGGCTCCTTGCCCCCACTATGTATCCTCCCCCAACCCCCGCCTCACTTTGCATCCACTTGTATGCATACACATATCTCTGCCAACTGAGGATCTGATGAAGTGGGCTCTCGTCTATGAATGTTTATGCCGCAATAAATCTGGAAGTCTTTAAGGTGCCGTAAGATGCTCTGTTGTTCTTGGGGCTCTAGATGTTATGGCCAGCGCTGTGAATCAGCCCTGGAAAGTAACTGCTACGGTTTCTTCAGCACAGAAGGTTCTGTGTCCTCTCAGACTTGCCTGCCAGCTGCCGCCCCTCAATGCTTTCGGAAGCAGGAGTCTAGAGGGAGGGAGCTTGCAAGGGTACGGGGGGGGGGAGAGACTCATCAATGCCATATTAAGCAAGAGAACCACAGAGTTCAAATTAATGCAATCCTCTTTCGGCCAGTCCCAGTCATATGGGAGCAAGCTTCATCGAGCATTTTAATCAACTCAAAAGGCAATTTGCTCAGCCCTCTGTTTATAACCTTGACAAGCGGGCAGGTTATTTTTAAGCACATTGACAAATGCGGGAAGCGAGTGCTGGCTCCTCCACAAACAGTCCCCAGGCTGTGTCTAAAGGGGAGCAATGCCATGCATTGCTTGGAATAAACACACGTCGTATCGAACCAGGTAACCAGTCTCCTGGAAACTCATGAACCAGGAAAATATGGTCTAAACACTGAAGGAGGTCATGGATTTTCGTTTTGGGTAAGGAGGCAGGGAGAGAAACAAGTGCATACCCAAACCGAAGGCTAAACTCATCAACAGAGGAAAAAATGGTGTGGACTGTTCAATTGCAGCTATCGGCTCTGGGTGAATTAATCCAGAATGTCTGCCATTGCAAGAATTCATCCTCATAACTTGGATTAGAAATAGGCATTCAGCTCAAAGACATGCCACCAGACCTCAGACCTCTGCATTGACCTGTCCAGGATAAAAATGAGCTAACTAAGAGTATAGTTGCTGCATGACAGCTGAAAGCTGAGCTACGCAGCCAGCAGGATCATGTGGTGCAGCTCTTGCTGGACGGCAGCACTTCAGAACTTGGGAGTGTTTTGAGGACCAGATGTGGCCCTCCAGACCTCTCTGCCTGGCCCTCAAGACTCTCACTTAGCCACTCCCTTTCTCCAGGCCACACCCCCTCACTGGTCTGCCTCCGTCCCCTGCCCCAGTGCTGTTGCCTGGTTGGACTGCATCCTTGAACTGCGTTCAAGATTCTTGTTTGCCTGGATGGATAATAGGGAGATGGCTATGGTGTGTGTGTGTGTGTAGAAACCTTTGGCTTTTGCACAGCTGGAATGTAGTCCATTGCGCAAAGATAAGAGTCCTATCCTTTTGGCCTGTTCACTTTTGCCTCTGATCTCAAGCACCATGTGGTCCTCAGAAGGCTCCCCGGGAGGGAATGTGCTCCTTGCACTGGACAAGATCCCTCTGTTCTAGACTGTCAGCTTCCTTCTTAAAACCTGGCATTCAGAACAGGACAGTTCTGCCTGTCTTGGTGGATCAACTTTGCAAACCTGGTTAGGAAAGAGCTGGTATTATTTCTGCCGTGTAGCAAAAAAACTGGTAATGGGGGTGGAAAGTGCAGTTCCTGTCTCCTCTGTGAAACCAGCCCTACAAAACAGTGCATTCCATTAGGTCACTTTACACGGTATGGGTAGCCAAGGAGGACTCAGAGGCAACTGGGCTGCCTGACAAAATGCAACCTGCCCTTATCCCCCTGGCAACTGTCCCTGCCATGTTCCTAGAAGCAGCGTCGGCAACGAGAGCAACTGGGATGAATGGAAAGGTCCAGTTTCTGATAGTAATCTTTGACCGCCAAGTATGCTTTTCCACGACGCGCCATGGATCTGATAAGGTTTTAGATTTTTGCCAGTCGGAATCTCATTAACCAAGTGAAAAAGGGCCGAACCTGAGCAATATGGCTGGAAAAGAGCGACCTGGAAACCTGAGACCACGGCCAGCTGTCTTTCTAAAGTGCTTTCCGTCGATTGGGTCCCAGGGTAATGTTTGCTTTGGCCCGCTGCTGCTCTGGGCTGCGAGAACAGCTGTTCAGATTTGCTGATGATATCACAATTAGCGGCAAATTGTTTAATACTTTCCCAGAGAGTAATGTTCATTCAGCCCTTTGTGATGGGAAGGGCCCTTTCTCTATCTCCCACACCCAGTCCAGGCCAATTAAGAGAGCTCAGAACGACTCAGCTCTGCCCTGCAGGCTGGCAGGCTATTATCACTGCTTTACTGCTGCCATCAGAAGGGTCGTTGCGGAAGCAGAGTGCGCAGCTCCCCCTGAGATGCTTCCGGCAGATTCAGTTGAGGATCCAGAAGTAACTCTCTGTATCCACAGAAGCCCATTCACCCACCTTGTACGGCAGGAGGGAGGAGCCTTTTTCACTCAGAGGGCCACAATGCCTCAAGCGCAACCTTCCAGGGGCCATGTTAGCAGATGCAAAAAAATGGGCAGGGCAACAAATAATAGAATTGTAGAGTTGGAAGGGACCACAAACGCCATTGACTCTACCCCGCTGCAGTGCAGGAAGCTTTTGCCCAACATGGGACTCGAACGCACAACCCTGAGATTAAGAGACTCGTGATCTACTGACTGAGCTATCCTGCGAAGTCAGAGGTTTCTACACACACAATTTCCATCCTCCTTCCAGGCAGTAAGAGGTATTGTCATAGTTCAAGCATACATTTCAGCCATACAAAATCACTCCAGGGGGGTATTGTGTATGGGAGGGGCTATGTCCTGGTGAGAATCCTGAGGCCAAAATGCAGAGGCTTGGAGGGCCTCATTGGGCCCCTAGAGCTGAAGTTCCCCACCCAATCTTGAGGACTTGGATCAGTGGCATGGCTCCTCCTCAGAGCCTTGGCTAGGTGATCTTGAGCCCCCTGCAGATTGCGCCCCCTAGCCACTGACAAATTAGCCTTCTTTCCACCTCTCCTCCAAACCCGCCCCCCATTCAATTCACCCTCTATTAAAAACCTTTGCTTATGAGGCAATAATCAATATTTTTATTTGTTGTTGTTGTTGTTTAGTCGTTTAGTCGTGTCCGACTCTTCGTGACCCCATGGACCAGAGCACGCCAGGCCTTTCTGTCTTCCACTGCCTCCCGCAGTTTGGTCAGACTCATGTTTGTAGCTTCGAAGACACTATCCAACCATCTCGTCCTCTGTCGTCCCCTTCTCCTTGTGCCCTCCATCTTTCCCAACATCAGGGCCTTTTCCAGGGAGTCTTCTCTTCTCATGAGGTGGCCAAAGTATTGGAGCCTCAGCTTCACGATCTGTCCTTCCAGTGAGCACTCAGGGCTGATTTCCTTAAGAATGGATACGTTTGATCTTCTTGCAGTCCATGGGACTCTCAAGAGTCTCCTCCAGCACCATAATTCAAAAGCATCAATTCTTCGGCGATTGGCACTGCCCTTCTTTGGGATTGGGATGTAGACTGATCTTCTCCAATCCTCTGGCCACTGCTGAGTTTTCCAAACTTGCTGGCATATTGAGTGTAGCACCTTCATCTCAGTACTGCTTTCGCAACTCTTTTGTTGACTATGAGGGCCACTCCATTTTTTTTGCGGGTTTCTTGCCCACAGTAGTAGATATGATGGTCATCCGAACTGAATTCGCCCATTCCCGCCCATTTTAGTTCACTGATGCCCAGGATGTCAATATTTACTCTTGCCATCTCATTTTTGACCACATCCAACTTACCCAGGTTCATGGTTCTTACATTCCAGGTTCCTATGCAATATTTTTCTTTACAGCATTGGACTTTCCTTTCGCTTCCAGGCATATCCGCAACTGAAGGTCCATTCGGCTTTAGCCCAGCCGCTTCATCAGCTCTGGATCTACTTGTACTTGTCCTCCGCTCTTCCCCAGTAGCATGTTGGACGCCTTCCGACCTGAGGGGCTCATCTTCCAGCGTCATAACTTTTATATGCCTGTTGTCTTTGTCCATGGAGTTTTCTTGGCAGGGATACTGGAGTGGCTTGCCGGTTCCTCCTCCAGGTGGATCACGTTTGGTCAAAACTCTCCACTATGACTCATCTTGGGTGCCCTGCTCGGCATAGTTCATAGCTTCTCTGAGTTCTTCAAGCCCCTTCGCCACGGCAAGGCAGTGATCCATGAAGGGGTATTTTTATTTATAGACATATTTATGGACATATTTTAAAGCCGATTTTGCAACCCCCCTCACCTGTGCCCCTGGTGGGGACCCACCTCACAACCCCCTAGCTACGGCCATGTTCCACCTGGAAAACCATTGCTGGCTAGAGTGTCATTTTGCAAGGCATCGTCAGCACTCAGTAGGGTGGGAGACAGCACTCAGTAGGTGGCGCCAGAGCCAGTGACTGCCAGAACAAACTAATTACATTTTGTTCCAATCCTGCAGGCAGGCAGGTGGGGGCCGACTCAGGACAGGCTGAGCTTGGTGGGGAAGTGCTGCACTCAGCCTAATGCACTATCCTCTGCTTTTAGCACTGCTGTCTAGATCACCCTCTTCAACTTGACTTTTCTGGCTGTGATTGTTCCACCTTCACACCATCTGCTGCCTTCTGATTCTGTGCTGGCTGCCATCACCACATGGTAATTTAAAGTAGCCTTGCTGGGGAAAGAAGCATAACCACCAACAGCTTTTGCAGGGTGGAGTTCCCCCCAGGATGGCTGTGTGTCCTACCTTACAGAAGACAGCCCTCGACTCAAAGGTATCCTCACTGTGTTTCTCAAACTCGGGCCCCAGATTTTTTGGACTACAACTCCCATCATCCCTCTGACCGCTGGTCCTCATAGCTAGGGATGGTGGGAGTTGAAGTCCATCAACAGCTGGGGACCAAAGTTTGAGAAATGTTAAAGAGGTGTCCAGTCCAACTCTGATTTAGAGGCACAAGAACCCAAAGGAGGAACCTGGGACTTGCTTGCCAACAATTAACACCTGGGCAGTGGACACACACAAAGAGCCAAGATGTACTGTACTGTACCTCTGTTTAATTTATAATTATTCCTAAGAAGTGGAATTCAACATAGTGCTAAGCAGATCGCTCCATCAGACCATAATTTATTCTTGTCTGGTGGAACAATCTGCCCTCTTCTGCCCCCAGGTGCTGTTATGGTGGTTCTCCTGATCCCTGCCCCCAATTTAGGTGGACACAGGAGGAGAGGGGAGCCCCACCACACTAGCAGAAATCCTTGCATGGGCTTCCTCTGGCAGGAGCCCTCAGTTAAATTCTGCCCCGAGCTTTCAGCTTTTAGCAAATGCAAACTTCGTGCAGAACTGTGCCTTCATTTTTTGGTGAGGCATCTCTAAATGCCCACCCCGCCCCCTCTGATCCCTCTGCCAACCACACCTCTGTCTATCTATAATGCAAACTGTTGCCTTGGTCCTGACAAGAAATTATTTAATTCAGAGTTGCAGAAAGGTGGAAAAAAGGATGGAACAGAAATGTCACCCTTAATTGGTTGAATATTTCACTCTATTGCCTCTCAGCCCCTCCAGAATGATGTTTTGTAGTGGGCGGATTGTGCATCATGTTCCTGACTCAGTAAGAGCACATTAGTAGTGAATTTATTCTGCTTTAATTTTCTCTGCGATGCTCACCCAACGCTACTGCGTTATTGCTGTCTGGAGGGGCTGTTGTGCAACAAAAGGGGAACAAAAATAAGGCAGAACATCTTTAGTGCAAATAGTTATGGGATTTCAAGAAGAGGTGACTGGATAGGCGCTGATTGGAAATGAATCAGTGGGGCAGAGGATCTCCAGGGCTTCCGATTAAAGGATCTCTTGCAGTCCTACATGGAGATGTCAGGGGCTGAACCTCGGACTTCTGCACCTGAAACAGATGTTCAGCTGTTGAGTGGTGGCCCTTCCCAAATAGAGGCTCGCACACTCTTCAGTCATGTGCTCTTGGCAAGAAAGAGGCGACAGCACTTTAAGTGAGGTAGTAAGATAGGAAAACGCTTAGAGATTATATGGTGGCTTAGAAGAGGGAGGAATGTGCAGGTAACACACCTGTTTTTCCAATTCTAGAAGCTTTAGCTGCCAGACTGCAGTGTATTGGTTAGAGAGTCAGCCTAGGATCCAGAAGACCAGGGGTCAAATCCTTACTCGGCCAAGAAGCTCCCTGGGTGAACGTGAGCCCGCCTCTCAACCTACTCTATCTCACAGAGCTGTTGTGAGGACAAATCATAGAATCGTAGAGTTGAAAGAGACCCAAGGGTAATCTAGTCAGGAATCTCAACTAGAGCATCCATGGCAGATAGCCATCCATCTCTGCTTAAAAACCTCCCAGGAAGGAGATTCCACCACCTCCAAGGTAGACCGTTCCACTGTTGAACAGCCTTTACTGTCAGAAAGTTCTCCCTGGTGTTTAGTCAGAATCTTCTTTCTTGGAGCTTGAAGCCATTGGTGCGAGTCCTGCCCTCCAGAGCAGGAGAAAACAAGCTAACTCCCTCTTGCATGTGACAGCCCTTGGGATATTTGAAGATGGCTATCATATCTCCTCTTGGTCTCCTCAGTCTGCCCCAAATAAGATGGGGTAGAGCCATGCATGCCATCATGGACTCCTTGGGGGAACGGTGGGCTGGAAGCACAATGAAAGTTGGGATAGAAACATGATAGATGAATAAATAATAGTGTATATGTGTGTGCAGCGCGCACCCTGGTATATTTGCACATGATGTGCTACATGCACGGACTGATTTATTTCGTCTTCGCGTTTCTCAATGAACTTTCCCCCAGTGTAAATAATAACAGGATTAAAGTTATTTTTAGGGTTGGCCGGCATCCTCGGAGTTCCCTCCCCTCCCCTCCACCCGCGTCGACTTGCTCCCCCATCATCACCCCTAATAACAGGCACATTGTTTGTAGTGTTTGGCTTGGCAAGGCCCCAGGACCAGGGTTCACACGTTATTATTATGGAAGTCAATTTGCTTTGAGTGGGAGGGGTGGCAGGAGGCAGGGTGGGGTGTTGGGGGCTGGGGTGGAGAAACGAGACTCTGGGAAAGCCTCCAGCTCGGAATGACTGTGAGCCGTGCCGATTCTGGACCCTTCGCCTCGCCGTTCTTGCCCCCCTCCCCGCTTGGGAAGCTTTGCCTTTGGCTCTTGCCCAGCGAGTAATGCAAGGATCAGAGTCAGATCCAAGGAAGAAGGAATCATTTGCTGCAGAACTGGCAGCTCTTGAAAAGAGCAGAGAGCCTCAAAGGGTTTCTCCTATTCACGTGGGGATTGGGATGGAGCCTGGATGCTGATGGCCAACGTGTGCTTTGATCCTGGACTTGGGGCCTCTGTGGCTTTGAAGTTAAGACTTCTCACCCACCCGATTCCTCTCTGTGGATGGTTGTAATAATAACAAGCAACTTGCTTCTTTTAAGGGACCCCTACTGTCCCTCCCACTCAACCAGCACTAAATGGGGCCTGAGCAAACCCTAGCAAAGCCCTCTGCAGAAAGTTGGAAGTTTCACTGGAGAGAAGAAGGCAGAGATGTGCCTGGAGCAGGACACAGACAATCGCCAGGGGTTTCTCGGAGGAAGCGTTGCTGGCTGTAGTGTGCATGCCCATCCCACATTCATCTCTGCTCATGACATCCGTCATGCTGGAACAGACCACATGCCCTGGCTCCCATCCTAAAACCCGACAGCAGAGGCTCTTATTTGCAACTAAGGAAGTGATCTATATTAAAGAAGCACAGAGGTTTATTGAATTATGCATAGGATGGAGAAAGTGAGCAGAGAAACATTTTTCTCCCTTTCTCATAGCTCCACAAGTTGTGGGCAGCCAACGAGGCTGAATGTCGGAAGATTCAGAGGAAAGTATTTATTCACATAGCACATAGTTAAACCACGGAACCGACTCCTCCAGGAGGGGATGGCCTAGATGGCTTCAAAAGAGGATTAGGCAACTGAGTGGAGGTGGGTGCTATCAATGGCTACTGGCCATGATGGCTCTGCTCTGCCATCCACAGTTGGAGGCAGCAATGCTTCTGAATACCAGCTGCTGGAAAAGGGAGAGGGCTCTTGGACAGAGGTTGTGTTTGAGGGTTTCCCACAGGCACTTGGTCGGCCAGCGTGAGAACAGGATGCTGGACTAGATGGGCCATTGGCCTCATCCAGCAGGCTCTCCTAAGGTTCTTAAGTTTGTAGAGTAACAGTACAGACACAGTATCAGGAAAGGAGCTAATAACTGCTACCAGAACTACCTGGATTATTACCGCTGTGTGAAGACCATAAGAGCCAACGGCAAGGACATCAAGGTGTGTGAATGGTACCACAGGGTCTACAAATCCCTGTGTCCCGTTTTCTGGATACATCGCTGGGATGGTGAGCGTGCACAGGGAACCTTTGCTGGTAGAATATAAACATCAACCTCCCCTCACCTTATGGACCCACAGCAGATGTTCTTCCAGACCATCTGAAACACCTTGGTCAAGCTGTTAGTTACCTCAGCAGATGTGACACTGAGTTAAGGTTATTTTGGTAGGTTTAAAAAAGGGGGAAACAATATAAAAACAAGCTGAGGGAATAATCATTCTCAATAAATTTGTTCCTATTAAAAAAAGGTAAAGGTAAAGGTACCCCTGCCCGTACGGGCCAGTCTTGACAGACTCTGGGGTTGTGCGCCCATCTCACTCAAGAGGCCGGGGGCCAGCGCTGTCCGGAGACACTTCCAGGTCACGTGGCCAGCGTGACATCGCTGCTCTGGCGAGCCAGAGCCGCACACGGAAACGCCGTTTACCTTCCCGCTGGTAAGCGGTCCCTATTTATCTACTTGTACCCGGAGGTGCTTTCGAACTGCTAGGTTGGCAGGCGCTGGGACCGAGCAGCGGGAGCGCACCCCGCCGCAGGGATTCGAACCGCCGACCTTTCGATCGGCAAGTCCTAGGTGCTGAGGCTTTAACCCACAGCGCCACCTGCGTCCCGCCCCTATTAAAAAAAGGAAAGGAGCTAATCGAACCCCAGAGCTCTTCACAAAATCAAGGGCTAGTGGGGATACACTCAGTCTAGAAGCAAGGGCCAAAGTTCACAAGTCCAAGATCGGTGGCAAGACTACACGGGAGATGAGGTGTTCCAATGAGTTTCCCATGCCAAACCACCAAGCTTTAAAGTCGAGTCACAGCATGGCACTTACTCGCCATAAGGCCTATTCCAACAAGCATGTCCAGCCTGCAAGTAGGCATGATGTTTAGGTGGGTACATCTCCTCCCTTCTTAGAAGGTGTCCTGGCAGTCCAGAGGTGAGGAATCTGTCCAGATCACGTTGTTCTACAACTTCCACCACCACTGGTCATTGGCCATGCTGGTTGGGGCTGATGCAGGTTGGAGGCCAACAACGTCTGGAGGACTGCAGTTTTTCTTGCACCAATCCAGTCTATCATTAGGTTTCCATTGGAAAATGGCAAGCAGAAGATGAAGTTTTTGTGTTCTTTGTTCCCAGAATTTGGAGATTTTATGCTTCTGTACCAGAGGAATGTGGGTAGCTGTTTCATATCAAGTCAGAGCACTGTCTCATCTATCCTGATGTTGTCTACAATGAATGACAATGACTCGCCAGGCTCTTAGGTAAGGAAGATATTTCTCCTACTTGGAAGGTTGGACCTAAAACTTAGAACCCTAGAGGTCTACCTACTGGTTCTAGTCCTAACATTTGGAGCCAAAGGAAAGAAGGACCTTTTCCCATGCAGGACATGGGCTCTAGCACTGAGTTATAACCATTCTCTGTTCCTAAACAGTGGAGCTATTTAGCTGTCGCATAGCCCTAATTCTCCATGACTTTATCTATTCTGGATGAAAGGCAGATAAAAAGGAACAGCTCCTAAGCGCAAGATCTAGAGATGTAAAGGGGGGCGGGGAAGCAGGGAGGGATAGAAAATCCCTTTGAAATAAGTTGCAGAGAGCTGTCAGATGAATTTCCTGGTGCAAAAAAGGAGTAGCTTTTCCTGCTCATGTTATGGGGGATTGAAGTCTTACTGAGCATGCTTAGCAAAGGTGCAGCATTAAGGACTCATCCGTGCTTCCTTTGGCATCATAACTAGAGGCCCACACTTGAATGTTCTATGTCCAAGCTGTTCTGCTTTGCTTTTCGTCCAAGCACTTTCCCAAAAAAACATGCAGAGCAAACAACAGTCCACAGAAAACCCTATTTTCATTTGGTCCAATTCAGCGGTAAAATGCAGTTTCCCCCAGGGAAAGTGCCAGGACAAGAACAAAAGGGACAGACGTGGCTCTTTAAAATGAGGACCTGCGCCTAGAAATGTGGCACAAAAGGAAGTCAGGATGAGCCCCCAGAGAAAGCAGGGTCTCCCCCACCCTCTTCGGGGAAGGCCAGCAGTTAGCTTAAGACTTCCCAAGCTCCAGATAGCTGGTGAACATCTTCCTACATGGTTGAAAATGGAAGCAGCCATCATCCTTACATCCCCAAGACATCCCCTTTCTACTGTCCAAATCCAAGAATTCCCACACACAAAAAATACCACCTCTTAGAGGAATGAGACAAAGCAGGCAATCTCTATTGTTACAACACCCACTTGACTTCTCCAAGCAGTGAGAGGTTCCAAGCTTTGCTTCGCCTGGAGGAGGTCCCTGGAGGTTTACTGGAGTTCAGCAATACTTGTGCTTATTTACAGATATACAGGTTGCATGTAGGTGGCGGCTTAGATGAAAAGCCAGAGTTTGCTGCTCCAATACCAGAGGGGTAGGGAGGCAGCTAACACCCTAAGATACTCATAGCACAAACTCAGCCCTGGGCTCATCCAAGCTTCCCTTTGTCTCACGATTTCTTCCCTTTGGTCCATGACTTCTAGGCATGGGTCCAATAACACCTTTCTTTTGTCCCACCACTATCCCTGGGAAAAAACCACGCTGTTTAGCACTGAATTGGAACAAACAAACAATCTACAGAAAACCCAATCAACATTTTCTTTCAGGGAAAGAAAAATATCTCGGACTCATGCCTAGAAGTCATGGACCAAGTATAAGAATGAATGGCCCTTCATGTTGGAGCCCCCCCCCCACCCACATGCAGGGTACATCATCCTTAACCCAGCAAATTATTTGTCAAAATTACAAATACCCAAATACAGATGGTCATTTACCATTGCTAGATTCAACGTGCTGCCATCTGCCTTGTTGCAGGGCAGATTCAAGGGTAAACCATACGTGGAATGAGTCTGCCCCTGCAGCTTGATGGAGGTAGAAACTGTCTCTCATGTCTTGTTACGCTGCCGTTTCTACGGGGATATACGCTCGGTATTTATCACTCCTGTTATACAAAAATCTCCAAATGGGTCCGAACTCCAGTGTCTAAAACTCCTGGTAGCAGACAAGGATCTAGAGATCACGCTAAGGGTGGCCAAATTCTATGCGACTGCTATAAAACTTAGGGAACAAGCTGTACTACCAAAATGATTAAGGTTTTAAATGACAATTTTAGGTTATATTTTAGTGATCAAGATTTAATGTATATTTTAAACTGCTGTTATATCTGAATTGTCTCTGTTAAAACACAATTGCAATTCAATGTATCCCTGTTGTGTTTTATGATTTTGCTGATATTGTAAGTGAGCCGGAACTGGTCTGTGACCATAATAATAAAATTCATTCATTCATCCTTAACTGGGGTGAGGGGCAGGGAGAGAGGTAGCTTCACCCAGGAATTTTGCTAGCCATTTATAAGGCCAGCTATTGAGAGCAATATACCAACTTCCCTAATAAAAGTAAGGAGCTTGGCAGCTCTGCTAGGCCCATTTATGTAGTTCGGCCAATAGGAAAGTGGTGTAGCCACAGCAGTGACTCATTCAGAGGCACAACACACAACCTCCTCTGCAGGCTTAGAATTCTCTTTGAAAGTCGTGTTTCAGTTCTAGTATGGAAAGGAATTACCTGCCCTTGGCAGAGGCTGAAGAGCAGTATGCCATACAGGGATGCAGCTGACAGCCTCCTATAGACAGCTCCTTGGGAGTCAGAGAAGCCTTCTGTGATGTTATTTCTCATAGCACAGTGCTGGTTCTCTCATGGCACACTGGTTAGATAAAGCCCCTTGCCACCCCAATGATGTAGTTTAATGGTGTTGTGTGCTTTTTTAATGCAGTACTGAGCTCTATTCCCCCAGTCGGTGGATATTTTAATTTCCTCTTTTCGGCTCCAAACTTATCCAAAACTAATATCTTCTGTAAAATGCAATATATAATGAGCTGTATTTTATAACTAATTTTCATTACTCATTAAATCATGACTAATGGAAAAAAAGTTTGGCGGGGGAAGGAACAAGGTGCAATGGCAGTGCAAATGTCTGGGTTGGAGAGCTGGTGTCAGTGTCTTGAGAGGAGAAAGCCATAACTGCGCCTTTATTTCTAAGCACTACATAATTCCCAGATTAAGAAATACAAGGTATATTGTTGCATCGATGGATGCTGACAAAATCCTTCCCATCCAGATTTCTCCTTAGATTTCAGAGGATCTCTGGATGTATCCCCCCCCCCCCAATTGATTTTTGATTTTATTGCTATTTACGCTTTATACCGTATTTCATGTTTGTTTTTTGGAAGCATCAATTAAGTGTTTTAAACTTGTTGTTAGCCGCCCTGAGCCCGGTTTCCTGAACCAGGAAGGGTGGGGTATAAATAAAAAATTATTATTTATTATTATTATTTATTTGTTTCCAGAATGGCATACACTTGGTGTCTTACCAATTCTCCATTCTTCATAAGAATGTAAGAAAAGCCTGCTGGAAGAAGCCAATGTTTCATCCAATTTATGTGTTGTTGTTGTTTTGAAATATATATATATAATTATTTGGTTTTACAAGGATAGATAAATGATTGATAAAGGTAAAGGTACCCCTGCCCATACGGGCCAGTTGTGTCCGACTCTAGGGTTGTGCACCCATCTCACTTAAGAGGCCGAGATGATTGATAGATAGATGATAGATATAACAACACTACCATACATATCCATATTTAAAGATTCCTCCGAATCTCTGGACCTCCTACCTTCTCCTCCGTGGGTCCTATTGTTAACCCTTTCAACTGCATATTATTCAGTCATCCATATTTTATGTTACTCCATTTTCTCCATAATATTTGCTACATTACAAGTGTTATTGCAATCCTGCTAATGTTTTCATCTGCTTACAGTGGTCTCCTAGGTAACTTATAATTTTTTCCCATTCTTTGTTAAAGTTTTGCTCTTCCTGGTTCCTGAGCTTTATGGTCAGTTTTGTCATTTCAGCATAGTCCAACAGCTTAATTTGCCATTCTTCTCTGGTAGGGTAGGTAGTAAAAGCATTCTGGTATCCTTTTTCCATCTTTGGGCTAACAACATCCATGCGGCTGTCGTCGCATACATAAAAAGTATTTTCTGCTCCTTTGGAATATCAGTACCTATGATTCCTAAAACAAACAAACAAACAAAAAACCTTCTGGTTTTTTAAATAAAGTCATTTTAAACATTCCCTGCCCCCAATTCATTATATATCATTTACCAGAAAGCTTTTACTACCTGACACATCCACCCCATATGATAAAAGGCACCTTCTTTTTCTTTAAATATCCAGCAGATATTTATACCTGTCTTATATATTTTTGCTAACTTACTAGGAGCCAAATACCACTGGTACATCATTTTCATATAATTTTCTTTCAGCATACTACAAACCGAAAATTTCAAATCAGTTTTCTATAACCTTTCCCAATCTGAGAGTTGAATATTATGCCCCCAACCCATCCAATTTATGTTAACTCAGAATTCTCACCATCCTAAGTATACTCTCTCCTAGGTTAGTTTTGCAGCCTTATTTAGATTAGGCTTCACTTGGTGTAAACATACATGAATGCAAGAAGAGCTTGTTGTTGTTTAGCCGTTTAGTCATGTCTGACTCTTTGTGATCCCATGGACCAGAGCACGCCAGGCACTTCTGCCTTCCACTGCCTCCCGCAGTTTGGCCAAACTCATGCTGGTAGCTTCGAGAACACTGTCCAACCATCTCATCCTCTGTCTTCCCCTTCTCCTTGTGCCCTCCATCTTTCCCAACATCAGGGTTTTTTCCAGGGAGTCTTCTCTTCTTATGAGGTAGCCAAAGTATTGGAGTCTCAGCTTCAGGATCTGTCCTTGCAGTGAGCACTCTGGGCTGTTTTCCTTCAGAATGGATAATTCTGATCTTCTTGCAGTCCATGGGACTCTCAAGAGGCTCCTCCACGAACTTAGTTCAAAAGCATCAATTCTTCAGCGATCAGCCTTCTTTATCGTCCAGCTCTCACTTCCATACATCACTACTGGGAAAACCATACAAGCCTTTGTTGGCAAGGTGATGTCTCTGTTTTTTAAGATGCTGTGTAGGTTTGTCATTCCTTTTCTCCCAAGAAGCAGGCGAGCTTTGTTGTTGTTGTTTAGTCGTTTAGTCGTGTCCGACTCTTTGTGACCCCATGGACAAGAGCATGCCAGGCACTCCTGTCTTCCACTGCCTCCCGCTGTTTGGTCAAACTTATGCTGGTAGCTTCGAGAACACTGTCCAACCATCTCGTCCTCTGTCGTACCCTTCTCCTTGTGCCCTCAATCTTTCCCAACATCAGGGTCTTTTCCAGGGAGTCTTCTCTTCTCATGAGGTGGCCAAAGTACTGGAGCCTCAGCTTGAGGACCTGTCCTTCCAGTGAGCACTCAGGGCTGATTTCCTTCAGAATGGATAGGTTTGATCTTCTTGCAGTCCATGGGACTCCCAAGAGTCTTCTCCAGCACAATAATTCAAAAGCATCAATTCTTCGGCGATCAGCCTTCTTAATGGTTCAGTTCTCACTTCCATACATCACTACTGGGAAAACCACATGGGCCTTTGTTGGCAAGGTAATGTCTCTGCTTTTTAAGATGCTGTCTAGGTTTGTCATTGCTTTTCTCCCAAGAAGCAGGTTAGCTAGCTGAATCTAATTCAGCATTCTTTTCACACAATGGCCAACCAAATAGCTGTGAGAAACCCAAAAAGCAGGACCCAAGCCCAAGAGGATTCTTCTTCCTGTGGCTTCCACCAGCTGATACTCAGAAGTATTACTGCCTCTGACCATGGAATCAGATAGCCCCCGTGGCTATATTTCGCTTCCTGGATGTGGTTCCAGACAATGTGCAGGAGTAGTCACACACGATTTTCAGTTCATGTCACCTTCTTCTTTTCCTCCCTCATATGCACCGGCACATGTGTGCATTCATTCAATCCCAGAACAGTAAGAAATCTGCACGTGATTGCACCAGGATTCCTTCTGGTGTTACGATTTAATCATTGCAAATGCTCAGTCATCCCTGCTGAGCATCTGGACATCTGACATGGATTCCTTCTGGACGGCAGTCTAGAAAAACCTACTGCCAAATGATTTCTTGAGTCGGTGGGAGGTGGAGGTGGGGGCACAGATGCAAACTGCAACAACCATACACAAACCACTTCTGAAATTAATCTGCTCTGAATCTCCCCTGTTCCATTCCATTATCGTTTTGTGGGTTTGGACTTCTCCACCTTCCATGCTGCCTGCCCTCTTGGTTTAACTTGGGCAATTTCTGTGGGAATCTCTTTATAAGTTCTCTGAGTTGAACTGAAAGGCAGAAATGATAGCAAACAGCAAAACCACGGGAGGTGAGAGATGGAACTGAGTAGGGGACATTGGCACAAACCTCTATATTGGCTCAACCCTATTTTTTGCAACCTCCTTTCCTCCTACACATGTTGGATCCTTGTGAGCTGCTAGTCTGGGTGCAACCTGCAAGTGTTTTCACGCATGGCATTGAAATCTTATTTTGTTTCTCTCATGATACTTCTGTGCAACTTGTTAATGCATAATAGGAAATGGGAGAGAGGTTTTATGAATCAGGAAGTACATTTCCACAGAATTCGTTTGGTCTTGCTCCTATTTGGGCATAGGACACCATCCCAACTTTTAAATGTTCAATTGCAAATCTAGTAATTGCAACTCCCCCACCTCTGCCATGTGCTTTTACTAGAACTGAGTCTAAACTATTCACAACTTTTGGAAATGTTTTTCAGCGACTATTTCAGCGACTATTTTTTTGGCAGACCTTATTTCCTTTGCCTTCTCTTTCCTTCACTTGGGCTTCATCTGCTCTCAGTGATGGAATTCCGCAACCCAATCTGACCGTTGCTGTGGAACTGTCTCATTCCTTATGGGCTCCCTGATTGGCTGGGACCTGCCACTATGACTAATCCAGGAAGCGCCAGCGAAGGGGAAAATGGTGCTGAAGCAGCAAAAGCCGGGGGGGGGGGGACCAAACAGGATTTAAAGCGAATGTTCACACCATCAAAGTATTTTTCAGAGAAGCGTTTCTGCCCCACCAAAATAGCTATTTTTGGCCTGAAAAGTGGAACTGGAGAATGTATGGCTCAGCCCCAGTTCTCAGTGTGTGAAAACTCCCCAAGGCTGCACTTTTATGCATATTTACTTAGGGGAAATAACAGTGAATTCAGTGAGCTTTGCTTCTGAGTATAATCAAACCCAGCAGTTCGAAAGCACATCAAAGTGCAAGTAGATAAATAGGTACCACTCCGGCGGGAAGGTAAATGGTGTTTCCGTGCACTGCTCTGGTTCACCAGAAGTGGCTTAGTCATGCTGGCCACATGACCTGGAAGCTGTCTGCGGACAAACGCTGGCTCCCTCGGCCAGTAAAGCGAGATGAGCACCGCAACCCCAGAGTCGGCCACGACTGGACTTAACGATCAGGGGTCCCTTTACCTTTACCATGCTCAAGCTATATAAGTAGGGCAGTTCCCTAGTCCTTGGGCCTGTTTAGTCAGAGCTGAAAGATTCATATTTTGGAGTGCAATTGGTTCTTGTATCCCCCTCTGCAGCTCTGGAGGGACGTGTGGCAAATATGGCAAACCATCATTAAGAATCTAGCAGTAGCGCCAGTCTGTAGGAAGCAATGAAGAAGTTGTGCAGACTGGAGCATTCCGCATATGTGTTAATGCTCCAGATTTTTCTCAGCAGTTTTGAACTGGTCCCTACAACCCCTGCATTGCAAAGCTATCATTCCCATGTTTTTTGGAACCCATCATTTATAAAACCACACGGGTCGCATTCCATTTTTCTTCCTCCTTGTCCTGTAGCCTGTGGTTCCCGATATTCACCACCCTCCTCCTGCACTCATATTTTAGCACTTCCTCCTCCTCCTGCACCTCATTAGGTTTCTTTTTAAAAAACCGCACCCAGTTTTCTTTCATTCTTTCTGGAAATATAAAACTGTTTGCATCCAGAAAAAGGGTAGAATCCAGAGAAGGGAGAGCCTGGTCCTTGAGGGGATCCTGCAAAAGTGTTCTTTGAACCAGACAAGCTGTTGCACTGCAGCTCACAATTTCACAAAGAGCAGGAGATTTGGCTTCACGGGTCTCCCTCCTGAGGCTCTGCAGGATTGCAGAAGGGGATCTGGGTTTTAGGATGAAGAGGATGGCAAAGCTTTGCCCTGCCTGTCCCAAAAAAAGAATGATACCTCTTATCTTAGCCATGTCAGCTAAGCCACTCATTGAGCATCCCGTAAGGGCTGGCCACTGTGAGAAGAGGACAGAGGACCAGATGGGCCTTTGCCAATTGCCAAGCTCATCTGCTTTCATTCTTATCCCCTGGTTCAAAGCAATGCAAAATTTGAACATGCATGCTTCCTCTTGTAAACAGTTTTATTAGCCTGTGTAGTTTTACCTATGATAGCCCAATCAAGATCAACCAGTGGCTTAGTTCTCAAGTGATGAACTTGCACATGCAGATCACTCCTGTGACCAACTATGGGTGAACCAGCTCTTCCTATCACATGGAAGTTTTACTGAGCGAAATACTTAGGGCTCTCTCAAGACATTTTGAGGTGAACCATAAAGCGGCAGACATTCTTTGCATCTCCTGCCCCTGTGGATCTTGTCACCTAAGGCTGTTGCCTCACCTTGTTTCATGGGTGGGCCGGCCCTGACTTAGCTGGTTTTTGTATGCAGTATACCCACATCTTTTGCATATTCACCTTGGCCCGTGTGAGAAAAGGATGTGGGACTAAAAGGACAAAACAATTAGAGCTCCTCATGTGAAATCCCATGAAAGGTTAAATAATATAACAACACAAAGAGAAATAGCCCCAAATGCAGCTGTTATTCAAATGATTAATATATCAGTTGAAATGTAATTTTAAGTTAATAATAATATGAACTGCAGTAATATAAGAACTGGAGGAATGTATTGATCAAGGAGTGTGGTAAACCACTTTAATTATATTGTACAAATTTGGAATTAATTTGATATTAATTGGTGTTTGTATAATTGGCATAATTGGGGTAATATTGGGTAAATATTGGCTTCAATCATGCTAGATTTGTTTCTGTCTGTGTACACACTGAAGGGCATTAATGAGGCAAGGATTCATTTAACCTATGCAAGGGTGTTCACATCTTGGCTAGAGGTAAATTAGGAACGGTTTAAGGACACTGATTGGTGTTTGGGAAGCAGTGCATCAAACAGGATGCATTTGGGGTAACATGGTGCAAACTCGGAAATGCAGTGAGTACACAGCAAACAGGAGTGTGAACACAACCCAAGCAACCATTGTCACCCCCCCCCCATTCACATGCAATATTAGGAAGTTGAAACAGATTTCCAGATTTTCCTCACCACCATTTGAGGCACTTCCCAATCATTTGCCCACTGCTGCAAACTCACATTATTCTGCATTCCACTCCCCTGCTTGTTGGGAAATATTTGTATTTCTAGATGACGAAAGCAGGGAGAAGGTTCAGCTTTGTTTGCAAGGCTCTGAGAAGCTTCTCTCCTTCCATCCAAATAATAATAATTATTATTATTTATTTATACCCCGCCCATCTGGCTAAGTCTCCCCAGCCACTCTGGGCAGCTCCCAATCGAGTGTTAAAAACAATACAGCATTAAATATTAAAAACTTCCCTAAACAGGGCTGCCTTCAGATGTCTTTTAAAAATAGGATAGTTGTTTATTTCCTTGACATCTGATGGGAGGGTGTTCCACAGGGCGGGCGCCACCACCAAGAAGGCCCTCTGTCTTGTTTCCTGTAAGCTCACTTCTCTCAGGGAGGGAACCAGAAGAGGAAGAAGAAGAAGAAGAAGAAGAAGAAGAAGAAGAAGAAGAAGAAGAAGAAGAAGAAGAAGAAGAATTTATCAGCTTCTGTCTGGGGCACAATGTACATCCTAGACTAGTCTAGTGCCTGAATTACAAGGTACAAGGGGATCAGAGATGATACCAGACTCCTTTATCCAAGGGTTGTTTTTTTTGGGGGGGGGGCAAATTTTGTCCTTGCTCAGGGTGCCATATTACCAAAGCCCATCCTGCCACCTCTCCTTGCCCCCAGATATTAGCTATTTTATTTACATATTTATCCAGAAGATTTATGGTTTTCTAGGCACCTTACAAAACACTCACAACTCCAGCAGTCTTTTGTCCTCTGCTCGTTGGATGGACGGCTGGCTCTGCAGTCCCAGCTCAACTCGCAGTCAGAACAGAGTGCGCTTTCTGGCACCGAAAACAAAGAGGCGGCACAAAGCTACCAAGTAGTGGAAAATCAAGGAGGCTCATCTTAAACTCGCCCCCATTAGACTGTCAACACATAAAGGAAAAGTTCCTTGGACGCTGGGTGGGATACAGAAATAAAGAAATGCAAGCCTTTCTTGAAATCGATTGGGTTTCAGCTTTTAAGTGCAGGCTTAGAATCCACTTTTAAAAACATGGTTTTCAATGTCGGAGGTGGAGAAATCATGGTTCTTCCAGATGTTACTGAATCCGAAATCCTACCATCCTTTATTTGAGCCATGCAGGCAGGGGCTGATAGGACTGGCTGGAATCGAACCACCTCTGGAGGACCCACTGCTTCCTCCCCCCTTGCTTTGAGTGCAATCTGTGTTGAGCCCCATTCATTTCTGCAGAATGAGGCTGCAATTCTTCATCCACATCCATGCAACCTAAGGCGTGTCTGGCTTCCGGATTGGACCAATGGCTTACCTAGTCCAGGACCCTGCTCTCACCGCAGGGGCCAACCAGGTCGCTGTGGGGAACCCCCAAGCAGAAACCGAGCACGAGAGCTCTCCCCCCACTTGTAGCCCCCCAGCATCTGGCATACTTCCTCTGACTGTGGAAGCAGAAAGTAAGGCAGCATGGGAAGCAGCCCTCAACAGCCCAATCTTCCATGGATTTGCAGTGCCGAAATGGGGGAGGCTGTGCCCAGGTGACTCCATCTACTGTCAAGGTGTCAGCTGTTGATGGGCACCTTCCAGGCCTCTCCTGCTCTCGTTTCTTGAGGGTTCCTTATCTTTAGGATAGACTTGGATTGCATAGCCCTTTCAATAGAAGATGGACAACTCAAGACCCCAGTTGCTCTCCCTTTTCAGGTTCTTCACCGTTAAACTGGACTTGGACCAGGCAGCTCTTGAAACAGAGAGTGCCTTCACAAACAGAGGGCTGTCCTCTAAAAAAGACCTGTGGCCACTCTTCCTCAGCATAAGGAAGACAAATTTTATTTTTGAGACCAGTCTGTTGTTGGTTTCAAAAAGCTGTATCCTTATAATGTTTTTATTTATTAATTAAATTTTCAAGATACAGGAGAATATGATCCCTTTTTAGGTTTCAGAATGCAGCCCCGGCCATGATCAAACAGTTATTTATGACTGCATATCTAATATTCTTTTTTCTTCTGGAGATATGCACATTTCAGCTACTTCACTCTAGGCAACGGACCTACCGCCAGGCAGCCGAGATCAAAGAGCCTGGCAGGAAGGAGAAGCCCAAGATCAGCCTGGCTTCCCTGGGCTGAGAAGAGTCTTCTGGGATGGTGCTGTGCCAAGCGGGGGGGGGGGGGGGAGGAATCTGATCCAGTGTGCATTTAAAGGCAAAGGTACCATATCCATGTTTTTCAAGACAAAACGTGAACCAAAACTTAGCCGTCCATTGAAATTCACACATCTCTGAATTTTGCATCGCAGTTTTCCAGCCAAGCAATGTGTACAAAAATGAACTTTACTGGGGTAAAGGGAGCCTAAAAATGCATAGATTAGTGAAAACAACACAGAGAAACTCATCATATTAAGAAAGATTGCCTTGCAAAAATGTGTACATTACTCAAAACTGCGTGCAAAAATAGGGAGAAATTCTGAGAGCGTTAAGAAAAAAAAGCAAATTCTTGTGGGAATGTGGAGAATTGAATTTCAGATTGGGAAAAAGAAAAACGTGGTGAACTGAAATGGGCAGCTCTTCTGTTGCTAGCACCAAGGCAACAGTGCATCTCAACCCAGTTCCCCTGGCTGCAGGTGTCGGCTGCTTTGCCATCATCATTACTTTTTGCAATGTATGGCAATCTCCCACCAAGCTGCCAACTCTTCACCCACCCATTCCGAATTAATTTTTCAATTATGATTTAGCAAGGCACTTTGCTAAAACCCAAATGCCTAGCATCTGTTGCCTTGCCCCTTGCTGCACCGAGTGCTCATTTCTATTTACTTATTAAAGTGGGGGGGGGGGAGAAAGGCTGTTCCCAACCAAATGAATCTCCTCTACACATCCCAGAACTACTGTTGGATTTGATATCCTGGTGGTGAGTGCAGAGCTGATTAAAAAAAAATAAAATAAAATATATTTTTTTCCAAAAAAAATCTCTGAACCAAAATCTCAGGCCAAAAACTCCCCTTCCAGCCCCAGTGGGCATCTGCAGTTGGACTGGTGGCAGTGGTGCCGACATGCTAAAGCCTAGAACTATTGGGGTCTTCATAGAATCATAGAATCATAGAGTTGGAAAAGACCACAAGGGCCATCGAGTCCAACCCCCTGCCAAGAAGGAAACACCATCAGAGCACTCCTGACATATGGTTGTCAAGCCTCTGCTTAAAGACCTCCAAAGAAGGAGACTCCACCACACTCCTTGGCAGCAAATCCCACTGTCGAACAGCTCTTACTGTCAGGAAGTTCTTCCTAATGTTTAGGCGGAATCTTCTTTCTTGTAGTTTGGAACCATTGCTCCGTGTCCGCTTCTCTGGAGCAGCAGAAAACAACCTTTCTCCCTCCTCTATGTGACATCCTTTTATATATTTGAACATGGCTATCATATCACCCCTTAACCTCCTCTTCTCCAGGCTAAACATGCCCAGCTCCCTTAGCCGTTCCTCATAAGGCATCGTTTCCAGGCCTTTGACCATTTTGGTTGCCCTCGTCTGGACACGTTCCAGTTTGTCAGTGTCCTTCTTGAACTGTGGTGCCCAGAACTGGACACAGTACTCCAGGTGAGGTCTGACCAGAGCAGAATACAGTGGCACTATTACTTCCCTTGATCTAGATGCTATACTCCTATTGATGCAGCCCAGAATTGCATTGGCTTTTTTTAGCTGCCGTGTCACACTGTTGGCTCATGTCAAGTTTGTGGTCAACCAAGACTCCTAGATCCTTTTCACATGTACTGCTCTCAAGCCAGGTGTCACCCATCTCTCATTTCCCCCCCCCCCAAGTGCAATGCTTTACATTTCTCCCTGTTAAAATTCATCTTGTTTGTTTTGCCCCAGTTCTCTAATCTGTCAAGGTCGTTTTGAAGTGTGATCCTGTCCTCTGGGGTGTTAGCCACCCCTCCCAGTTTGGTTTCATCTGCAAATTTGATCAGGATGCCCTTGAGTCCATCATCCAAGTCGTTGATAAAGATGTTGAATAAGACCAGGCCCAAGACAGAACCCTGTGGCACCCCACTAGTCACTCTTCTCCAGGATGAAGAGGAACCATTGATGAGCACCCTTTGGGTTCGGTCAGTCAGCCAGTTACAAATCCACTGAGTGGTAGCATAGTCAAGACCGCATTTTACCAGCTTCTTTACAAGAATATCATGGGGCACCTTGTCAAATGCCTTGCTGAAATCAAGGTAGGCTACATCCACTGCGTTCCCTTCATCTACCAGGCTTGTAATTCTGTCAAAAAACGAGACCAGGTTAGTCTGACATGACTTATTTTTCAGAAATCGATGCTGACTATTGGTGATCACAGCATTCCTTTCTAGGTGCTCACAGACTGTTTCAGAGAAGGTGATTGGACTTGGAGCTGAGACAAACTGGTCCCATTTCTGCTTCATCCACACTACCATTTAGCTGGTCAACACAAACAAGATTCTGTGGTGGAAATGTCCCTGGACTGAGCCACTTCAGAACAGAGGTGGGGTAAATTTTTTGACTTGGAATGTGAATGGACTTAACAATAACGTAAAGAGAAACAAAGTAACACACATTTTACAACACACACAAGTTTTGGATATACAAGAAACATGTGTTGCAAGAGGGCATAGAAGAATATTAATAAATAAAAGGCTTGGAGAAGAGTTCCTAACCTCAGATAAAACTAAAAAGAGAGGGGTAGTAATGTATATAAAACCGAGTTTGAACCCAAAACAATTATTTAAAAATGACCAAGGAAGAATTTCCAGGGAGAAAAAATGGTCTTTGTGGGAGTGTATGTACCTAATGAGAAAAAAGCAGATTTTAAAAAAGGTTTTGGAGGAGATGCTGCTTGAATATTTGGAAGAGAAAATTGTTGCAGTGGATGACCTAGTCTGAGTCCCCACAATGCAGGAATCTTCTGCCCAGTACGGGTCTTGAACCCACAACCCTGAGAGTAAGTCTCACACTCTACTGGTTCAGTGAATCACCAGGTTGGTTGGAGGTGTCAAAGAGCTTCTCAGAATGAGCACCTGGGTTGAAACTAGTAGCCTTCAGGCACAGCATCAGCAGCTGGCAACATGAGACTCTGCCTTAGCACCCAAGGGTGCCCACTTGTTCTGATGCCGCTTGGGTCCCTCCCTCCCAGCCACTGGCCAGGCCTCATGCTTGCCAAGCAGCAGCAGATGGCAACCAGGAAGTGACTTAAAAACTAACCATAAGCCCCCAGAGGGATGTTCTGTTGGGGCATTGTGGGAAAGGATATCCTTACACCTGGCAGAATAACTAAATGCAGTTTCCATCAGAGGTGGATTTCAGGGAGTGTGACTCTGCAGGGGCAGCCACAACAATAGAAGGCAAGAGGTAGGGAACACTGAATTTTGGGATAACACAGGGCACCACTGAAATTTTGACGCCATGGCTTCTATATTCAAAGGCAGTGTACTCTTGGATATCAGACACACTGCAAACAGACTTCTGTTTCCTTCATGACTGGCTTGGGGCTTCCCAGAAGCATCTGAGTGACTTCTGATGGAAACATAAAGGACCCTCAGACCAGTCCTTCAGGGGTATTAATACAGTTGTGAGACAGCCCTCCTCCAACACAAAACCTAAGGAGGCTGATTGCAAGATCTGGTGCAAGTTACCAACTGGCGTGTAAGCGCAAGAAGATCTTGCATATGTGCAACTCATCTCCAAAGTAATCCCCACCACTTCCATCCTATATAGTGGAAGCGATGAAACGGAAAGAGCAGGTTTATTTGGTGGGAGAGAATAATGCGGAAAGGACATACAACGGGTGTGTTGGTTTCAACAGGCAGAAATCTCCAGGCTCTCTAGTGCAGTGCGCTGCTGCTGGTTACTTGAATCCCTGGCTAAGCCTAGGGGGCATCTTGACACTCAATAGGAGAGTCCGGAACAGGTTGATCAACCTTCTGTTTTCCAGGAGGGTGTAAAGCAAGCATATAATACATGACAGGGAAATTGCACAGCAAGAACCTCAAGGAACTAGACTGAGGCGTAATCTCTACACTGTCCATTCTTCCACCTGAATTCCTCAATGAAATCTGGAGAGTGGTAGTAGTAATAGTAATGTAATAATACAGAATTTTGGCCATGGCTGTGAGGTTTCTGGGGCTTCATAAGGTCAGGGAACAACTCCCTCCAAATGAATGCTGGCAGAAAGTGTGCATTTGTTTTGGAACGAATGAAAACTTGGATCTCACAAGGGTCATTGGGTTTGATGCTGTGCTGAAAATGTTTTCTGTGGAGTGTTCCCCCCCCCCCGACAGTTCTCCATTATTTAATTATCAAAAGGAGAGGGAACATTGAGGTGATATTCTCGTGGAGGGCTTGCAAGCTTTGGGTTGCACTTACCTCCCTTTTGAGGGGACCAAGGGACTATTTATTGCGGGGGGTGTCCTTTAATACGACAAGACGCTTGATTTGGCAGCCTCCCTGGGTGTCTCCACAGCGTGACCACCCCGTGATGTCCTTGGATGGGTTTTCCTAAAAGTGTGGGCAGGCAGCCTGCCATGTGCTTGACAGCTACGGATCGTGGAGCAATTGTTCGGTTTGTATTCCTTGCAAAGTTCGTATTTCACGCAAAGTTCTTACATGGTGCAAAGCTGCACGATAGGCTCTTTCCAAAACAATGTGTGAACCAAAACACAGCCCTCTTTCCAAATTTGCGCTTCTCGGAATCTTCCAAGACACTTCTCCATCCAATATGTACAAAAATGCATACGTACTGTGGTGAAATGTAGATAAAATACACATATTTGTGAAACATAACAACAACATTCATTATATTGGGGAAATAAATGTGCTTGCCAGATAAAAATCCATACTAAGCATGATTATATTAGGAGAAATTTGCATAAAATGCTGATGAATGGAAACTGGTGTGGAAACGCAGAGAAGGAAAGTGAAGTTGGGAGTTGATGCATGTGTCCAGCTAGTAGAAGCCAGTATAATGGCTTCCACTAGCACAATGGGGCTTCCCCCCATCTCCTCCCTCCGTGGGACCCCTGTATCTCCCCAAATAGCCTCTCCAAATAGACAGAAGGCCCTCCAGAGCAGCATTTGGGGAACAGGGAATTTTTCTGACCCGCAAGCCAAAATGCTTGCAATGACAGAAGTATGCTCATAGTGCTGTGTCGAATTCCTCCCATAAGATTGTAAAAATGAGGAACTGAGAGAAACAGATTGGTCCATCTTTATTGAGGAAAGGCTTGACTCAGTATAGGGGTGGGGCATAAGTTGAACAAATAAATGTGCATTAATGGCAGAAAAAGAGAGACTTTGTTGTAGTTGTTTCTCTGCCTTTGTATCCTCTGCTTTTGGGAACTATCCAAGAAGAGGATAAAGTTCTCGCCAGGCCTGTAAAATCCCTCCCACTTGGCAGCCATCCACAGAGAAGGACAGTTGATTTTTACCTCAGTCTGGTAACCTATACTAAACCTTGCAGCATCTCTTTCCACACACACAAAGCCATTGGCCCCTCCGATACCTTGGCTCTCTGCATCTGAGGCAACGGAGACGGGCATTTTTAAAAGGGCAAAATGAAGTTTATTCTGTCGAGGAGACCATCAAGAAAGCGTAAAGGAGAGAAACAAGCCCGTTACGAGGGAATTGTAGCATGGTGTGCAGTTCTAAACATATGCTGAACAAATATGCATCTCTATTAAAACAGCAACAACGCTCTCTTCTCTAGATGCCCAGTTCATTTGGAGAGACCATCTGTTCTAGGGAAATAGATGCCACACGCTTATAAGGCAAAACCCAATGTTTCATGTTTTATTTCTATGCAGATCAACCATCTTTATTTTAATTTAACACGATCTATTCGCCGCTTTATCAAATGCAAAAAAAACCCCCCAAAAAACATTTTTGTTTAGACAAGCCTACTCAGACATGTAGAATGTTGAAGTATGTTTTAATCTGCTTTAGTTTGTTTGTTTGTTTGTTTGTTTGGTATACCGCCCTATACCCGCAGGTATCAAAGCAGTTCAGAAGATAAAATTACAATATAAAAACACAAAAGGCATAATAAAAATTTAAAAACAAGAAACCAATAATCCCCCCTCCCCAACATGTTTTAAATGGGCATTGGATTTTGAATGCTTTAAAGAGTTGTTTTCCCTGTTTTTTACTGATAATTTTTATTGTTCTATTCTCTTTGTAAACTGCTGTCAGGTGTTCTTCTTTACAATCAAGCAGTGTATAGATTTTATGACAGCCATGGAGAAATCACTTCTTACTTCCCATGGGGCGGGGGAATGGGAAAAGAAGGTGATTTAGGAATGCAGGGTGTATGTTTGGAATGGATTTAGTGGGAAATGGGTGATTCTTCACAATGGAGTCACTATCCTGAGATCACCCAGGAGATCTTTGGATGGAGGGTAAAACCCTGCAGATCTGGGCCCAACCTTGAGACCTGGCAACCATGGCAAAAAAAAATGCATAATTAGTAGGGCTGCACATGGGTCCATTTGGGGCCCAAACCAGGGTTACAGAGTGACCCCAATCCAACAATGGGGGGGGGAGTGGATGGGAGGGAGAATGGAATGGAGTCTCATGAAAAGGGGCATGGCTAGCTGGTCGGCTTGTACTGTGAACCAGAGAACTTTACACTGCAACATTTTGTTGCTGGTTTCATTAGAACCACCATGATTGACTCTGTTCCCCACAACACCTAAATAGTTGAAACACCCCCCCCCCCAGTTGATGGGCACTGCCATTCAAATGGTGTGTGCACACCATGTCATGGGATCGATTATGCAAGGCCTCCAATATTTTATTCGAGTTGGCACCCTGTTCCCCACCCTCCGAAATGCTGGAAATGTACTTCCATTCACTTATTTTACAGATGCCTGGATCTCATTCTCTGCGTCTCCCAAGGTTCCTTAAGATCCGAACGCATTCCATATTTTTGCTGTCCATTCCCTTGAATGTACTCTCCATTTATGACCTTTAAATGCTCATCATCGTTCTGTGCCCCAGACCCCGGACTGGATGCTTCAATAATGGATCGGACAGACACTCTTCCTAATGAGCACAGTCTCTCTCCCCCCCCCCCCCTTCACCCCTTTCTCTCCAGGCTATGTTCGATTTTAGACAAGCCTCCTTCCACAGTCTGTTGCAAACCCTGAACCCCTTCTGTCAGCCTTATAAACGAGCGATCCAGACTCCCAAGTCCCATTTTCTCGGCTGGCAACCGGCCCTTCGGAGGACGGCGTTCCCACTCGGCTGAGAGACTCTGGGACGCCTGGCCCATAACTTCGCAAGAGAAAAGCCCATAAACACACTCCGAAGCATTTGAGGCTGTGGCGCAGGGACGGTTTGCGAGGAGGGGGCCGGAGGAAATCGGGTAACTGGAATCAGATTATAAACTAAGTCAATAACATTACAAGAGTAAATGCCTGTTGGGTACTGCCCTCTGGGGCCATTTCAACCCATGAAAGCTACAATTAATTTTACAAAGTAAATCGCTTGGCTTTAGAACCTCCCTCCGGGTAAACTTTGTAACCATGTGCGGTAAAAGAGAGCAAAAAAACACGCACGGAGTATTATTTTCTAATTTAAAACCAATTGCGTCTTTGGGTTTGAGCGACGTTCAGATCAGAGCTGTCCGCTGGGGGGGGGGGCAGGCGACGCATGGGGAGGAGAGGGGGGTGTTGAGGGCAATGGGAAGTGGGGGGGAGGGAAGGGGGTGGGCAGGGGGGAACCTTTTGAAAGAGAGGTAGCTGAAATTAACCTTGGAAAGCATTCAAATGAGGCTGTGTAATAAGAGAACCACTTCTCCGGGCAAATTTGTTAGGATTAGGTCTAACCGAGCTGTGGAAGAGAATTCGGGGTGGCTCCCAGCCAAGGCGAAATGAGGCTCCTGGCTTCGTCTACTGCAGGGGAGTTTAAGCTAATGGCTTTGGTTCAAGCTCTGATAGGAAAAAAATCCAGGAACAAAGACACTAATTCTTCCCAAAGCCCCCCAAATCTCAGTTTATACATTTCTGTTTATGTTCATTCATAATGGATACACACAGCTGTTCTTATCATTCATATTCAAATTCCATATGCATTTTTATTATTTATTGCCTCGTCTTCAAACACACACGAGGGAGGGAGAGGGGGGAGAGAGAGAAAAAAACGTGATGGTAAACTTCTTACCAAGCAGGAACCTCTGGAAAGCAGCCTTGTTTCCTGGAACGGTGTGGCTGCCATGCCCCGCAGTTGCTCCCAGACTGCCCCCGTAATGTCTCTCCACGGTTAGGGGGGGACTCCGTCTATGGATGCAAGCAATGCCTGGCTCATGGGGGGGGGGATTGCTAGCATAGTCTAGGAACACAAGGAAAGCCCTGGTGGGTCAGCTCAATGGCCCATCTTGTCGAGCACCCTGTTCTCGCAGTGGCCAACCTGTGGGAAACACGCCAGCAGGACCTGGGTGCAAGAGCAACTCTCAGGTACATAAGCATTACTGCCTTCAACCATGGAGGCAGAACAGAGCCACCATGGCCAGTAGCCAGTGATAGGCTTCTCCTCCATGAGCTTGTCCAATCCAGTTTGGCGGCGGTCACTGCCTCCTGTGGAAGTGAGTTCCATTGTTTAACCATGTGAAGTCCTTTCTTTCATATGTTCTGTAATCTCCCAGCATTCGGCTTCGCTGGATGTCTACAAGTTCTGTGTTATGCCCTTTCCTCTTCCTCCTCCTGCTCCCAAAAAACTGGGGGACTGGAGAGGCTCCTGTCCTTCCTTCCTTCCTTCCTTCCTTCCTTCCTTCCTTCCTTCCTCCCTCCCTCCCTCCCTCCCTCCCTCCCTCCCTCCTGTCATTGGTTCCTTCCTCTCCTTCCTTCCTTCCTTCCTTCCTTCCTTCCTTCCTTCCTTCCCTGCCCGCCTTTGGCCCTGGGGGCAACGAGTGCCTTCCTGCTGCCCGCTCGCCCGGGCTCCCCCGAGCCTCCCTCTTTCCTTGCAGTCTGGCACCTGATTCCACTCTAGAGGGTCCATGGCTGCTGTTGTCTTTTGGGTAAGGAGGGAGAGGGCACGATCTGGTAACAAAGAGGACACTACGCTTTGTGTGCGTTTCTAGCGCAGCTGGAGCCAGTTTTGTCCAACTTGGCACCCTCTAGCTCTTTTCGAGGGACTACAGCTGGGGCTGGTGAAAGTTGTAGTCCCCCCAAAACCATGCCCTCCGGTGAAAATAGGAATGTCCTATTCCATCATAATATTTTTTATTTATACCCCACCCATCTGGCCAGGTTGTCCTGGCCCCTCTGGACAGCTTCCAACATATATAAAAACATAATTAAACATTTTAAAACCTACCTATACAGTGGTACCTCAGGTTAAGTATTTAATTCATTTCGGAGGTCCGTTCTTAACCCTATAACTGTTCTTAACCTGAAGCACCACTTTAGCTAATGGGGCCTCCCACTGCTGCTGCGCCGCCAGAGCACAATTTCTGTTCTCATCCCGAAGCAAAGTTCTTAACCCGAGGTACTATTTCTGGGTTAGCGGAGTCTATAACCTGAAGCGTATGCAACCTGAAGCGTATGTAACCTGAGGTACCACTGTATAGGGCTGCTTCCAGATGTCTTCTAAAGGTTGTATAGTTACTTATCTCCTTGGCTTTGGGTCGCATAATTCCATACCTCCCACATTTCCCTGATGAAAATAGGGATGTCCCAAGGAAAAGCAGGGCATTCTGAGATCAAATCAGAAACCAGGACAGCTTCTGTAAATCCGGGACTGTCCCTGGAAAACGGGGACACTTGGAAGGTCTGTAAATTTTACTTGCAGCTTATCAGAGCATCACAGAGAAGCAAGGAGTTGGGACATGGCTGTGTGGGTTCCTAATTCCAATAGCAGTAGGGAAAACCCAGAGGTGGAGCAGCCCAGTGTGGAGAAGAGGGAGAGGGAGAGGTTTCTCCTCCCTCTCTCATAACACTTGAAGTCATGGACACCCAACGAAGTTGAGCATTGGAAGATTCTGGTTGGACAAAAGAAAGTACTTCTTAACACAGTGCAATTAGATATGAATGTAATAAAAGTAAGCAAGTAAGGAATTAAATAAATAAAGTTAAACTATGGAATCCACTCCCACAAAGATGTAGTGATGGCTGCCAATTTGGATGGCTTTGAAAGAGAGATCCTTGAAAGATAAGGCTATGAATGGCTAACAAGGGTTTTTTGTAACCTGGGAACAGTCGCATTCTCTCCCTGTAGAATGGGGCCCAGTTCTCTAACATTTTCTCAAGGGGGGGGGCGCAGGTAAATGTCTTAAAAAAAGAGTTCAGGAGGGGGATACTCCTTACCTTATTGGGTCTCGCCAGGAAGTGTGGCTCGTAGGAAACTATGGAGATAGCCACTTCCTGCCAACTACATTTCCCAGAATCCCTTGGGAGTGGCACGGCATCAATCCCAACACATTCCAGGGAGAGCTCTTGGCATGGAGCTGCAGAAAGAGACTTGTGCTACTGCTAAAGGAAGTTTGACAAGGAAGAAGAAAAACCTAGAGAGCCAAGCTAAGCGAGGTGAATGTCAAAACTCTGCTGAGAAAAATCAAGAAAAATGATTACCACCACCCAACCTTTCTGGACAACTTCAGTTCACACCCACCCACCCAAGGAATGGTTGAAAATGAATGTTTGAATTCTTTTAGCGCAGCTAAAAGGGTGATGCTCTGCTGTGGCCCAGAGGTGGTGTGGGTGAATTAAGAGGGTGGTGCCCATCTAAAGCAACATCAGAACAAAGGGATGCTGGTGTCCTCTGCAGAAGGCTATCAGGGAGCTTGGGCCATTGGCATTTGTGCCCTAAGATTGGGTGGGGAAGCTTTTTCACCCTGAGGGCCACATTCCCTTCCGTTCAACCTTCCAGGGGCCGTGTGCCAATGGTGGGCGGGGCCAGAGGCAAAACTGGGCAGGACCAACAAATGTAAATTTTATCTTTATGCAGTAGCTTCACACATTTGCACACCCCTATCTTCCACCAAGACAACCTATCAGCGTTATCAGAGACCAAGGATACCTTCCACCCAAGCAAATGCATTACAGAGGTCTCATAGCGGGATGAATGATTCATGTGGCTTGGGGGGGGAGGTTTGGGAGAGAGAGAGAGAGAGAGAGAGAGAGACCCGGGGAGTGTTCTGAGGGCCAGAGACCAGAGCACCTAGGGCAAGGCCTGCCCAAGACATTTTGCAATCTGAGGCAACAGACAAAATGGCACATGTCCATCATAGAATCATAGAATTGTAGAGTTGGAAGCATAGGGTCCAACTCCTAGGAGCCAAGGTCCCTTCATCCCTCCCCAATAAAATATTTGAGGGTTGCTCCCCCAAAGTTGATGGGCATTGTCTTTGAAATAATGTGCGTGTACCACATCATGTGACCAATTATGCAAATGGGACATACCTGACCCCCCCAATATTTTATTCAGGTTGCCCCCCCCCAGTTGGAAGGGACCCCAAGGGTCATCTAGTCCAACCCCTGCAATGCAGGAATCTCAGCTAAAGCATCCATGACAGATCTCCATCCAACCTCTGCTTCAAAACCTCTGAGGAGAGCCCATCACCTCCTGAGGTAATCCGTTCCACATATAGTAGTGGCTCCTACTGCACTGCCCCCTGAGGGAGATCAGCAGGGTAAAGATGGAGGGCAAGGTGCATACCACACAGCTCTATTCTCCAAGAGAAGCGTCCGGTCAGGGAGCTCAGGAGGAAGAGCTGAAGGCTACCACCGCCTCCCAGCTCAGGCAGCAGTTTCACTAACAGTAGGACCGGCCCTGATGTGGCTGGCTGGGCCTAACACCAGGCCTGATATTCTTTCTCTCTCCCCCCCCCCTATGGACTTTTGAGGTTGTAAGAGAAAAGGGTGACCCTGGTTTTAACTTGGGGGGTGGTGGTTTGCAGCGGGGGAGTGTGGCTCAGCTCTCACATCGCAGTCACGGAGGCAGAGGAAAGAGTCTGAGGGAAACCGAGCGCGCCTGATGTTGTGCCAGTGGCAATTACAGCTCCCTGACTCCTGCCCTTTTAAAGTACTTACGTGATGCATTAAGCCATAAAGGGATGACAGGTTTGAAGGATGGGAATGTTTTACAAGTCGAGGGGAGGACTGAGGTAACCCTCGACATGGAGGAGGGCAACCTATATCCTGATCGGTGGGAGCAGGTCTGGAATATGTCCTTGATCCCAGGGCACAATGACTGGCAGAGGCACAGCAGCGCATTGCCTTACAGGGGCCCCCTTGCAGCAAAATGTGTGCGCCAGGGGGGGGGGGCAGTGCTATTGAATAACACTGAACTCGCCACGAGGCTCACAAAGGGAAGTGTGTTTGGGAAGGAGCATGAGGCATCTGAAGGGAGGGTGGCTGCGAGGACCCAGGCAGACGGTCTCCAGTTCCCCAGTCAAATTTGGCAAGAAGGTGCAGGCATGAACTCGCAAGCTGGCAGAGCAAGTTTGTTTTCTAGATAAGCCTCAACCGAACTGCTGCTGCTGCTGAAGTGGCTACTTCTTTCTACTACACACTTACTATTGCTGCCACTACTGGTATTAGCTACTCTTAGGATACTACTGCCCAGGCTGCTTTTCCAGATGGAGCCGAAACCAGGAAGGGTTTTCTCTCTCCCCTTCCCCAGTGAAATTAAAGTGAGAGATGCTCTCCTTTTCCATCCTCCTTTCGTGAGGATTTCTTGACCACATGCTGCTTTGAGTGGCCACTGCCATCAGAGCCCCTTCCATCAGGATACTATTGCCCCATATGCATCCTTCCTCAGAGTGAGGTGTGGGGGAGCAGCTGAAATATTGGGGTTCTGGAGGTGGGTGGGAGGTAGAGGAAGCAGCTGCACTGTGGTGGGGGGGAGCAGCAGCTGGCTGCATTTCCAAGGTGGCCTCAGGTAGCAAAATGTCTTGAGCCAGCCCTGTTGGATAGGACCAATGCCAATGGAACAACTCCATCTAAGGCTGCTTCAGGTGCTCATCCTCTTACACAGGGGTGGGGATCCTCAGGCTCAGAGGCCAAATCTGGCCCAGGCTACACCCCTTCCCAGGCCATGCCTTTCATGGGCCCTGCTCCATCCCTTCCTCATTTGTTCGTGCCTAACTAGAAGGTATTGTTGAGTTCCTTTGCCCATATTTTGCCTCTGTCAACACTCACTGCTGATCTGTGACCTCTGGAAGATTGTCCATAAGGGAAAGTATCCCCTCTGCTGCAAGAGATTCATTTCACCTGTTGAAATGAGGGGACGCCCAATAGGACCTTCCAAGCAGGTATCTATCTAAGTGTTAGTGGTGCAGCTTATAGAGAAGGAGAAGCTCTCTGTCCAACATATTGGATCCGGGGCATAGTTGCCCTAGTGGCAGTATTAGTCAAAGCAGGTCATCTATTCTGGATTACATCATCTAAATAGAACTGAAAGGAGACCCTTTGTTCAGGGCTGCCCCAAGGCTTTCTGCTGCCTAAAGCAAAGGGCAATATATCCTGTTCATGGACAAGAGCTGAGTAGGCTGGCAGGTGAATTTTGCTTCATCACTGGCAATAGGACAGCATCATCAACTGCAACCGAGGGCAGCAGGCTAGCTTAGGGGGATGCGTAACAACCCAGCTGGCATGCACACAACTATGATCTCCAACAAAGGGAAATGGCAGAAGGCCTCGGGAGGACTTATCCTCCACCATCTTCTGCCTGATGGTAAGGCCGGCCCTGCCTTTATTTCAGAGCTCCATGATTCCACAATAATAACCATGCATGTTCTGCTAGCACCCGATCCAAGAACATATTGTGACCAGAAGAGTCTCACTGCAGCATTTGTGCTTCAGGAGAATCCAAATTTCCTATTTTAGTGCCCAGTTTCCTGTGCTTAAGCTTTCAGAGGATAGTGTGAAAAATGCACAACAGTATTTGCTGACAGCCAGGAGAAATCAACAACCAACAATGATGGACTTCTTTTGACAAGATTCCTAGAATTCTAAGAGTAGGAGAGCTCTTTGTCCCTCCATGTAGATCCTAATCTCCATCCTTCTTTGCTGATCTCTTGCAAACTCACATATGCACCGGGGAAAAGGCAGCTGGTGCTGCACTTTGACTTTGCATGGGTGCAGGTTGGGGAACCTTTGACCTTCCACACGCTGTTGGACTCCAGTTCCCATCAGCCCTAGCCAGAATGACCAGTGGTCAGGGACAATGGGAGCTGTAGTCCAACACAGTATCTGGAGGGCCACAGTTTTCCCCTCCATCTCTGCTCTTATGGATCAGTTCCAAACCCCAATCAGAGAAACACATATCTGCTGTCAACAGTAGCATATCCAATGGGGTCATTAAAGTTTTCCTTCAATATTTGTAGCTTCAGGGTATCCTTCTGCAACTTTTATAACCGTTGCCTGTTCCAAGTGGCAAATGCAGAATTGCTCTCCCGTCTCTTTGAAGGAACCTTTAAATATTTGAAGACCATGATCATGTCATCCTCACCCTTCTTTTCCCTCAGCTAAACAATTCCCGGTACCTTCAGCTTCTTCTTCCTATGTCAGAAGCATGAATGAAAGCCTTTATCACCTTGTTGCCATCCATGAATTCAGCTCCATTTTGTCAACACATTTTTTAATAGGTGGTCTCCTGGCTCAAAGCCCCAGGCGTCATTTCTTATTTAAAAGGAAAGACTCTTTTGTCATTTTGGTTGTGTCACCAGAAATGTTATTATGGAGGTAGAGCACACTGACAATAACATACACAATGCAGAGCTATTCCATATATAAAATGGTTTCGTGCAGAACATTAGCGTTGGTATTAATAATGCAGTTCCTGCTGATCTGAACAACAGGAGATGTTGTGCTCAACCAGGGTGCATTGCATCTGAAAGCTTGAGGTTCAGCAGGATCCCCAAACAATGTCTTAAAAAATGACCATCTTCTGCAGGCCTTTGCAGAGTTTGACAAGAGTAGGCATAAGCTGAAGTGGGTTAAGGACACTCTCGGGATCGTCTCCATTTTTCCCCAGCCTGCCATCAGCAACAAACCATGAAATCGTTAGCAATCTTGATGGAGGTAGGGAGTAAAGGCAGCACCTGTGTTGGAAGTACAAGTCCCAGTGGGAGCAAATGAGAGTAGACATCACTGAAAGTGATCCATGATGATGTAGTTCAGGAAGGTGAATCCAGAGAAATGGTGAGTAACAGAGTCTTAGCCAAGGAATTTGCATTATATTCAAGCACTGCAGGAGTCAGTAGGGCCCAACGCTGATGACCATCCTGCCCTATTGTCCCGTTTTCATCTGAGGAAGGGTATGTTAGCCACAGGATTGCAAACTGAACAGGCAAACAGACTACCTGGTCCTGGTCTTCCCCACTGCAGAGAGGCCTATTGTGTTTCTGTTTAAATTACAGGAGCTATTTCAAAATTTGCATGAGTGATATAGCATCTTTTCCAGGAGCTTTCCCGGGCAAAGGGAGGAGAAGGGAGACGGCTGTCTCCACAGACCCATGGAAGTGGGGGCAGGGAACAACCTCAGCTGCTTCTTCAAATAGCAAAGTACACCCCCATCTGAAAGTACTGAGACTTCCCCACCCCCGAATGTGCCGAAACAGGCAGGGCCAAGTGCTTTGGCCCAGCACTAAATTTTATCTTTAATCAAGTTATCTTTCCACCCATTTACCCGGGACAGATGTTAAGCTAAACAGCCTGTAATTTCCCAAGACCCCCCTAGATCCCCTTTTGATGTTGCCTTGGCCACTTTCCAGAGGTTGATCTGAGGAACAAGTCACATATTTCTGTTGGAAAACCAGGGATTTCACATCTGAGTCCTTTAAGATGCCATCTGGATCGAGTGATTTGTTTGTTTTTGTTTTGTCAATAAGGCCTAGGACTTCAGCTCTTATCGCCACCATTTGCCTCAGTTCTTCAGACGCTCTTACCAAGAAAGTGAGTTCAGGCACAAGCATCTGCCCGACATCTTCCGTGATGGAGATGCAGGCACAGAATTCATTCAGCTCCTCTGCAATCTCCTTTTCCTCCTTTTTCCTTATGCAATACACAGAGTCACTTAGACGATGCAGGGTGTGAGGAAAGCCCAGGGTCTAAAATCACCTAGCCTCGCCCAAGATAGGCCCAATAAAAAGAGGACCAATGGTTGATTCTTGGAGACAGGGTCATGCTTCCAGAAGAGAATATGGCCTCTCCCTCCTTGCTCATTCTACAGCCTGTTGACACCCAGCCCCAAAGTGCTTGTGCGCAGACTAAGGAGTTCGCATCTGCAGTTTGGCCACTTCTGACAATCTGAGTTATGAGGGTCATTAACGGGGCATTGACTTGCCACTTTTAGCCACTGAAGCGACCAAGGAAGGTGTGATGGTCTACCCCTTCCTTGCCCTGCTCTCAAGGGCTTCCCACTCATTTCAAAAGGTGGTGGAGCCGTAGCACACATGCAAAAAGAGTCCTAATGTGTGCCTAGGGAAGACAGCTCACAACAGCATCACCAAAGGACCAAATTCTTTGAAACAGCAATGCTGTTCACGGTTGTTCACCAGACTGTTCTTTTAAAGAGCAGTACATCTGAGATGAGGGATGTCCTAGAATCCCAAGTGGAATAGAAATGGGAGCCAGTGTTCTCTTATTCATCCTATCTCTGAAATGGAGATCAATTCATCAAATGTGATCAGCATTCGCTGCTGTTGCTGCTTTCGGTCTGCAAATTATACAGTAGTAGTTATGTGCCCCCCCAATTTCCACTGTGTTTCCTTTGCACTGAAATGAATGGGGTGCAGTGACATAATGACAATGTAAATTATGTAAGTGGCGTAATTTTGCTGCAGCGGACAGCAATACAAATGGAATAATCTTCGGCAGAAGACAAATTGCAGTGGAAGGAAAACAGCGCTGCATGCAATGAATGCAAGGTGAACAGATAACGATGCCTTCTTACATCACTATCTGAGATTATGCTCATTTTAAGGGACATTATTATTCTCTAAGTCTTTTCTTTTGTCTCTTCCCCCGCCTGCTTGTCTGGAATTTCCTTCCACCTTGTTTAGGAACTTGCAATTCCATGCAAGAGTTTTTCAGAGCATCTTGTGTCTTTGTCCCACACTCCCTTGCAAAGAAGCAATCTAGAAATGCATTAAAGCAAGAAGTGAGCGTTTGATTGAATATTTGCATCTTTTTAGCATTTGCAGTCACATCTTAGGGGGACTGTCCTTTCAGATTAATCCATTCTCATTAGGCAGTGCTCATAAATGGGGCCATCTCTGCTTAAGATGATTAGTAATAGCACTGTAATGTTTCTTGGCCCTCAGAGACAGCAACGCACAGCAAATGCAGGCTGAGCTCAACAGAATCTTTCCTGCATGCCAGAACACTCCGAGCTGTGAGAGACCAAACTGGCCGCAACTGGTTTGCAGTGCACCAGAGCCAGGAGGACTCCTTGATGAAGGCCTTCCAGTGACAGCCTTGAGCATCTTCCCCTCTTAAAATCAAAGAACAATGCACAAATCCTGCAATGAGATCATCAAACAGATTTGCTTTACTGCATGAATGTAGAATGGAACATTTTTACAGCAGTAGCATCAAACTGGAGGCATCCCCCATGTATTTAGCCCCAAACATGGATTTCCTCTTCAAGGTCAAGCAGTGAAAATACCACCTCTGCATATTTGCTGCAGAAGGGAGCTATGTTGAATGTAGGAATCTGCCTTATATTGACTCAGATCATTGGTCCATCTAGCTTGGTATTATTTAAAAACATAAGAAGAGCCCTTCTGGTCTATCAACTCCAGCATGCTGTTCCCACCATGGTCAACTAGTTGCCTACAGGAAGCTTGCAAGCAGGATCTGAGTGCAACAGTACTCTCTATAGTCATTTATGGTGACACTCACCTGTACGGTCATCTGCCCTAAGTGTAATCAATATGGCACCCTCCAGATGTTGCAGAATCACAACGCCCATCATTTCTGATCACTGGCCATGTTGGTTGGGGATGAAGGCAATCAAAATTGAACAACATCTGAAGAGCAGTAGGCTGGTTATCCATGATCTACTGCAGGGGTCAGCAAACTTTTTCAGCCGGGGGCCGGTCCACTGCCTCTCAGATGTGGGGGTCCGGACTATATTTTTTTTTGGGGGGGGGGAAATAAACAAATTCCTATGTATACTATGTACACCAGGCAGGTCCCATAAATAACCCACAAATGCATTTTAAAAGGACACATTCCATTCAGGCCAGACAATATTGTAGGTGATAAAAATTAAAATCATTTTTTTTTTCTTACTTGCACTGATGATAGTCGTTGTTTAGATGTGGGGTCCTTGCCTAGGTTTGGTGCTGCGTTGTGGCCTGCTTGGCCTCCTGCTGCCAAACCTCTTCCATGCTTCGGGGGTGGGATGGGGGCCTTTTCGCCGGCAGTGGAGGTCCAGATTGCCACTGCACCAGCAGCAGGGCAAGCTTCAGACTGTGGGAAGGTCTCCAGAGGCCTTCCCTCAGTCTGAAGCCTTCCGGCTGGTAGTGGAGGCCAGATGACTGGGCAGCTGCTGATCATTTGCCAGGGCCTCAAACAGCTTGGCAGGCGATTGGCTGCGACTGGTGCCTGCCTTTGCTCGGAGGAGGGAGGGAGGAGGCACCATCGCAGTGCGTGAGAGGGAGAGGAGAAATGGGGGCGCAGAAAAAAAATGGCGGCTGGAAAAAAACCGGGGGGGGGGAACCCACACTGATCCACAAACCATTTGTGGGCCAGATCCTGAAGGCAACTGGGCCAGATCTTGCCTACAGACCGTAGTTTGTCAACCCCTGATCTATTGGCTGGTGGCAGCTCTTCCCCGTGACATCACAGCTCTACCTCTTCTAATCCCTGGTGTGGTTGTACAATTGGTGTGTGTGTGTTTAAAATCATTTTATTGTACATGCAGTGCTATGGAAAACAGGGAAGAAGAAACATTTTCAATTCTTTATTTTGCATTTTTCTGTTGTGAACTGCCCTGGGATCTTCGGGTGAATGGTAATATACAAATTTAATAAATAATAATAATAACAAAACTGATGGTTAAAAAGGTGTTTGATCCACAGGTACCGTATGTCTATCTGTCAGTTGTGAAAGCAGAAGGCTTTAAGAACAAGATGACAAGATGCTGAACTCGATGCTCCATTGGCTTGCTCCAGCAGGCCTCTTGTTATGTTCTTAAGAAAAGACATTCAACTCAAAACACCCTCATTCTGCCCAAATACTGCCTTATACAGAAAGCGGCTCTGTTTGGAGGCTTCCATTGTGAGAACTGGGGTGCTAGGGGTGTTAGGGAAGGAGTAGTACCTCTGGTACCACATTGTGCTCCTCATGGGGCAGATGGGGCTAGTCAACCTAGGAAGGTAGCCCATCTAGGAGAGGCAAAACTCTGGTCGCAAAGCTCTGCTGCCTTGCAGGACATCTTTAGGAGAAGAGAAGGCTAAGAAGCCCCTACACTAATCCAGAGAGGAGCCCCTCAGGTGGCTTGTATGTCTCTTCTGGCAACTCCCACAGTCAAGCTGGTGCCAAATGTATAGCTCTGCTTTCCATAGGACAGCATCAGTGAGGTCAAGAGCAGAGTCATCATCTGGGCAGCCCAGGACCTCCATATACGCTACCCGGGCTCATGCCCCACAGAGGTCACAATGTTCCTAATGCCCCACAGAGGTTCAATGTTCCTAATGCAACAAAACCAACAAAGATGCAGTCCATTCTCTCTCAAGGCAAACAGAGGCTACCAACAGCAAATGTGAGAGCAGAATGCTGGCCTACCTATACCTTTGACCTGAGCAGAAAGGTTCTTCTGACGGTCATCTGTAAAGGCTCAACAATCTGAGTTCGCTACACTTCCTTAAGACTCCTTTGCAAAAGCTCCAATTGTTGCGAGCCATTGCCTGGAAGAAGATGAGCACTGCATTCTTTCATGAAGGGACCTCCGCTCAACGCTACGATCCAAGGATTTGATGGACCGTTGCCCTTCCTCCCCCAAAGGCCCTCGTACAGCCAGTCTCTCGGAAACTCTGGCTACTCGACTCCCTTTGTTGCTTGACATACATTTGATGCAAGTGGGAGAGGTTTATGTTTAAATCTCCCATCCATTGCTCTGGGCACGCGTGAGGTAATTAGAAACAGACCTGATCATAAATACACTAAAATTCTAGAAGTAATGATAAATTAGGCCTATCCATTCGTCACCGGGAGTAGATAGGGCCTGCTCCCATTCTGACTCAACTCCTCTGGCAGTTCCAATGAAAGACAACATGATCTATGCCAGGGTCTGAAGGAATCTGACTGCAGCCGCATCAGCCCATATGGAAAAGACAGCTCCTCTCTTCCCTGATCTTCCCCAGCTTTTTCAGCATGAGAACTTAATGTGCACACAGTTGTTCTTACTTGAGATGCCCTCTTTGTTCACTGTGGGGCTTAACTGGATGTTTTAAGAACTCTCATAGTCTGCATCTCTTTCCCTACCAACTTCCTCAAAAGGTCTTGGCCATGCCTAGGGGAACCTGTCAGATGTTTTTGGGCTTCAGCTTCCACAGCTAATGCGGCCATGTTTTTAGTTTATCTATGTGTTGTGTGGAGAAGTAACTTCCTGTGTCCTGAATCTCCATTTGATGGCCCAGAGTTCCGGTAGATTGAGAGTGGGAGGAAAACTTCTCCCTCTCTCTCTCTTTCTCCAAATCTCTCTCTTTTCTGTGCTACCAAGATGGTAACTGCTGGAATCCATCACAACGCTGTGTACTTTCCCTTCACCTTCTCAGAAGCAAAATCAAGGGGATTTGCTGAGGCAAATGGAAAAACCATGGAGCCGCACCTCCGAGTGCCGGGAGTGACTCAGGTTGGAAAAACAGGGCAACCACATTCTGAGCTTTCGTCTGTGTTTACATACCAGTGCAAACAGAATCCTCTCTCTCGACTCCCGCTGTGCATTCCTAGGGCAGCTCCATATGGTTGGAATATTCTCTAATCGCCAGCAAATGTCAATGACATGTCACCCAGCTAAAGCTCGCAAGCAAAGAGGAAGAGATCACTTTGGGTACTCAGAGAGCTTGAAAAGTGGCCAGCCAAAAAGGATATCATAGATTTGGCGCTTGGTCATTCCCATTGTCAACACCTCGGCCTCTGTCGGTTGCCTTCTGTGATGGTTGACATCGCCCAGGAAGTAGGAATGCCTGCTTAAAAATCTCTCCGCTGCAGCAGTTCATGCTTTGCTTTGTTCCTCAGTGTCTGGGTTCTTCTTTCTTATTTGTTTGTTTGCTTGCTTGCTTATTGAATTTATATCCTGCCTTTCCTCCCAATGGTGTCCAGGGCAGCAAACAAGAGATACAAACAATAAAAGCATTTTAAAAACAAGAAACCACTGCATGCTTCTTATCCAGCGGTGTCTGGGGCCCATTAGGACTTGTAGGGTAGACGGCAGAGAGACCCACAGAAGATAGCGCCAGGCCTAATGATAGGTGGAGCCACACAATTCTCATTTTGTCCTCATTCTCTTCCCCATTGAGGGCTCATTCACAATTCCCTTTGCTTCATATTTCTTGGCAAAGGTCCAGGCTTTCCAGGTGTCCAAGCACTTTTATTTTTGGCCTGGTGCTTTCCCCTGGTGCTTTTACCACTGAATCAGAGCAGAACGTCATCCATGGAAACCCCAAATTTCTGTTTGTTCTGATTCAGCATCAGAAAGAGGGTTTCCCTGGAGAAAGCAGTGGGCAAAGATAATAGTGGACACGAACCGGGAAAATTCAGACCTGTCACCTGTGACTAGAAAGCATTAGGCAAAGGTTAAGTGTGGATCAGTCCTGAGTTCTACAAGGGCAATGCTGACATTAAGGAGGAGAAAGTGAGCAAGCAGGACCAACTCCTTGCTTCGGTTGTAAGAAGGCAGGAAGATGGCGGCTGGCTGAAGGTGGACTGAGCTTAGTGGGATGGGGTGGGTGGGGATTCAGAAGGGGACCTTTTCTTCGGCAGCACCCAAGTTGTGGAACTCCCCCTCCTCCAGGTGTTTCTTGCATCTTCATGATACAGCAAGGTTTCCTAAACTGTTTTTGGACTACAGTGCCCATCATCCCTGACCACTGCTGCTGCTAGCCAGGGATGATGGGAGTTGTAGTCCAAAACCAACTGGAGACCCAAGTTTGGGAAACCCAGTAATACACAGCTTCTGGCAAAGACTCACACTTTACCTTGGTTTTTGGCATTTGCAAAGCCTCCAACATTCCTCAGATGGAAATAGGGACAAGCTGTTCTACATCAGTGTCTATTCTCCCTCAGTGTGCCTCCTCCTCAGAGGCTGGGGCAGAGATGCAGAAAACAGCATCCAAATTTGCTCATCAGTGCCTGTGATCTCTTGGCACCCCTTGCAGACATGACAGGTGCTTCACGGACAGGCCCCATCCCCTGCGGTCTCCCTACCCACCGACCAAGGAGCAGTGAAACAATGGGAAACTTTCTTAGGGGCGTTCAAGTGACTCGGATCTTGTTTTCATAAAAGCAGGAAGTGGCGCCATATTGAGAGGGAGGGGAGGGAGAAATAGATCTAAAAAATGTGTTAGAGGGATGCACAAATCTGAACTACTAGTAACATGTTGAAATGCTGTACTGAACAGAAGGTCCCTTGGGAAATGGGGACTCTGCATGAGAAGCCGCGCTGGCTTAAGGTTTTTCATGATGAGCCCGGTATTTGGGGAGCAGTTGGAAGGTATGCATTTGAGGTGTAGGACCCTTTTTTGCGATTGTCAGTTTTTTCAAACTGTTTTTAATGTTGAGTTTTGACATTGCAATCTGCCCTGGGGCCTTATGGTGCAGGACGGGTAAATATCATCATCATCATCATCATCATCATCATCATCATTATACAGCCCTTCATCACAAGATCTCAGGGCAGTTGCTGTTGTTTATTATAATCATTTCTCCTAACATACCAGACTCTACAGGTAACCATATTCTCTTAGGGGGTTGCCCTATAGATTAGGTTTTCTTGTAATACTAAATATTACACAGGACATACATCTCTGCGACCTTGAGATATATCTGCCGCTGTGAAAGTTCTAAATCCAACAGGAATGGAAGGAGAGAGAGTCTGAACTGGCTAAAAAATACTAAATAAAATGTGTTGTGTTTTTTTTAAAAAAAAAAATAAGCATGTTTCTAAGAAGGATGAAAGTTGCAAAGTAGGTCTAGATAGACTCAGAGAGTGGAGAGATGAGGATTTGATTAGAGGCGGGGCGTTGCAGTGAGATATTTGCCTAAGGAATCATAAGGGACTTCGTACAAAGGTTAGTGCCTTTTTAGTGAGATACTAACTTTCATGCAATGAGAGCCAGATGTGGGAATACTCATTGGAACATGATGCTGGGGGAAGAGTGTGCAAGCTTTCTGCATTATGTTGAGGTACAAATCAATGAAAATATGCTGCTCTAGACACTGGTTGATTCACTGTTCCGATGCTTGTTGAAGCGTTCTCAACAGAAATGACAAACAGGCCAACATTTACGGAAGGCCGCCCCCCGCGAATAAGGAGCCCCATCAACTACCCCAAATGAATAAAAAGCACCAGAATGATCTTATCATGTGCCAAATTGCTAAAAGCTAAAGAATAGAAAGCAACCTAATCACCTACCCAAAGACATTGGTTCAATAAGATGCAGGAGATTTTGATAGTGGAGAAACCGGCTCATCAGTTAAGAACATAGCAAGGAGAGAGGCGAAACCTGAAGGTTTTCTGACAGTGTGGCATCCCTTTTTTAAAGCACGCAGATGGCAACAATCCCCCAACCAAGGAACCAATCAAATTTAAAGCAGTGTGTTAATTATTAAGATATTGGAGATCCCCTGCAGTGCGTCGAGTAAAAATGTCCCTTTCTTTTCACATCCATTCTGACAGACTTTGCCAGTGTGCTAGCTGAGGCTGATGGGAGTTCTTTTTTTATTTCTTATTTATATTTCTTACATTCAGTGGTTACTTTTATTTTTACAAAAAGAATTGCAAAGTGATTTAATACAAATATTAAAACTGAATATAAAGACCAAAGCAAGACGAAAACTTGAAAACCAGCAATGGCGTATATAAAAAGGAAAGGCAAACACTATCCAGCCCAGTAAAAAAAAAAAAAAATGTCAAGGAAGAGGTCATAGGTATACCCTGAATCTTCCAGATTAAGGTGTCCAAAGTCTGGATAAAAAGAAACGTTTTTGCCTGGTGCCTAAATATAGATAGTGATGGCAGCAGGCAGGCCTCCCTGGGAAGAGCCCGCCATAAGCAGGGAGCCACCACTGAGAAGGCCCATTCTCCACATTCTTGACCTTTCCTATAGGGAAAGAGTCTCGGGGAGGGTCTGGGATGCTATATGTGGGGAGAGACGGTCCTTGAAGTTCCAGGTCCTTAACCATGTAACAGCTTCAATGGTCAAGCCCAGACCTTTGGATTAAGCCCGGAACCTATCTATAGTTACTTGTCATCCAAAACATCTGAGGAGCTCCACTTTGGGGAAGTCTGGCTTAAGGAAATCCAGCAAATCAGAGTCAGAGTGCATAAACTCTGAAAGAAACAAGAGTTGTTCCCTCAACCTTCTTCAAGGCCTTTGCTTCATAGGAAGTGAGACATATTATTCCTGGAAGAACCAGAGCGATGAGCTGACACCTTTAAAATTGTAGAAACAGCCTTATGTGGCTGCCTGCCTTTCGTGGAAAGATCTCTCACTTGAGGAGGCAATTGAAGTGAGCAGGAAAGATGGGCAATATAGATGCCTTTCACTTAATTGGAAAAGCTGCAATGTTCCTGGAGGCAGTAAGTCCAAAATCAGGTTTAAAAACCAACCAGGGAAATACCTCTGCCTCTCCCTGCAAAACGAACGACCCCTCCCTTCCCAAAAAAAGAACCAAGAACCGGAGAGTTGGAGTGCAAACATGACCACTTTGTGTAATTCCTCTGCACACTCCCTCCCCCCTCCCCCCCCAAAGATGGCATCTGCTAGCAATCAGGCCACCTTAAGAGAGCCTTGGTAGATTAGACTCAGGTTTCTGCTCATCAGGATTTCCGAAAAAAAGGGAGACACTTGAACCTTTCGGGAGGTGATGAAAAGCCAGCCGTGGGGATGGGACAGGCGAGTGGCGGAGGGGAGCAGGCAAGGAGCAAACAGAAGCAGAACACACCGAGACAACAAAACTTCCTCATCTCTGATCCCTTTTCAGATTTCAAGTACTTCCCCAGCTAAACCTTGTTCCCAAAGTTGAGTAGAGCAGGCTCTGGATGGAGGATAGAGAGATGTGTGTGGGATGTAGCCTAGGCAAAATTTGCATGTATTGCTCCACCCACTTTTGCGTTTGGCTCCACCCTCCAGTGGTTGCTTGAAGGTAGCCTAGGAAGGTATGAAAATAAAGTTCCCTGCCCCTGATTTCAAACCTTTCTGGCCATTTGACTTCCCACCACCTGTTACCCACTACAAGGGATGAATGGAGAAATGTGACTCAGTTTCTTGCTGTTTCCACCGGCTCCTGAAGTGCCAGATCCACTAACCTCTCTTAAGAACTCTTAAGCTGGAAAGTTCTCAGTTTGAACCTCACCTGCCCTGAGCCCATGCATCTAACAAAAAATGGCGATTGCAGAGCCTAGGGAGACCTTGTCCTTGTGACCTTTAGCAGCTCATGCATTGGGGTCACTCCTTCTGAAAGAGCAGATTTAATTGCCGCTGTCTAGTAATGCCCTCATCTGCTTTGTTTTCTGTTTTTAGATCTGATGCAAAACTCTTCTCTGCACCACTGGCAACTAATGAATGCCTTCCCTGGGCAGGGCTGCCAGCTCCACGGAGGCCATCTCACACTGGGACTCTGCGAGGGCAGAGAAAACGTGGACAAAATCCTTTTTGCTGAGCGTAGAAGGCATTAGGAGAGAAAGCTCGGCTTTGGCCCAGGGAAACTGCAGCTTCAGCGAAAGCATCCCCTTATTCATCTCTCTCCAGTTGTGGCACAGGAAACAATTTCTGTGCATCAAACAGAAAAGCACAGGACCGTTCAGGAAGCTTCTGGGAAGGCTTTTCGCTCGCTGGGGAGTATCTGCCTTGCCAGCAGAATTGCACGCCGGATATGGGGAGAGAGCCAGCCCTTTCTCTCTCTGTCCCTGGGGCTGCTGTCAGGATCAAAGCTGGTTTCCCTGCCGAGCCTTGCTCTACTCCCAGGAGGGAGCTGTTTACCTGCAACTGGACCTGTGGCTCCAGCGACTGTTTAGATGCTGATAAGTTTTGCAAACTGCACACCCCTCCCTGCGCAAACCAGAGTTCTAGCAGCATCTTTCTCTCCTCCATTGAATTTGCCATTCAGAGAAGGTGGCAAAGGTGTACAGAAGGACTGGAAGCAGAAAAGGGCAATGTGACCCAGAAGCTCAGAGTTCAGTTCCCAAGTAGCAATTAGCCAGTTGCCAGCCCTTAGCTGTCTGGATTAGGGCTTGAAGGTCCCCTATTCTTTGATCACAGTACTGGGAATTCATTCAGAGGTCTCATTCTTCTTTGGCGATCGCTTGTAGCTGAGTAAGATTGTCTTCCATGAACATGGTCTTAACAGTGAGTCTGTAAGTGACTGTGGAGACCAATTATGGATCCACATGTCCTTCCAGTGGGGACAGAGGTTTTCAGGTGGGAGTTGATCACAGTGAGGGTTTGCCAAGTGTGCCTTCCTCTTAGCACATTTCTTCCTTTCATCCTGAGTTTGAGTGTCTTCAAAGTCCATGACACCTTTGCTAAAGGCTGTTCTCCAATTGGAGCACTAGCAGGCCAGTGTTTCCCAGTTGTCAGTGTTTATACTACATTTTTCTACATTTGCCTTGAGAGAGTCTTTAAACCTCTTTTTACTGACCACCAGCATTGTGCTTTCCATTTTTAAGTTCAGAATGGAGTAGTTGTTTTGGATGACGATAATCAGGCATCTGAATAACATGACCAGTACAATAATGTTTATGTTGAGGAATCATTTTTTTTTTTTTGACACTGGTGATCTTTACTTCTTCCAGTACACTGGCATTAGTTCACGTGTCTTCCCAAGCGATATGTAAAACTTTTCAGATACACCATTGATGGAATCTTTCGAAGAGTTGGAGATGGCATTTATAAGTGGTCCATGTTTCACATGCATATACTAAAGTTGGTAGTACCATAGCTTTGTAAACAAGAATTTTGGTTTCCCTGCGAATGTCACGGTCTCAAACACTCTGCACTTCAATTGGGAGAAAGCTGTACTCGTAGAGCTCAGGCAATGCTGGATTTTGGCATCAATGTCCGCTCTTGTGGAAAGATAACTGCCTAGGTAGGAGAAGTAATCAACATTTTCCAATGTTACACCATTGAGTTGGATTTGTGGCGCTGCAGAGGGGTTGTTTGTGCTTGTTGGTGCAGCACTTTGGTTTTTGGGGTGTTGAGCGATAGGCCAAGCTTTTCGTAAGCTTCTGTGAATATATTTAGGATGGCTTGGAGGTCATCCGCTGAGTGTGCACACACTATGTTGTCATCAGCATACTGAAGCTCTGTGATGGAAGTTACGGTAACCTTCCTCTTTGCTTTTAGTCTGCTCAGATTAAAGAGCTTTCCATCTGTTCAATATATGATTTCTGCTCCGGTGGGGGGGGGGGTTTCCCTTCAACAAAGTGTAGGATCATGACCCTCACGGTCCTCCAGCTTCAAAACAAAAAAATTTCCTTCCAGTAGCACCTTAAAGACCAACTAAGTTAGTTCTTGGTATGAGCTTTCATGTACATGCACACTTGTATCTAAAGAAGTGTGCATGCACACGAAAGCTCATACCAAGAACTAACGTAGTTGGTCTTTAAGGTGCTACTGGAAGGAATTTTTTTTGTTTTGACTATGGCAGACCAACACGGCTACCTATCTGTAACTGGTCCTCCAGCTTGACAGTTCTATGATTCTGTGAAATAGGTGTGGTGTAGTGGTTGGAATGTCAGACTAGGACCTGAGAGAACAGGGTTCAAATCTCCACTCAGCCTTGAAGCTCACTGGGTGACCTTGGGTGGCCAATCACTGCCTCTCAACCTACTTTACCTCACAGGGCTGTTGTGGGTGTTATATGAGGAAGGGGAGACCATGTATGCCACCTTGACCTCCTGGGAGAAAGAGGTGAGATAATAAAATAATAAAGAGGCGAGATAAAAATAAAATAAATAAAATAAAATATACTACCCTTCAGCCAAGGATTCCAGAGTGGGAAGCAGCATTTTAAAATCTCAATAAACAATATAAAAAAGCAAAGGAAACCAATCATGCATCATCATCAAGTGTCAAGTCAAATGGCAGCAGTGAGAAAATAAAAATGCAGCCAGTAGAAACAAATTGCAGGGCCTTTTCTGCCCCCCTCCAATGGCCTGGACAAAGAGGTGCTTCTTTACCTGCCTTTGGCACACATACACATTTTTCTGCAAGCCGTTTCCCTTACTGTAATGCATTTTTGTATGTTATTTACATTAATACAAATCATTTTTATAGACACATCCTTCTAATACATGAATTTTCTACACTCCCCCCCCCCCCCGGGAGAACTGCACCTCAAAATTCAGAGAAGTGCGGATTTCAAAGGACCGCTGTATTTCAGCCTGTGTATTGTTCCAGCAAGCGCAGATTAAGTTTGCACTAAAATGCGGATGGAACCGCATTTCTCCCCCATCCCTACTAGAGGCCTGTGGTCATTTCATAGCATCTCTGAGTAATTACGCAAGGAGAGCAGGAGTGGGATCAAGCAGGCCCATAGTCATTGCACTGGATCTGACCCATCAGGTACACCTGCCCCACCTCTACCTTACCATTAGGGACACCTGCCTATGGCCAGGGCCGTCTTTAGCATATGCTGAGCTCGGGTGCAAAAAACTGCCCATCGCCCCCAATTTTTTGGGGGGACAAGCCAAAGTTGTTGAGCTTTTTTAGGGGGGGCAGCTCAGATTTGTTGAGCTTCTGGGGGGGGTATGCAACTCTCTCCCATGCCGCTGCTTGTGGAGGGAGCAATCCCCGCAGAGGCTTGGGAGGAAAGCTGCATGCCTCGTGTGAGCAGTGTGTGTGTGCTGGGCAGGCACCTTGACAGCCCGCCAATCCCAGGCATGCAGGAGGCTGGAGCCGGCCAGCTGCCTCAGCACCCACAGCAGAAAAGCCTGCGGTGTTCTGACAAGCTCTGCTCCACTTAGCAGTGGCTGTCAGCTCTCCTGGCTCTCCAATCCCCGGACTCCAAATCTCAGCCCCGGACTCTGGGCCTGGCACCCTTGAGAACCCGGCACCCGGGTGCCCCACACCCCTAGCACCTATGGGTAAGCCGGCTCTGTCTACGGCCAGTGCCCCTATGCTCTAGGCAGGTAGACTCAAACTGCAACCATGACATTGCTATGCATAGGCGTGAGTTGTAATTGGATGCTGTCTCCACCAGGACATGCAAGGATGGTCAAGGGCAGGTGAGCATTCACCCTCCTCCATGCAATGAGCCAGGTTAGGGGAGAAGCCTTGCCTGATCCAGCTCGCTGCTGTTATGCTGGTCCTATGGCAATGTCAGTCTCCTTCAAACAGCAGGTGGGGAATAATTTCAGTCGGAGGCAGAGATCCGGGAGACAGATACAGAGGACTTGAAGTCTGCATTTGGCTCCTGGACCAGAGTTTCCCCACCCTGATCTAAAGACGTGTGTGTGTGTGTGTGTGTATACATACATATATATATATATATATATATATATGCTTTCGTAGATTTTCACGGGTACAGGAATGCAGGTTTTGGTGTCCTCGGGTGTCTTCCCGTGTAAAAGTTGGGGTGTCTAGGCGACGTTTCGACGAGGTCTCACTCGTCATCTTCAGGCTGGTGCTTTCGGCTTCTTGTTACTGGAACAGAGCGGGATCTCAATGTTTGAGTTCCTATAAATACTGTAGAGGGGGTGTGGTGTCTAGCCTCCAATGTTCTGGGCAGAGAGGAAGTTCCCAGGCTAGTGTGCCTTTTCTTCTTTTGTTCCTTAATTACTTGAGAGATACCTTGAGTGATTTCTTGAGTGATATCCTGAGTACCACTTAGGTGGGTCATTAGGTGTGGATTAGTTGCTAAAGTCTTTGTGTCTTGACCTCTTGAACTTTGTGAAGAGTTTTCCTGAGAAGATGGCTGTATTGCACTTAGTTGTGCTTTGGCTTGGCTTCGTGTATAGGGGCGAGCTGTGGTTTTGTGGCTTGTGTCAGCCAGATCTGTGTAGGGATTGCAGGGGGGTGCAGCATCCGGAGGTGCCACCATGGATTGGCTACTGGATGGTGTCAGTAATTCATCTGTGGAGAGGGTCTGGGTTTGGGTCTGGTGTGGTTGATTGGTGTTGGCGTTCTGTGTGCCTCTGGATCTGGTGTCAGTTTTTGTGGGGAGGGCTAATTTCCAGATGTCTGGCAAGCGGGATGTGTCGTCACGCTTGTTCATGTTGTGAGGGTGTTTCTCTATCTTGATGGCTTCCATGATTATTCTCTTGTGGTGATGTTCCGTGTTAAAGAGCAATTTGGAATCTGCAAAATTAATTTCGTCTTAATTCAAGATGACGAGTGAGACCTCGTCGAAACGTCGCCTAGACACCCCAACTTTTACACGGGAAGACACCCGAGGACACCAAAACCTGCATATATATATATATATATATATATATATATATATATATATATGCAGGTTTTGGTGTCCTCGGGTGTCTTCCCGTGTAAAGGTTGGGGTGTCTAGGCGACGTTTCGACGAGGTCTCACTCGTCATCTTCAGGCTGGAACAGTAACAAGAAGCCGAAAGCACCAGCCTGAAGATGACGAGTGAGACCTCGTCGAAACGTCGCCTAGACACCCCAACCTTTACACGGGAAGACACCCGAGGACACCAAAACCTGCATTCCTGTACCCGTGAAAATCTACGAAAGCAAATATATATATATATATATATATGCTTTCGTAGATTTTCACGGGTACAGGAATGCAGGTTTTGGTGTCCTCGGGTGTCTTCCCGTGTAAAAGCCTAGACACCCCAACTTTTACACGGGAAGACACCCGAGGACACCAAAACCTGCATATATATATATATATATATAATGTTTCTGCCCATATCATACCTTCCAAAAACCTGCTGATCAAAATCAAGACACTCATTATTTGGTCCCAAGCTCTCATGGGTGCTAACTGACTCATGCGAGAGTGTGAGACCACAAAATGAGTGTCTTTTGGCCCAGACAAAAGGATGAGTGTCTTTTGGTCCAGCGTTGTGGTACAAGCCAGCTGACTCATGCCCCAAACTGGGACATTGCAGAATCCAATCAATTCCGCAATGTCCTGCTCAAATCAGGACGGTTGAGGGGTATGCCATATCCTAGATGCATAATGTCAATGGATGCTTTAGCTGAGATTCCTGCATTGCAGGGGGTTGGACTAGATGACCCTTGGTTCCCTTCCAGCTCTAAGATTCTATGATCCTATGAAATGCAGCCTGCAGCTCAGTGTGGCTTCAGCTACCTTCTGGAAGAACAGGCTTTTTTGCATAACAGAGGGATGGGCAATTACTGGCTGTTCTAGAAATATCTATTAACGCACCAGGCAGTGACAGGCACAAAAAGTAACTCTGACCTCAATAAACCACTGTCAGTATTGACCAGGTCTTGAACCAAGGAGCTTTGATACCTCTTTGAGCCCATAACATGGAAGCAAAAGGAAGAGTATCCTTCCAGAGCCCACAAAATTCTTCTCCCAAATATTCTACCATTGGTTGCTCTCCTCTTGCCTATAATTGTTTCCAGGTCAGGTACGGATCTTTCCTTGATTAACAGCCAGGCTCTGGTCTAGGGATCAATCTATTTCTGCTCCACATCAATTTGCATGTGTTTATTCATCCGTCTATTCTTCCCAGTTTCTCATTAAGCTGCCATTTCCCCCACTTTAGAAAAACCCTTATGAAAGTCATATTTAAATATATGCATGAATATGCATGCTATCACAAAATATGTATTTAAATATGTATTTTATCTCAACGTACACATTTCTGAATGTATTTTATCCTAAAATACACATTTAAAACACTTTTCGGGGCATCTTCTGAGCCAAGAACTGTATCTCCAAATTCAGGGAAGTGTGAAATTCAAAGGATAATTACATTCCAATCCATGCATTTGTCCGGTTGGTGCGAATTAGGTCAATCGCTTTAAAAATGCGGACCAAGTCACATTCTCCTCTGTCCTTACTTTGGTCTTGCCTCTCTAACTCCCTAGATGCTCTGCAGGTACGTCTGCCTCTCAGTCTCCTTCCTCCTCCTACAACTCCAACCTTCCATGCCTCCTAGTCTGCAAGCTTTCTGAAATGCTTCCCTCTCCAGCTGAATCCCAACTCCAGCTCCTCATCAGACAAGGACTTGTCAGGTCAGGAGCATCCCAGACCCTAAGATTTTAGGGCCCCAGGTGGCCCCTGGTGATGCCACAGGGGTGGACCCCAGTTATGTCATTAAGCACGGAGATTAACCACAGTTGCAGAGAGCATGTCATTCACATAAGAAGCACAAAGTCTAACGAATGAACAGACACGTCACTGCTTGGAAATGAAGGCAGAAACCTCAGCCAAAGTGGATGTTCCACACCCTCTAACAGTCCTCTGATGAAAATCAGGACATGTATCTCACACAAGAGCATGGCACCTCTGCAAGCACCAACGCTGGCTCATCCTCCTCCCTGAGGAGAAAATAGGACATTCCAGGAGCAATAACAGTCCTCTAAAGGTGCTCTTGCCCACCTGGAGATTCAAGTCTCCCCCCTGGCAACCAGAAGGCCTGGCAACCCCAATGGCTTGTGATTTGCTGTGCCTCTTGGCGGACCCTGCCGTCAATCGACCTCAGGGCTCCATCCAACTGGCTGGACTTGCATTGGGGTTCCTTGTGTGCTTGGCTGCCTGTATTGCAGGGGGTGGACTAGATGACCCCTGGGTCCCTTCCAACCCTACAATGTTATGAATCTAACTCTGATAAAAAGCCTCTTGCTTGTCTGGACAGAAGAGACAGAGAACTGTGTGATGGTGCATAGATTTTGCCCCCCGCCCACCACTGCCGCGTGAATGCGGCCCTTGGAAACATCCCTGGCCCTTGCTCTATGGCCTCCTCTTTCCCCTTCTTTACTTCAGAGCCCCTTGCAGAAGAGGAGATGCCGTAGAATTCTTTCCCCTTCCTGCAGTTCCTCAGAAAAGGGGTTAACCGGGATCCTTCGGATAGGTTCAGCAGCTCACAGTGATCTCCCAAGGTGTTTCGGGTGCATTTGAATTCTCCTTCCCTTTATTTCCTTTGCTTCCTTGGCCCTTGCGACACCTATTAATTAATTAATTCCCATGTTTGTTTCTGCCTCATTAAACGGTGCTTATTAAATGTTTCCCAAGGTAGAAAGAGTCACATTTGGCAAGCCCGTGTTCCTCCGTCTCACAACGCGGATAATTACCAGCCCGCCTCTGAAGAACCAGCCCTTCTGGTGTCCTGTCTCCTTCTGGAAACGTTTGGGCTGGGAAGCCAATGGCCCTGGGAGAACCAGGAGGGGAAATGGCAGGATCGGTGCAGCAGGACAAGGATCAGCTGTTCTTGGGCCTCCAGAGAGAACCCCAGTCTCCAGGTTTCCGTCTTTACACGTTCTCCATTCTGCGCAGGCAACAGTCAAGTATTTTTATGCTTATCCTGTCTGCTGAACAGCGCCGCTTGATGGGGGGGGGGGGGTTAGAACTGAATGGCAACATTCATCACTGTCTAATTTAGCTGGTTCAGATGTCTCCAGACTTCAATCCTTCCCTCTGGTGCTGTGGGCTGTGCAGGAGATGTTCTTAAGGGCATTTGCAGATCAAGATGAATACAACCGAAGATATGAATGAAACAAATAGTCCAGAAAAACGCATTTGCCATGGGAAGCTAGGGAGTGGGTGGTGCTGTGGTCTAGACCACTGAGCCTCTTGGGCTTGCTGGTCAGAAGGTCGGCAGTTTGAATCCGCATGACAGTGGTGAGCTCCTATTGCTCTGCCCCAGCTTTTGCCAACATAGCAGTTCGAAAGCACACCACTGCAAGTAGATAAATAGGTACCGCTGTGGCGGGAAGGTAAACGGCGTTTCCATGCGCTCTGGCTTCCATCACAGTGTCCTATTGCACCAGAAGTGGTTTAGTCATGCTGGCCACATGACCCGGAAAAACTGTCTGTGGACAAATGCCAGCTCCCTCAGCCTGAAGCGAGATGAGCGCCGCACCCCATAGTTGCCTCTGACTGGACTCAACCATCCAGAGGTCCTTTACCTTTACCTGTATCCTTATGGCAAATACTCCTGTTCCCTATTCATGTGACAAAACAGTCCGAAGAACCTGATGGGTCAAGCGAGAGACTCATCTATCCCAGCTAGAGGCTTCTGAATTTTGGTTGCTGGGAACAATAGGAGGGAAGAGTGCTCAAATCCTGCTTGTGGATTTCCCATGGGCATCCGTTTGGCCACTGTGGGAACAGTGCACTAAATGGGCCATTGGCCTGATTCAACAGGCTCCTCTTATGTGGATTCCCATTACTGGGAAATCCCACTGCGAAGGGTTTTTTCCCCTCTGCAGAAAACCCAGAAATAACATAACACACAAACACTGTGGTTTGGAAGCTGCAACCCCTGCCCAGAGTCATGGCTTTGGGCCTAGCCCAGCTGTCCTGTTGGCCATTTTGTTGGGTCACTGCAAGGGTAGAAAACACATTGCCGTTGCCAGGCAACCCCAAGACCGGCTGCCCAGCCACTTCTGGGTTGACTCTGATGTGGTTGGACAGACCCAACTTGCCCAGCGAGTGCAAACACTGTCACTCTTTCCATCCTTTCTTCTTCTTCAATAAAAGCAATTACATCTCATGAACCACAGCTCAGAACTGTGCTGAATGTCGCCACATCAGAGTCCTTATAGTTTTTGGATACATCAATTTACAATTAAAGCAGTTGGCTCATTCTGTTAATCTCATTTGTTTGAGCGTTCCAGCAAATATCAAATAATAGCCATTTATTATGGAAAGAGTTTTTGATTGATCTGCCTTCCTCGAAGCAGAGAGAATAGGTTAATTTTAACCTTCTTTTGTAACCAGACCGGTTCTGTTAACAATCTTTCAATTGCAGGAGTTTTATTGCTTCACAGAACACTTAGCTATTGATACGCTCACTGTAAACTAATTACATCAACTTCCTTCTTTCCTTTGACCAACCCCCTCCCTCCCCTCAAAAAACCCACCCCAACAACATCGGCCAGCTAAGCTAAAATTGGGGGCAGCTTCATGCTAGAGGCACTGGAAGTTACAACCTCAGAATCATGGAGGGAGATCCCATGAGACGAGAGATTTGCATATCAAATACGTGGGACAACCTTGCTTGGAATATGAGAACAGCTCCAAAGGTCCATGTAATCTAGCATTCTGTTTCCAATAATAGCTTTTGCCTCTGGGAAGCTTGGAAGCAGACCATGAATGCAACAGTCTCCCCCCCCCCCCATTGTTTGTCCTTTTTATCTGGTATTCAGAGGTAGACTGCCCTCAAACAAAAAGGCTCTATTTAGCATCATGGCTCAGACCCATTGGTTCCCATCGCGAAATCATCTTGCAAGCTTCCTGAAACACCCTGTGATGGCCTGGGAATTGGATTCAGATGCTGAACCTGAGGATTCCCAGCCTGCACAGAATTCCCCGCCTCCAGAACCAGCTGAGCTGGGGCTGGGGCATGAGCCTGAAGGGTCCTCACCTGTGCTGGATCCTCAGGTGCAGGCACCAGCTGAGTCTGCTCTGGCTCCTGAGGGGATGGAGGACTCATTGCCTGCAGGTGCTCCACTCTCAGCCCCGTCAGGGGAAGAGGAGGTTGCCTCTGGTTCCGGTAACCCTCCAGCCTCTCCTGAGCTGCAGAGGCTCAGGGCAGAGAGGTGGAGGGAACTAAGTTCCCGCAGGAGGAGTGCTTGTCTCCAGGCCAGGAGAGGCGAGTCACCAGAGGATCGGGGCCGCCCTATGCCTTGGAGGAGATAAAAGCCAGCCAGCCCCAGTCCCAAGTTGCGGGATCAACATCGTTGGTTGTCAGTTCCAGCCTGATCCCTGACCTGCTTCCCTGCCGGAGCTCCTGACCTCACCCAACGCCCTGCCCTGCTCCCAGCATCAACTACTATGGATTGCCTTCATTTTGCACCATTGACCTCAGACTGGACTCAGACCTTGCCTCTCGGTTAGCCCCCGGGACCAGTACACACCCCTTTCCAGTCAGAGGAGCATCATCAAGCAAAAATGAGCAGCAGATAACGGGCTTAATCTAAGGCACCGCCAGTTTATTATATTTTGTTTATTTATTTCTTACATTTATATGCCACCTTTCCACCAAGCAGCCCCATTACCTTACTCCCACCCCACGCTCACCCCCGTAATGGCTCTTCTCCCAGGCTATTTCCTGAATGGTTTTGCCTGTATTTCAACACTTTGCTAAATCAAAGCCCCTGGCAGCCCATTTTAATACTGCAAGCATTGATTAAACTCCAAAACCCACTAGACCAAGGAATTTAGAGGATATGGCACCGAGGAATTTAGGGAAGTCTAGTCACCCACAGCCTCAGAAGATTGCACATGTAGCTCGCAAACTTCAGTGCAGCAGAATCTGGCAGCAAATTATAGCATAGACACTCTGGAGGGCCTGCCCTCTTCCGCTCCCCTTCCACAATTAAGTTCCATCTCCAGGGTCCACTCCTATGACATCACCAGGGCCTCCTGCATTACATCGCCAGGGGCCTCCCCTAGATCTCAGGTTTGGGCTCCGAATTCTCAGGATCTGGGATGCTTCTGACCTGGGAACTCTATTTTTGATAGAGATTGATTTTGGGGAAAATGCTTCAAAATGCAGCATTTTCTAAGAAATGACAGGCTAGATATGGATGGTGGCTAACATCATGTGTAAACTGCTTCCTGTATGAGCAGTGGGAACACACTGGATTCAGAGTAGATGGTATGCAGCCTAAGAAATGAAAAGTTCAGTCGCAGCAGAAGTTCAGAGTACAAAAAGAAGAGGGATCACACCACACACGAGAAGCTGCCGTCACTCACATGGGGAGGGTCACCTCACCTGCCTCTGCAATCAATCATCCCTTCAAAGGGAGCTTGGGCAAGATAGCATCTCGGTGGCAGAGATTGAGTTCTGAGCTGGAGCTCAAACAGGAATAGAGATTGCTACAGATAGGGGCATACATGGACTCCAAGGTTTGAAATAACTATTTGCGTCTGATGAGACCAGTAGACTGCAGGGGATTTGCAGGGTAGGACTAATGAGGAAAGATTAAGCAAACTAATTGGCCGGCCTTGATTCTTAGAGAAACCGCACCGGAGAATAGATAATCACGTGGCAAATATTAGCTCTCACTAGGAGTGTGACGTGTTGAGGTTGCACCCCTGTACTCCCTCAACACAAGTCATGTGCCTAAGCTATGTGGAGAAAGCTTGCTTTTGCTTGGAAGAGTGGAAAATAACAAGGGTATAAATGTTAATGCTCTTCCAAACATTTCTTGTGTGTTTGTGTTTAAATTGTCTTTGAAGTGTAGGTGGGTTCCCATGAGGCAAGACACAGTGATAACAGCAAGAACCTTTATTGAACCAACAGAACTGGACAACAGGGACAAAGCAACTGTTTATACAGTCATTACTTGGAAGTCGAATAGAATCCGTTCCGGAAGTCCGTTCAACTTCCAAAGCACAGCTTCTGATTGGCTGCAGGAAGCTCTTGCAGCCAACTGGAAGCCGTGGAAGCCCCGTTGGACATTCGGCTTCCAAATAATGTTCTAAACCTGGAACAATCACTTCTGGTTTTTGATCGTTCGAGAGCCGGAACATTCGACTCCCAAGGCGTTCAGGAGCCAAGGTACGACTGTATACATTTCTGAAGGCCTGGGCCACTCCCACTCCCAACGTGATTGGCTATCTAAACTTCTAAGCTGCAAATAATGACTCAGAGTTAAGGGCCAGTGACAGAGACCCAAATCCTGAAATGTTCTATGATTGGATATCATGTATCAAATGAGAACACAGGGGCTCAAGCTTAGGCAAACACAGACCACTGAATACAGTCTTGCAATGTATTTCCCCCCACTAGGCTAAGCACACAACACCAAGTGGGTCAGAGCTTTGCTTCACTGCTGCTTACCTGGATAGGGCAGTGGCAAGGTGAAGGCTGTGTGGTTGCGCAGGTGAGAGTGCTGCTGGCCAATCCAGTGTGACTTCCTGGCCCTGCCCAGGTAAATTGTCCCACCTCCCCAGTGCTGTGTAGTGGTTACTGAGTTGGGCTAGGACCTAGGAGACCAGGGTTCAGACTCAGCCAGGAAGCTCATTGAGCAACCTTGTGCCCGTCACTGCCTCTCAGCCTAAAGGTAAAGGGACCCCTGACCGTTAGGTCCAGTCGCAGACGACTCTGGGGTTGCAGCGCTCATTTCGCTTTACTGGCCGAGGGAGCCGGTGTACAGCTTCCGGGTCTTGTGGCCAGCATGACTAAGCCGCTTCTGGCAAACCAGAGCATGGAAATGCCATTTACCTTCCCGCAGGATTGGTACCTATTTATCTACTTGCACTGCATGCTTTTGAACTGCTGGGTTGGCAGGAGCAGGAACTGAGCAAATGGAGCTCACCCCATTGCGGGGATTCGAACCGCCGACCTTCCGATTGGCAAGCCCTAGGCTCTGTGGTTTAACCCACAGCACCACCCGTGTCCTGCCTTTCAGCCTAGCCTGCCTCAAAGGGTTGTTGTCGTCATTAACCATTGAGGAGGAAAACCATGTACGCCACTCTGAGCAACTGAGCGAAAAGTGAGATATAAATGTAATGATATCAGTGTGTCTGATTGGAACCAGGGTTTGAATCCCCATGAAACTCACTGGGTGACTTCAGGCCGGTCACTGCCTCTCAGCCTAGGGGAGTAGCAGTGGGGAACCTGCTTTGCTTTTGCCTGCCTGAAATGTGCCATTGAACTCTGATAATGCCTCTTGCTTATTTCAACCACGATGGTACGCCATCCAGATTTTCCTGAAAGGTTTCTGTGGGAAGATTAAACTTTGGCTGTCCAGAGTGGGAAGTCAACGCACACCAGTAGCTTCTTATGTGCAATGGTTCTCAGATACTTCAATATCAATAACAGCTCTGTTTTAGGAGGAACACTGGGGGCTGATGCTGCCCCCACGCACAAAGCATCTGCTACCTGTGGCAGGTGCTGCTTTTTGGCTAATGGTAGGGCCGGCCCTGGACATATAACATGTATATAACATACAGTTCTGAACATGGCTTTGTGATATGCAGAGTGGGCTCACCCATGAGGCAAGATGAGGCAACCGTCTCAAGCAGCAAGATCTACAGGGGCAGCAGTTCCTGTTGTCAATCTCCTTCAGCCCTGCTGGCACACACAGGGTTGCTGTGGCCATTCTACTGGCATAGCAATGTTGCAAACCTAATACCAGCATAATATGAGTGTAGGATTGCTCAGCCCCAACTCCTTGCAGTTTCGGAGTGTCATAAAACCTTTGCCAAGGGACAGGTCTCCAGTTACAACAAAGTTTAAAGAAACACACACAGGAGGGCAGGGTAGACAGAGCCTCGGCATTTAACCCTTAACTTGGTAAAGGTTTGTTTCTCAGCACAACATGCTCTTTACTGGTAAGTGGGCAGTGCAGTGTAGTGGGTAGATCGTTGGGTTCAAATCCCAGATCAGCTACACAGCTCACTGGAAGGACCTTGGGCAGGACATTCTCTCTCCCAACCTACCTCACAAGGTTGTTGTAAGGGTGAAGAAGACTATGTGTGTGATCTTGAGCTGGAGGAAGCACGGCGTAAGAATGTTATTAAAAAACAGAAGGTGGACCTGATTGAATTCCACTCTTTGGCCTCCTCCCTTACCCTGAATCTGATCCCTTCATTATTTCTCTCTTTTCCTGAGTCCAGGCCACACTTCCTTAATTTGGTTTCCCTCATTATAATGTTTCTCCGGATTTGACAACCAACCCCTTTCTCATCTCTAGACCATTTATATTATCCATGTTACATTCTTCCATGTCTTTCCCCTGAGGCCAGGAATATGTAAAGCATGTCCTTCACCAAACGACAAACAAAATGGCCGTCGCCCTCAGGGCCGTGGTTTAATTACCTGGAGTTCCCCAGTGTGAAACAGATGCCCACCTTGCTCCATGCAGTGGGTTTCCTTACAATGCCCTGCGGCTCAGGAAGCCTTGCCTCATGCTCTGCGTTCCAAGAGCTGGGCAAATTCAGAGTAAGTAATATCAGCCAGAATAGGGCAGAATATTTTCTGTATGGCTGAAGAACTGGATGGAGCAGGCCCTGGCTCCGACGTAAATCAGGTTGTATTCCTCAAGATGTCTGATTTGGCCACAAGTGACACACACCTCAGTTGCATCCCGTTTGGATTACTGTAACGTGAGGCTCAGGAACTAAATAAAACTTCAGCCAGACTATTGACCAAGGTTGGTTATAGGGAGCAGGTGACTCCCTTGCTACGACAACTCCCTTTGCTACAGCTTATTTTCAATTCAAAGTGCTGGCTATAATTTATAAAGCCCTATAGGGCTTATGTCCAGGCTACCAGAAATATTGTACAGTGGTACTTTGATTCTTGAACATAATCTGTTCCGGAAGTCCATTCAACTTTTGAAATGTTCGAAAACTAAGGCACGGCTTCCGATTGGTGAAGGCGCCCCGGAAACAAAAGCTGACAACCGCATCGGACATTCGGCTTCCGAAAAATGTTTGAAAATCAGAACGCTTGTTTGTCTATTGCATTTCTATCCCACCTTTTTCTCCAAGAAACTCAAGGTGGCTTCTCCCCTCCTCACTTAAATCCTCACAACAACCCTGTGAGGTAGGCTAGGCTGTGAGGCAGCGACTGACCCAAGATCTCCCATCAAGTTGCATGGCCGAGTGGGGAATTTGAACCCTGGTCTCCCCCAGGTCCTAGTCCAGCACTCTAACCCATACACTGCACTGGGAGTTCTCTGCCAGTTTCCTTCCTAGCCCCACTTGGCAATTTCCCAGCAGCTCCTCCCATGCCTCTTCTCTTCTTTTCTCTCCCCACTCTAAAAACCCACCGTGTCCCCCATTCTCCGTTTGCTGCCCACCTGGCACTCCTGGCGCACTTGTACATCTTTCTCCCGCAGCCCAGAGGGACTGGCCGCCTGTTTATTACCCTGACACTTTTATTGCAGCTGTGAATTATGAGCTGGCATTGTGCAAGAATTTAAATGCCCCTTGTCTCGGAGATGCTTCTCCTATTAACAGTTCATCTTTTATTGTTGTCCAGACAATGATCTGTTGTCCTCGGGATGTAAATCCCGAGGACGCGCCGTGCTTCGGTTGCCTGTCCTCTCTTTGAAAGGCAGACGCTGCCGTGATTGTGTGGCTGTTTGTTTTGTGTGCCGTACTCTGCACACGGCACAACCGAGGCACCTAGACACAGGACCAAGACACCAGAAAAACCCTGCTTGCCTTTCATAATGCAATGTCTGGCATTCCGGGTCTCCCCCCTCCTTCCATGAGAGGGATTGGATTTCCTCCCCACTCCCCTCCACATCCCTCTAGATAGGTCCAAGACTTTATTAGAGGATGGAGGATCCTGGCCTGGGATGAGAAGATGAGCTGAGCCGCAGCATGCAAGTCTTGGCAAGTGGGAGAGTCAGCTCAGGATGGGTAGGGGAGGGGGTGCGCTTGGTTCAAGGATGGTTCCAGCTCTCAGAAGCTGATCAAAGGAGAAAACACACACATATGTGGGACTGAAGATAAATGTGCAAGCATTTGTGGACGTGTGTGTGTGCCTGAGGGCTTTTCTCCTGTTCCGGGATTTGGTCTCCAGTATTCCAGGGTGTAAGGGACATGGGTGGCGCTGTGGGTAAAACCTCAGCGCCTAGGACTTGCCGATCACATGGTCGGCGGTTCGAATCCCCGTGACGGGGTGCGCTCCAGTCGTTCAGTCCCAGCGCCTGCCAACCTAGCAGTTCGAAAGCACCTCCGGGTGCAAGTAGATAAATAGGGACCGCTTACCAGCGGGAAGGTAAACGGTGTTTCCGTGTGCTGCGCTGGCTCGCCAGATGCAGCTTGTCACGCTGGCCACGTGACCCGGAAGTGTCTTCGGACAGCGCTGGCCCCTGGCCTCTTAAGTGAGATGGGCGCACAACCCTAGAGTCGGACACGACTGGCCCGTATGGGCAGGGGTACCTTTACCTTTACCTTTATTCCAGGGAGTAGCCAGTGGTTCTTTGACCTTTCCCAGCTGGACTTCCTGCTCCCACCTCCATTCTTTTTGCTTTATCCAAGACTTCACAGCACAATCGTTACTTTTTTTTCACACACACCCTTCTGTGAGCAGTGAGAAACCTGATCCCATCCCCTGGACACTTATTGGAGTTTTGTAGCATAATAATAATAATAATAATAATACTAGTAATTTTATTATATATACCCCGCCCATCTGGCTGGGTTTCCTCAGCCACTCTGGGTGGCTTACAGCATATATAAAACATAGTAAAATGTTAGTAAAGTATTTCAGTCTATTTGCAAATGAAGCGTACGGGAAGGAGGCACAGCCTAAACATGCCAACAGTCAAATCCCCTGCTCCCATAAGACCTGCACCAGCAATTGGTACTTCCAAGCAGCTGGGGGAGAGACTGGCCATGATTGCCCTCCCTGACATTTCCTTTGGCTGCTGCCAGCCTCCTCTGATGTAAGGCTATGGGGACCAGCTGTAAGCCATCTCTCCTGGTGAAAGGACCCTTCCCCTCTGGACTGCATTTAAGCCAGGCTCTTTGGAATTCAGGAAGACCAGTACCAGAAACTTTATTGCCTGTTAACTCTTGTTTTGCTTTGTATTTATGTACTCAAACCTAGATTGGGTGTGTTTGGTAATACTGAAGTTATTCTGTGCTTTGTGAATTTGTTGGCTTTTGCTCTGCTTTTCGTATACCGGTATTTGGTATTTGGATGTTTTGGGTGCTTGCTGTAAGCCGTGTTGGGCACAGCTCATGGGTGGGGTGGGGGGTAATGCCATACAAGTAAATTCAATCAACTCCACATCAGATCTGCAGGGAGAGGTGCAGAATACCCCTTAACACAAGGGGTGTGGGGTGGGAAAGCAAACATTGCATCCTCACCGATGGGAGGGTTTAATGGTACAGCACAGCCCCCTGCCTAATGGGATGAAGAGGGCATGGCACAGAGGAATAAGGGGCTATATGGATGGATCTCAAGGGGTTGTGGAAAATAATGAATTGGAGAGGAAGGAAATCCAGCTTCCTGGACGAGGCACAATTGCAACACTTAGGCTGAAGCAGCCGTGAAATCTCTGCCCTAATAGGAAGCTCTCAACAACTGCTTTGGGAGAGATAGGAAGCAGAGGACTGGGCTGCTGATCTCACACTCCAGCCCTGAGATGGCTGCATTAAGTTAGCTATGAATTAAGTTGTCCACACATTTGCGCAGAACAGGGTAAGATCCCCCCTCCAAATTACACTCCCACCCACCCACACAGAGTACCCACAGAAGAAGAAAAAAAGCACATCCCACAAGCCAGTGTGGGTCAGGGACATCATTTTGCTGCCATCTTACCTTTGCTTGGAGAAAGGGAGAAGGAGGCAACCTGGAGTGAGATTTAACATTAGCTGTTTGGAGGCCCTGGAAACAAAATGAATTGAACTGATTAAAGGTGGTACATAGTGCTGCCAGGCCAGAAGCATCCCAGACCCTGAGATTTCAGGCCCCAAACATGAGACCTAGGGGCGGGCTCTGGTGATGTCACAGGGCATAGACTCCAGAGAGTCTATGCAATAATTTGCAGAGACAGAGGTTAATAGGGAGGGGACGACGGCACCCACTACCCAAGTGTGCATGCAGTAATTTGCAGATGGCTCCTGCTAGAGTGAAGCTTGCATGCTGCACATGCAGTATACTGGTAGTAGTAGTAGTAGTAGTAGTAGTACTCTCGCCCACCTGGAGATTCAATCCCTCTACCTGCCACCTGGAAGTTGTTGTTGTTTAGTCGTTTAGTCATGTCCGACTCTTCGTGACCCCATGAAGCAGAGCATGCCCGGCACTCCTGTCTTCTACTGCCTCCCGCAGTTTGGTCAGATTCATGTTTGTAGCTTCGAGAACACTGTCCAACCATCTCGTCCTCTGTCATCCCCTTCTCCTTGTGCCCTCCATCTTTCCCAACATCAGGGTCTTTTCCAGGGAGTCTTCTCTTCTCATGAGGTGGCCAAAGTATTGGAGACTCAGCTTCATGATCTGTCCTTCCAGTGAGCACTCAGGGCTGATTTCCTTAAGTATGGATACGTTTGATCTTCTTGCAGTCCATGGGACTCTCAAGAGTCTCTTCCAGCATCATAATTCAAAACCATCAATTCTTCGGCGATCAGCCTTCTTTATGGTCCAGCTCTCATTTCCATACATCACTACTGGGAAAACTACTTGCCTTCAGGAGAATGCGTGGAAAAGCCCTGGGGCAACATGCACAGGGACAACGGAAGAGGGGTTTCTTTGCACGCACAGACACTCCCCATTCATGGATATAGCATGTGCATGTTCAAGAAAATTCCCAAACGCAGCACTGGGGATGTGGCAACGTGTATCTTTACAGAACAGCTGTGACATGTCTGAGGAAGGAGGCTGTTGGAAGCAAATAACTGATAGATCTCTCCCAAAACAGTCTCTGAGACATCTTCCCTCCAGTTGGGAGATACAGACAGAACTGAGTTGAACTTTCCCAGAAAACATTCCACACCTCCTGATAAAGTTTATGGGGTTTTCCTTTTTCTCACCACTGTAGGAAAAGGCCACTTCACACCATTTTCTCCAAATATTCTTCAAATATTTATTTTATTGGTGGCAGACACCCCTGCCCCCAATGCTATGTCTGGGTCCTTGTGGGGCATGCAAACTGGCAGGCCAGCTGCCCAGTGAGCTGAACTGGTGTTGTTGCTAATGGGGAATCCCACCCCGAAAGAAATGGCTGGATAATTTCTCTTCTCCCTGGAGAAATTTAGCAAAAGGTTCCTCCCTGATTTCTCTGCACACAAAAAGAAGGTGGAGAATTTCAATAAGCCATTTACACATTTCTTGTGCCAGATGGATGATGCCACCTCTTTGCGCGAGATTTCTATGCTGCCGGGCGTATATCAGGCAAAGGGAACCTCTGACCCAATGGTCAAATGCGGCCCTCCAAACCTCTCTGTCTGGCCCAGAGAACTCTCCTTAGGCCACACCCTCTTTCCTCAGGCCACACCTTTCACTGGCCCTGTTCACACCTTCCATGAGTGTTTTTGCCTGGCCACCACCCTTGAACTTTGATCCTACTTCTTGTTTCCCTGGAAGGGAGACAAAGGGGTGTGTGGAAGCCAGCCTACTGGACAAAGGTGAAATTTGCATGCTCCACCCACTTTTCTCTCTGGCCCCGCCTGTGGCCCCTGGAAGTTTGCTCAAAAGGGAATGTGGGAACAAAACTTCCCCCACCACTGTCTTGCATATCAGGCCAAGCATTAGACACCAGGATTGTGGGAGAACTTTCAAGACAGCCTGTATCTTTTCCCCAATTGACACTGAGGTTTCCTGCTGCGACTGTTTGCTAGACATAGAATCATAGAATTGTAGAGTTGGAAGGGACCCTGAGGGTCATCTAGTCCAACCCCCTGCAATGCAGGAATCTCAACTAAAGCATCCATGACAGATGTCATCCGAACTTTGCTTCAAAACCTCCAGTGATGGGGTATCCAGCCCTGGCTCTCCACTGAAGGTTGCTGCCCTCAGGGAACAGCGTGATCTTCTCTAATGGCCTCTGCTGAGGCTACTGCCTCACTTCTCCATTTCACAGGCTTCAAGGCTAACCCTGAACTCATCTGTCACTCCCACCACCACTTTGTGGCTTGCTTGCCTTGCCCATAATAATGTTGCTGTTCTTCAGTCGTTTAGTTGTGTCCAACTCTTCGTGACCCCATGGACCAGAGCACGCCAGGCACACCTGTCTTCCACTGCCTCCTGCAGTTTGGTCAGATTCATGTTTGTAGCTTCGAGAACACTGTCCAACCATCTCGTCCTCTGTCATCCCCTTCTCCTTGTGCCCTCCATCTTTCCCAACATCAGGGTCTTTCCAGGGAGTCTTCTCTTCTCATGAGGTGGCCAAAGTATTGGAGCCTCAGCTTCAGGATCTGCCCTTCCAGTGAGCTCTCAGGGCTGATTTCCTTAAGAATAATACGCTGCAGCAAACCTACTTGGCCAGCGTGAGGAAGGAAATGAGAAGAGGGTCTTTTATTCTGATCTAGAGAAAGAGAAGTGAAAAAATTCCGCTTGTGGGTTACCACTTCTGGGAGCCCGAGAGGTAGCCAGAGCTTCCCTTTGAAGGGTTCAAAGGGACGAGACATTTGGTGACTCGCCGGGTCGAGAACAAAGCCCCATTGAGTGACGGCTAGCAGTTGCTGTCTCTGCCCCTTGAAGTGTGTTAGGCATTTGATTCCCTCATGCACACAAAAAATGACTGCTGTTGCTGGGGGGGTGGTGGCACATTTGCAGACAGGCGCAAGCTGCTGTTCTCACAGATGCTGTCCCCTCCACACACTCTCTGCTCTCGGCCTGCCCCTCTCTGCAAACGGGAAGGAAACAAGACCCCGGATTGGGTCTCTTCAGCCTGGCACCCAGTCCCAGGTTCCTTCCAAACCTGGTGGTTCTTGGAGGGCAGCCAGGTTCAAGGAGGCCGCGAGGAGACGCAGTCCTCCTGCTCCTCCACAGATGGACGGGGACTACCCAAGCCACGTGGAAGAAAAGAGGCCTCTTGACGAAGGTCGGGACTAAGAGGTGCTGGCAGGCTTGTCTTTGACAGAAGGCCTCGCGCCCACCAACATCAAGGCTCGCTTCACCTTGCCGGCTTACGCTCCGACCTCGGAAGAGCCTACGGGGGTCACTTTTTTCTGTTCCAGCAATTCCCGGCGCATTACCTGCTACACAACGGCCTGGTAACGGTAGTTGAGTAATGCGATTTTCAGGAGGGATTGAGAGCATGACTGTAAAAATAACACAGTTAGAGCCACCATGAAACCAGCTGTTTTCATGTTTAAATGGGAAGCTAATTTTGTAGCAAGCTGGGGGTTAGAGAGGAGGAGGAGGAGAAGGAGGAGAGGGGCACAGGGAGCAGCTGCAATCCTTCCAGTGACTCCAAAGCACCTACTTGGCACCGAGTCTCGTTTTCGGAGGTGTTTTAACAATAACAACAACAACATCAACACAGCGAAGTCCCAAGCAAACAGGTTGCAAGCCTAGCTAGCTTGCCAGGTGGAATCCCAGCTTTGCACCATTGGATTCTGCATTCAATTCCCTCCGTCCCTAACATCCTTCTGCGGAAGAGACTGGGCCAACAACAACTTGGCAGGCAGAGAGAGGAAGACCCGCTGGGGTTTACTTTAACCACACATCTTGTTCTTAGGCCAAGATCGTTAAATGGAACCTCCATGCCCAGAAGCAGTAGACCTCCAAATACTAGATGCCGGGACAATTGGTGGGAGAGGGTTACTGACTTCCAGCTCTGCCTGCAAGATTCCCTTTGGCCACTGCAGGACACAGGTTGCTGGGTAAGAGGAGTCTTTGCAGGTCCATCAACAGCGTTCCTCTTACTGAAGTGTTTGTTTACAGCGCATACTCTTCACTATATAAAATAATGGCCTACAGCTTAATAGAGGTGTGTAGCCCAGTGGTTAGAGGACCTGCTTGGAATGCAGAAGACCCTAGATTTGGGTTCCTGGAATCACATTGCCATTGGAAGACGGCAGAGTGTTAAGGTAGAAAGGGTGGAAAGCAGACTATCACAGTTTCAGGAGACAGTCAGGTGGTGTACCCATAGGAAGTACACCAGAAGAGGAAAAACCTCTGGGAGGAGCTCAGAGAGAAGATACACCATTGTGCATCTGCAGCAGCACAACTAGACTCCTTCATCTGCCCCAGCTGCAACAAAACATGTCTCTCCCGTATAAGTCTCTACAGCCACAGCAGGCGCTGCAACTTTCCAACAGTTTGACTTTGTCCCCAAAGGCGCACTCCTCCATTGTCTCCCGAGACAGATGGATGTAAACAAGCTGAGACTGGCTGGCCGGACGGCTGGCTCTCTTGCACATTTCTGCCAACCACCCTTCAGTCGCCACCCTGTCCCACCTTTAGAACATTGAGATGTAATGACAACCTAGTGCAAATAAACTACACTGGTACCCCAGGTTACATACGCTTCAATGTTACAGACTCCGCTAACCCAGAAATAGTGCTTCAGGTTAAGAACTTTGCTTCAGGATGAGAACAGAAATTGTGCTCCGGCGGCATGGCAGCAGCAGGAGGCCCCATTAGCTAAAGTGGTGCTTCAGGTTAAGAACATTTTCAAGTTAAGTATGGACCGCCGGAACGAATTAAGTACTTAACCCGAGGTACCACTGTATAGACAAGATCATGCACTAAAATGTGATGAATATTTGTAAGCAGTTTAATAATAATAATAATAATAATTATTATTATTATTATTATTATTTGCAAAATGATGCAGAACTCTGGTGAACTGAACTTAAGATAGGGAAAAACAAGTAATGGAGAAAGCAAAAAATGATAGATTTATCCATTCCCTACCTGGGACTTCTGAGAGCCTCTTTGGGTAAGAAATCACCAGGTTTTGGGTAAGAAATGCCCCCTGGCTCTAAAACGCACCACAGGGCTGGGCTCAGTTCTTCCCTCCTCAGCTCCTCTCTTCCTCCCTGGGCTTCTGGCCTCCTCCTCAACTCTTTCTCGGCTGCCGCTCACTCCTTGGCAGGAGCAGTGGGAAAGTTTGCTCATGCTGAGAAGGAGGAATCACAGTTTGGTTGTTATCCTTACCCCCCACCCACCCAAGCCCTCTTCCCTCCAGCATCCTCAGCTTGGGCTCTGCTGCAACTGATGGCCACCTGGCATTTGTTTCCCAGGTAACAAGAAGCCTTAATATTTATATCAAGTTCGGAGCGGGAAAGTTTGCGTTACCAAGGAAAGCAATAGGTGAGAAAGATAGGCATCCATCATCCTACACACTAAAAAAGGAAACTCATTATCCAAAATGGTACCACCTGCTCAGAAGAAGGGGGTATCAGGGGAGCTCTGTGTTTTCAGAAGTTCAAAAATATATTTGGGTAGGGGGGGGACTTCTAAGGTGGAGGGTGGTAACCCAGAACAACCCAGCAAGGAGGGAATGTGCTCAGCGGTCATGGGGTGCCGACTGACTCTTGGGAACAGAACTGGAGAGAGGACAATGGAATGGAAAAGGGCTTGGATGGATGGATGGGAATCTGAATAAGAGCTCTCCATGTCACAACATTTTGCTGCACTTGTTGTAACGGTTATGGAAGATGGGATCACAGCCTCGGGCTCCACCGCTTGCCCCTCCACAGACAGAAAGCAAGCGAAAGCAATAGGTGCCTCACCTTTCATTCCTATCAGAGAAAAGGAGACACTCTTATCTGCTTGTAACATTGCTTGATCCCAGCTCCCCACCCCTTTACACGTTGCCAAGGGCTCTTTTTTACACCACTTCACTCTGGAGTAGCTTCTCGTGGTTTAGCTATTCAAATTTCCATTAATTCTGATCTTTTGCATGTGGAGTTAGTCCCACCGTTTCACAGCTAAGTAAATGTGCAGAGGACTTCAGCCCATGCTGCTTCTAAGGAAAGAGGAACAGGGTGGTGATGTTGGATTTTGTTTGTTTGTTTTGTTCTGTTTTTAAAAAAGGTAACTCTTATCATCCATTTACTAGCACACTACACTTCCGGATCCACCATGTTGAGGATGGAAAAGCCTGAGAGCTCCACATGTCAGTAAACAATGGGCATTATTTTAATTTAATTTATGCAATTATTTATCTAAATGTAATATTTATATCCCCCTATTTCCTTCAAGGAGCTCAAGGCAGTGTGCACAGCTTTCCACTTCCCCATTTTATCCTCACAACAACCCTGTGAGGTAGGCTAGGCTGCAGGACTGTGAGTAGCCCAAGCTGACCTAATGAGCTTTGTGGCTGAGAGGGGTTTTGAACCTTGCTCTCCTGGGTCCTGGCCTGATACTTATCAAAGTTGGCATTCCAGCCAGGCAAAAGCACCCAAGGTGAGATGCAAGGTCAGTGGAAGGGTGTAGCCTATGAAGAGTTCTGGGCTTCTGCAGCTTACCTAGATGGAGCAGGTAAGCAGAGAGGTCAGGACTGCATGGTGGCATCAGTGGGGCCAAGCCAGTGCACCTTTCCCAAGCCCACCACTGTGCTGCGCCATCTAGAGTTGGGAGGGTGACTTCACCTCAACACACTGGTCGCTCTTGTTGCAGGCTCCCACCATCCCTGTGATGGAAATGGATTGAGGATTAAATCTATAAATTAAAATTTAAACCTCCTGTCCCGTGTATGGGAGAAATATGAGAGTAGACAGGCTGTGAAGCCCTTTTTAGCAGAATAAAACCACTTACGTGCTTTTGCAGTGCGTTGGAAGCTAGGAATTAGACAATTGCACTTTTTAGCCTTGTTTACTTGTGGTCTGCTGACCTTTCCCCTGTTTGCCCCCATTGCTACGAATAAGTCACACATTTTAGTTTTAAAAAACGGTTTACTTACATTCAATGCAGGCAGCAAATACTGCAAACATGGCCCAAAATTAATTTCCAGAATGGAGTCTGAGCTCTGAGCAGAGCCTAGGCAGTTAGAAGAAGAGAAGAAGAGTTTGGATTTGATATCCCGCTTTATCACTACGCGAAAGAGTCTCAAAGCAGCTAACATTCTCCTTTCCGTTCCTCCCCCACAGCAAACACTCTGTGAGGTGAGTGGGGCTGAGAGACTTCAGAGAAGTGTGACTAGCCCAAGGTCACCCAGCAGCTGCATGTGGAGGAGCGGGGAAGTGAACCCAGTTCACCAGATTACGAGTCCACCGCTCTTAATCACTACACCACACCACATCTGCTCACATTGCTGTCTTGAAACAAAGAGAGATAGCTCAGGCAGGAAGTAAGTATGTGGGATTATCTCCTTCATTAGAAATTGCCACCAAGGAAGTGACCTCATACAGTCTCTTCTACATTGATTCAAGAACTCTATGAGTGCCACCTCCTCGTGTACCTGTCTGGCAATCATGCATTTATGATTTTGACTGGAAATCCCACATCCTGATCACTGGCTATACTGGTTGGGGCTGATGCGAGTTGGAATCCCAACAATATCTTGGGGGCCCCATTAATGCCTGTTCAGATACAATGGTACTTAGGAACAAAGGAAGCTGCCTCACAATGGGTCAAGAACAACCCTCCATCTAGGCCAGTACAGTCTACCCTGGCTGGCAGCAACTCTCCAGGGCTTTGGTAACCTCCCATATAGCCCTACCTGGAGATGCTGAGGATTGACCTTGAGACCTTCTGCATGCCAGGCAAATGCTCTAGCACTGAGCTCCCAGATGTCTTTGAGCAGCAGCGATTGTACAACCGGATCCATTGTATGCGAGCAAACTTTTAGTGGTTGCTATTCCCTTTAAATAACATGTTATGGTCAGTTGACTTGCACACAGTGCTTCAGAAGCCAGCTCAGGACAGGCTTTTTGCAGAATAAATGAATGCACTGTATGGAAAGTGAAAAGAACTTCAGCCATGAATGTGGATGCAGCTGGGGAGGACAGGGGAAGCAGGACTCCAGCTGTGATCTTCAGAAGAAGAATAGGGTTCTTACAAGCACTCTAGCACGTCTCCTTATTCAGGAATCTCAATGGAACCAGGGGTGCAGATCCGCAGACCCAAAGCAGATGGAGCTGGGTAGCTGAATCGGATTGCAAGATTTCCTGGAGATCTGTGGAAGCGTCCCAAGGTAGGCAGGGGGCAGGTGCTCCCCCTCACCCCATCCATCCTGCCTCTGTTTCGGTGCTGCCTTCCAGAGAACGGCTTGCTGGGAGAAAGCTGCTGACGGGCTCATTTCATTGAAGGATAACTGCCACCATGCTGGAAACATCTCTGTTTGGACCGAATAAAAGGGGGATTAGCAATGAAAGGCACCTGCCCATGTGCGTGCGGAATGTGACCGGGGGCAGAGAGAGACTTCTTGAATGCAAGCAAAGCCCAGCTTTATTGTTTCCATTGTGTGTGGACACAGGATTTCTGACCTGAGAGGTTTTTCACTTCCCGGTTATGGACAGGATTACTGTGCCCTCGTGGCACTGTTGCTGGTGGTTTTCAAACAGTATTCTGGGGGATTCTTGGCATCTTCCTTGGAAGTTTATTCAGGGATTCTTAAACATGAAGATAATTGTTATTATTTATCAAATTTGTATGCAGCCCTTCATCTGAGGATCACAAGGCAGATTACAATATGCAAACACAAAAATATGGAATCAATACTCCCCGCAAACACACACACAGAGAGACACTTTAGAAGGCCAGCACCTAAAGATATGTAACAAAGGTGCCAAGTGAGCTTCCCTGGGGGGACAGTCCACAAAAGGGGAGCCACCGCAGAAAAGGCCCAGTCTCGTGTTGCTACCCTCTGGTCCTCTCGCAGAGGAGGCACACAAAAAAGGGTCACAGATGATGATTGCAGGGTCTGTTAATTGTTTAATTCACCCTGAAATGGAGAATGGCTGAATGTGTATTATTGAAACCCTTTAACATGGGGTTTTTCCATGTGGCTAGAGTAAGCTCTCTGAGCTCCTAGTTGGGTTGGTAGTTAACTGTTATTGTTCTCTGCTAGTTCTGACAAGGTGTTTAACTTTAGATCACATAAGTGGCTATTGAACTGCAAATTAGCCAGCTTGGAAGGGTGGTGGCTCTTTTCTTTGTTCTCACACTTATTGGGAGTAGGGATGGGTAAATGAGCCTCTCCAGAGAGTGAATAGAGCCTTAGGCAAAAATGGAGGCTGTGTGGAGAGAGAAACCTTTACTTCTAGGTCTGTTTGGAATTATTTTTCATTTCTTATAAGATGCTGAGCCTGTACTGGGCAGAAGATATTGTATGGAATTATTTGGATATATCTTTGATGTTTCTGTTCTGTTCTGAAGAAAGTTCTGCAAGTAAACCTTTGAACAATACTCATGGGTCTGGACAATGTTTCCTTCCAAAAAGGAGTCAGGTTTTTTTGCATCCACTTACTTCATGCTGCACAATATTAATACCTGCAATAGAGTCTGGGTTGGTTCAGGATCTGGGTAGACAGGCTTCCCATTGTTAGGGCTGGGCCATGGGCAGTGGTCAGAGCTGAGCCAGGAGCTGAGCCGGGACTGAAGAGTTAGTGGGAAATGCAAAAAAATGGCCACCAACTTGGCTGGCTTCTAAAGAGGACAACTTCATAGAGGGCAAAAGTATCAGTGGCTACTAGCCATGATGACTATGTTCTGCCTCCATAGTTAGAGGCACTAATGCTTCTGTGTCCCACTGGGAGGGAGAGTGCTCTTGGGACTTGCTCAGTCAGCCCACCTCATCCTCACAAGCCTACACAATGCCTTTGTTGTATATTTCTGCATTATGATTCATTCGGTTTACCTTACCGTCAGTCGGCAGAGCATGCGACTCTTAATCTAATGGTCATGGGTTTGAGTCCCACGTTGGGCGAAAGATTCCTGCAGTGCAGGGGGTTGGACTAGATGACCCTTGTGGTCCCTTCCAACTCTGTGAATAGTAAGCAGTCTACAAACAGACTAAATTGATCAATCAACCAATAAGCAAACAAGCAAGCCATGGATTGGACCACTTCTGCACAGCCAGAAATCTTCACTGAACTAAAGGAGAGTATGAAATGTCTCTCTTTTCAATTAAAAAAAATACTTTCTGCTAGAATCGCCCTCAGTCTGCAAACACTGCTGAGGAGGCTGCTGAGAAGAAAACCCTCCCACCTAGAACAGAGTGGATGTTCTGGGTCTCCACATAAACACACCTTCTCAGGCCAAGCAGGCATTGGACGCTGGGAGTTTGCACCAATTTGGGGTTTGTTTCAGGAAGTGCAAAAGTCTTGTTTTACACTATCTCGCTGCCCCGTGGCAGGCAGTTTTTTGGTGTGTTTTTCTTATGGGGTCTGGTTACTCACGAGGAGAAAATACTGAGGCCATATGGCTGTGTTGTAATTCTATTTATTTACAAAACAAATTGAGCAGGGAGAAGCTGGCAGGCATCCAGGCAGACACAGCAAGTCCTTAAAAGCAGCAGCGGTTTCCCCAAAGCAAACCCTCGCAGCTTCCCGCAAGGCTCATTCCGGCCAGCCAGCTGCAATAACCCAGGCTTCTGTCTCCTTCGAGGGGCGCACCCAAAGCGTAAGAGCTCTTTCCTTCAGTTCACACCTGAGCAAGCGCAATGTGTCCCCCCCAGGAGCAAGCACCTGCTATCAAATCTCAGAGAGGCAAGCATATCTGAGGCATTTAGAGCCCACCAAGGGACAACGTTAGCTACCAGATAAGCAAAAACGTAAGGGCAAAGGTGATCTCCTTATTTTGCAAGACCCACGGCTACGGTATGGTTCCTTTTCTGTCCGTCTCCCACCCTGCAGGCTGTACTCTCAGCTCTGTTATGATTAGGAGAGCGCCAGGAACCGCAGCATGCTCAACGAAACTAAGACTAAAACATATCAGTCATACCCCCACCAGCGCTCCAACAGACAAATTAAGTAATGAAGAGAAAGCCAAAATAAACCCAAGTCAGAAAACCGGAGACATGACACCATAGCTATTACTTCCATGTACAACATACCAAATCTCTTTCGTTAAGTTCAACGCAATGTCCTAAAAATGCTTGGCCTATGCAGGGGGTGGGGGTGGGGGTGCTTTTAAATTATTATTTTTTTAAAAAAAAATACCCACCCCCCAAATTGCAGTTACTTTTTAATTATGTCTTCTCCCTCTTTGTTGCTGGCTAAATAAACTAGAACATGGAAGGAGAACAGGCGGGAAAGAGCACCCATTAAAGGCGCACAATTGCACACAGAACCTAGGGCTTGCCGATCAGAAAGTTGGCAGTTCGAATCCCCGCGAGCTCCCATTGCTCGGTCCCAGCTCCTGCCCACCTAGCAGTTCGAAAGCACGTCAAAGTGCAAGTAGATAAATAGGTACTGCTCCGGCGGGAAGGTAAACGGCGTTTCCGTGCGCTGCTCTGGTTCGCCGGAAGCGGCCTAGTCATGCTGGCCACATGACCCGGAAGCTGTCTGCAGACAAACGCCGGCTCCCTCGGCCTATAGAGTGAGATGAGCGCACAACCCCAGAGTCAGTCATGACTGGACCTAATGGTCAGGGGTCCTCTTTACCTTTACCTTTACCAGGAGTTTGCTTAACTGAAAGCAAAAAGGCAGCCGCTTTCCTTGAACTAGATTGATTCTCTCTGTGCAACGAAACACGCCCCCCCACCCCGCTCCAAGACAAGCCCAATGGCACAAGAGGAAGGGAAGACATGATAATAAATACACCCAAAGGGCAAAAGCCAAGGGGCTAACACCTGTCTGACTGAATGCACAGAGAAGTTAATGGGAGGACTCCGAAGGCACCTTTAATCTCATTCAATAAAGTAACTTGCCAGGTGCAAGTTGGCTTTCTTGTAATAACAATGACTCTCTATGAAGAGGCAGAGATTGGCATGTCCAGCGGGACTGTCTGTTTTAACGAAATTGCTGGTTGGGAACACGCTGAGGCAATTGTGGTTTGGACGCTGAACAAAGAGTAACAGTTGCAAAGGACCTGGATGACTACGAGAACACTCCGGAGTCCTCCTCCCACAAAAATACATTGCCTTAGGACTTGCAGGACTTCCCAGAAAGCAAGGGACACTCGTACATCTGCAGCCTCACAAGGCACAGCGGTTGGGGTGGGAGGGCAGGCAGGTTCCTGCACCAGCCTGGAGCTGGCAAAAAGGATTGGGCCCAAATCAGGCCCTGGGATGTCACGTGACAGCAGCGGGGCTGGCTCAGGATGCAGTTGATCCTCAGCTAACTCAAGCCTCAAGCCTCAAGGAGGAACAGGGGAGCAGGACCATTAACCCCAGTGACCCCGGAGGGCTGTAGGATCCTAAACTGGAGAAGAGGAGGGAGCAAGTCAGCTGCCAATGTGCTTGGGTAGCTCAGCCATGGGGCACCTGCTTGGATCATGGTGGAGACCCCAGCATCTATATGTGTTCCCCATATGATCTGTTTCATTCCTCAAGAAGCAACATTCCTTCCCAGCTGCAGTCTTCCTAACCTGGGGACAGTCAACTGTCTCATGCAGATAACAGACGCAGCAGACACAGGTGGTCCCAGGCATTTTCTAGTTTAGCGTTCTGCAGAGGAAACAGCATTTTTCTTCATACAGAGTGTTTCTCAAGGAAACATGTTGATTGTGCAAATTCTCCCCATCCTGCTTACTGCCATTGCTTTCCCTAGCTACTGATAGTTCGGACCCGCTTCTCCTCTGCATCTTTCCTGAATTCGTCTTATTGTTTGCACGCATTACGCATTGTAATCTAACATAGTTCCATTTTGCTTATCAAAGGTATTGATTAGGGGGGTTTCTGAAGGGACGCACACCAAAGGAATTACGCAGAGGTATATATCGCAAAAGTCTCAAACATCAAACAACAGTACAGTGGTACCTCGGGTTACAGACGCTTCAGGTTACAGACGTTTCAAGTTACAGACTCCGCTAACAAAGAAATAGTACCTCGGGTTAAGAACTTTGCTTCAGGATGAGAACAGAAATTGTGCGGCGGCAGTGGGAGGCCCCATTAGCTAAAGTAGTACCTCAGGTTAAGAACAGTTTCAGGTTAAGAATGGACCTCCAGAACGAATTAAGTTCTTAACCAGAGGCACCACTACACATCATTAAGGGTATTACATAAATGATAGAATTTTCCTGTTATAAAATTAACGTCACAGAGCACCGTCCTCCCCAAGTCCAGTCTTTCAGGCTGTGTCTTCTTCAAGCTTGATCCCTATGCTGGCTGGAGCGGAAATGGCCTTTTCTCATTCCCCTCAGCCCCACAGCAGTTCTCCCAAAAGCGACTAGAACTTACAGCCCTTTCAAGCATGAAAACCTCAGAAAACAAGGAACTTAAAATGCTGGGGACATCCATTTTAAAACTTTAGGGAAACCTCACTCTGAACTTGTTCTGAAGGAGAGGTCACACAACCGATATCATGCAGACTGAAGTTCTGAGGTATTATAAGCTAATTGCCCATAATGGCGGCTAATGCCAACCTCAACTCTCTCACTGAGCTTGGTTAAAGTATGATGCAGAACTGGATTACTAAGACTAGGAAGCGGACAGAATGGCGTCATAATGCCGTAGAGCATGGCTACATGATGCAGCAATAAAACTCCTAGCACATTTGCAAAGCTAAGCAGGGTCTGGTAAGGTTTCCAATCAGATGGGGGACCTCATGCATTGCAGGGGGTTGGGCTAGATGACCCAGGAGGTCCCTTCCAACTCTTCAATTCTAGGATTCTGTGACATCACTGGGGGCTAGCGAAGGAAATTTAGTTTGAGGGTAAGTGAGGGCCATGATTGAACATTTCCCCAAGAAGCACCAAAGCTCACCACAGCATTTTCAGGACCGCCCAAAACATTCACACAAATGAGGAGCTGTTTTGACTTAGCCTTACTTTGCTAAGCTGAAGCGTCTTTCCTAGTTTCCCACAGTGTGGGTTGGCCAAGCATTTGGGGGTCAAACCATCCTGACAGGAAAATCCAGCTCAGAATTGCTGGGGAAATCAATCAAGTTCAAAGAGAGGGGTGGGGGAATCCAAGAGATAATGCTTTTTAAAAAAAGAAAACCCACCATCTATATGGAGGAGTGCACTGGGTCTGTATCTTCAACAATGAGGTTTTGAATTTCCTTGATGCATTTCCTCGAACTTTATAAGGATACATGATCTATAAGTCTCCCTTTTCGTTTGACTCATCGCTCAAGTCCCTGGCCGGCCATAACCCACCAACTGCTCCTTATGCACAGCACGAATCGGCCTGCGACCAAAACAGGCTCGGACCACCAGGAGAACGACCATCCTTTCCCATTGTTTTAAGCGGGGATGCTCTGAAGGGCCTTGGTGAGAAAGCGAGAGAGCTGCCATATCTCATACCGACGGCATGTAGCCCGCTCCTGACTCGCCTGCAGGAAACAGATGTCACCAGTTAAACAGATCATGAAAGCTTCAATCGCTTCCTTATGGCTTCTCCTCTCTTTCGCCCTCACCACTGGCGGACGGCTTCAGATGCTTCGTTCCTTTTCGGGAGGCAGAGGAGGGGGGTGTGTGTGATGATTCCTGGGAAACATTTGCCCAGGGAAAGACATGCAAAAAAAAAAAGACCCCTAAACACACACACACAGAGACAAACACACACACACACACACACACACACACACACACACACCCTTGATGCAAGCAGCTGCTCTTGGATCAGGGGATGTTGCAGAGTCTCTGAATTCCAGCTTCCTCCTCACTCTCATTCATTCCTAACTCTTCCCTCCAATATGGCCTTGGCCCCTGGAGGAGAGGTGAGCAATAAAACAGGATCCAGAAAAGAAAACAGCTGGCTGTCAGCGCCTCGTTAGCTCCTTGGCTTCCCCCGGCATTGGGACCCATAATCTCCGCTCCCCACTCCTCCCACCCCAAGGCATCCTGTCCATTCTTCTCATTCCAGGGCCATAAAGGACGGGAAGATGTCCACCCAGCCCTGAGCCGAGAGCCAGAGATGTGCGGTTGCTCCCTGCTGTGGCTCCTTCGCCACTGCAGAAGGCAGAGTGCGCACAGCCCACAGCACATCCATGCAGTCGAATGCTTTGGAAGCCTGAGCCTTGCTGTACAAAGATTTCTCTTGAATGTGTGGGGCTTCTTACTTTATTTCTATTTATTCGATTGATAAAGTGCCCTTCATCAAAAGCTGTAGCAAGTTAACCGGAAGATCTTCAGGAACCACCAACCTAATCAATCACCAGACATCAACACCGAGGCAAAACACTCCATCAGCCAAAAGATTACAACTCACTGAAGGCTCAGGTGATAGTTAGCATTTTTTAGCAATAAAGAAATTCTTAATTAAGATATGTGCATTGCTTTTTTAAAAAATCAAACATAATGTTATTGCACACTTAACAGACTACAGTATATTGCAAACATAACTTTTATACACACCGGGAAACTGAAGAATTTGTGCGACTCTATTTATTGCAATATTTGCTTTATTGCGGAGGTCTGGAACCAAACCCGAAATATCTCCTAAGTATGTCTTTATATGCATCCCCAAGAACAAAGACCATCTTGTCTATAAATTTGTGGAAGACTATTGCAGAGTTTATGAATATAGCATGAAGAGCCTTTGGCAACGAGACTTTGGGTTGCGAGTGCTCTGGGAGTATATCTCTCTGCAAGATTTGTGGTGTTACAAATGCATCTCTGTTTTTGTCTACGAGATGCTGGAGGGTATGTTTACATCGGACTTCTGAATGGGCACGACACAGATCTCAGTGGAGTGGAATGATGAAGCTCCGGCAGCCAGCTTGTGTGTAGGAGGGACGACCGGTCTTTATGGCTGTTCAGGACCCACCTCTTAGGACCCACAACCAAGTCTGCTGGACATAATAAAAAATCTCTGAAAGGGTTTGCTTTGTCTGCATTTTCAAGTATTTAAAATGTACATCTCCTGCACTAATATAGGGATCAGGATGCAATTATCCTCCAGATCTTGCACTTCTCAGAATGTTGCAATACAGTTCTCAGGCTCAAAAAAATGTACTCAGGCCGTCCTTTCCCAGCGTATGGCCTGAAAGCTTATGGTGCCGGCATCTTGCTTATGCTAAGCAGGTCTGAGTCTGGTCAGGGCCGGTATGTGTAATAATAATAATAATAACAACAACAACTGATTGATTGATTGATTGATTGATTGATTGATTGATTGATTTCTACCCTGCCCATCTGGCTGGGTTTTCCCAGCCACTCTGGGCGGCTTTCATTAAAAACAGAATAAACAGAACATTAAAAACAGAATAAAACTTCAGACATTATAAACTTCCCTAAACACTGTGACGGCCTTAGAACCAGGTGTCCATCACCTTGGACTCTGTGATGGAGAGAAGCTGGGATATAGGTGTGAGAAAATAAATAAGAACGTAAGAGAAGGCTGCTGGATCGGGCCAATGGCCCAGCTGGTCCAGCATCCTGTTCTCACAGTGGCCAACCAGATTCCTGCGGGAAACCAGCAAGCAGGATTCAAGCATAGGAGATCTCTCCCCTCCCATGCTTTCCAGCAACTCGTATTCAGAAGTACTTCTGCATCCAACCGTGGTAGCAGAGCACAGTCAGCATGGTGAGTAGCTATCACTAGCCGCCTCTTCCATGAATATGTCTTCTCCTCTTTTAAAGCCATCCGAGTTGGTGGCCTTCGCCACCTCCTGTGGCAATGAGTTCCAAAGTTTAACTACGTGCTGTGTGAAGAAGTACTTTCTTTTTATCTGTCCTGAAAATAAATGATATGATATAAAATTGAAATGAAATGCAGGCAATTTCATTAAATTGAAATTTAAATACAGGCAATTCTCTCTTTTTTTGGGGGGGGTTATATTCTGAACTCCCATGTGCATGGGTGGGGCCCATGCAAAGTGTTCTGCCCCACTGCAGCCCTGTTCCGCCCTTTTAGTGACGTTTTAGGGTTCGGCACCATGCACACATGCGCAACCCCCATTAATCAGATGCACATAAATCAGGAGTTGCCTGTATAGATTTTGTGGCGAAACAGATATTTAAATCCATTTCTTGCATGAATTATTTGTTGTTGTTGTTGTTGTTGACAGCTGAATGTGGAAACGGAATAGAGCATTCCGAATGAGCACATGCAACAAGGAGACAGGTCCACCCACTGCTGTTTCCTAGAGAGGAAATGAATGAGAACATTTATTTGGCATCTTATTCACAAGGGCTCAGGCCACACAACACCTTTAAGACTGAGAATATTGCGCCATAAAGCATGCGTAATACTGCAACATAAAAATGAGAATATTAGAGATATAAAACACATTTCTAAAATAGGCTGCAAAAAGCAAATGGCTTCTCACTCCCTAAATGGTTGCCCGCAGAAGAATGTCTTGCTGGAGATTTTCATTAGCCTCAGGGCTTGGCAAGAGCAGCGCTGTGGTAGAGAACGGCTCCCTGGAAGGAATGTGGCTCAGTGGCAGAGCATCTGAGAGCCAGCGTGGTGTAGTGGTTAAGAGTGGTGGACTCGTAATCTGGTGAACCGGGTTCGATTCCCCGCTCCTCCACATACAGCTGCTGGGTGACCTTGGGCTAGTCACACTTCTCTGAAGTCTCTCAGCCTCACTCACCTCACAGAGTGTTTGTTGTGGGGCAGGAAGGGAAAGGAGATTATAATAATAATAAAATTTTATTTATACCCTGCCCTCCCTGGCCAGAACTGGGCTCAGGGTGGCTAATACCAGTAAAATTACAATAAAAACATAATAGAGGGAGGTAAAAAATTGTTAACTGCTTTGAGACTCCTTAAGGGGAATGAAAGGTGGGATATCAAGTCCAAACTCCTCCTTCTCCTCCTCCTCTTCTTCTTCTCTGCATGCAGAAGGTCCCAGGTTCAAATCCTGGCATCTCCAGGTAGGGCGGCGGGAGATCCTTGTCAAAAATGACAAAAACCCTGGAGAGTTTTGGGCAGTCAACTAGTGAGCTAGATGGACCAATGTTTTTACACCAGGTTGCTCACCGGGGCAAGATGGTTTGAGCATATTACACCGATCCTGGTCCGACTGCATTGGCTGCCAGTTGGTTTCCAGGCCCAATTCAGAGTATTGGTTTTGACCGATAAAGCCTTCAGTGGGTCAAGTCCACAAGGCCTCAAGCACTGCCTCTCTCCACATTAACCGACCCGTACTCTGCAATCATCATCTGAGTTCCTTCTTCATGTGCCTTCATGAGAGGTCCAGAAGGAAGCAACACAAGAACGAGCCTTTTCTGCACTGGTTCACGCTTGTGAAACGCTCTCCCTTTGAAGGCTCGCCTGGTACCTTCATTACATATCTTTAGGCAACAGACAAAAACATTTCTCTTTAACCAGGCATTTGGCTGATTAGCATTCTATGTCCTTTTAAATGTCTTTGTCAAAGGGTGGTTAACGTTGTTTCATTATGTATGTTGTGTTCTCATTTTGTATTTTTTAAAAAGTATTTTATTAACAATTTCAACATAACAAATTATCGAAACATATCATATACATTATTTTTCCCCTTCCCCCCTTCAAACCCTCCCCCCGAGACTTCCCTCAGCTCCTCTCTCTGATTTCTCTGCATGTTATAAAATTATACATATCCTTACATTATCTATCTATCATGTTATCAACTAATAAATTTGTGTATGTTTATTCAAAACCTGCCAAGGAGTCCAGTTCATTTTGTTGTCTTTTTAGATAAATTGTAAAAACTCCCATTCTTCTTTGAAGTCACAGTTGTCCTTGTCCCGCAGTTTGTATGTCAATTTAGCCAGTTCTGCATAACTCATCAATTTTTCTTGCCACTGTTCTTTCATTGGGATTTCCTCATTCTTCCATCCTTGTGCTATCAAGACTCTTGCCGCTGTGGTAGCATACATAAATAAGTTCTTTGTTTTTCTCGGCAGGTCTTGTCCTACAATCCCTAACAGAAATGCTTCTGGTTTTTTTACAAATGTCATTTTAAACATTTTTTTTCAATTCATTATATATCATTTCCCAAAATTTTAAAACTTCTATACATTCCCACCACATATGATAAAAATTCCCTTCTTTCTCTTTACATATGTTTGACCCGGTTTTGTACATTTTTGCTATCTGTACTGGTGTAATATACAATCTATATATCATTTTCATATAATTTTCTTTCAAAAGAGAACTATCTGTAAATTTCAAATTTATTTTCCACAATTTTTCCCAGTCCTCAAATTGTATATTTTGGGCACCTCTTTTTCTAGAAAAATACACTGGGTACACACATTAAATAGATAAAGAGTCTATTTTAGGCTTCCTAAGGTTGTGCTGAACCGGCCAAGACAGACTGCAACAGACAGCTTGGTGACTGCTTTTATACTGGGTGAGGGTGGGGTCACACTTGTGCAGACTTGCATAACTGGAAGAAAACTTCCAGATGACACAGTGGGGTGGCAGTGCTCACCTGACCTCCCAAGAGCTGAGTTGCCGGACTTTCTGTTGTTTACTAGGAAGGAGAGGGAGGGTTAGGGTGAAAGGGAGGTCAGTGTGGTACCAAGACACCAGCAGGAGTCCCAGATTGACTCCGCTGGTGCATTTGCACTGTGCTAACCTCCCCAATGCCCCACCTCCCCTCCCTCCAATGAAGCAGCAGTGATTCAACCATATAAAGGCCACATGAGTGCTGCTGAACCATCCTGCCATCCACTATTGGATAGGGTGGGTTTTGTTGGTCTGAGACAGAATATTGCAGTTGATTGGGTGACAGAATCTGGCAGACCTTGTATAGATGATGATGATAAAGAGTTTGGATTTGATATCCCGCTTTATGACTACCCTAAGGCGTCTCAAAGCGGTCAACATTCTCCTTTCCCTTCTTCCCCCGCAACAAACTCTCTGTGAGGTGAGTGGGGCTGAGAGACTTCAGAGAAGTGTGACTGGCCCAAGGTCACCCAGCAGCTGCATGTGGAGGAGCGGAGAATCGAACCCAGTTCACCAGATTACGAGTCTACTGCTGTTAACCACTACACCACACTGGCACACACTACACCACATTGATGGTGGGACTGAGAGTTTTCAGGGCCTCCATACCTTGATAGGAGATGCAGATTGTTGCTGTTCTCTCCAGATCACTGGGATACAATGTAGGGCTAGCTGACAACTTTACGCTTAAGAGAATGGTTTGAAACACATAATTTCTCAGCTGTCCTTTTTTAAAAAAAAACACACATAAACGGGGCTGCCAACTTTTAAACTGGCCATCGTAGTGTTGTCTTTAACAGCTGTTTGGACTGCAGCAATGAGCAGGCAATCGTGTTTTATCTCCAGTTTGCTGTGCCTGCTTATTTCTGCACACCAGACCTCCGTTAAAGCACAGGAGCCAGCCTGCTTGGTTTTTTCTCTCTAGTCAGTTTGCAAACCTACACACAAAAATGGAGGCCGTTGGCAGGGAAAATGGCCCATCCCATTAAGGCCGCTGCACAAATCGGTAGATTTTCACAATTTCCGGGAAGTCTGGGTCCTGGGTGCCATTGTGATGTCTCTAACTCCCATCTTAGAGCGGTCATTTTAAAAAGAAAAAAGTGAGCATCAATCCAGAGTATAATAATCCTGGACAGATATAAACTGGTGCTTTTGAGATCTGAAATAGCTTGAGGTTGCCTACATACAACGTTTTACTCTGGAATCAATAGAGATTGAGTATTTGCTTTTTTAATGTTTGATGTTTTACTATGTTTTTAAATATGCTGTAATCCACCCAGAGTGGCTGGGGAAAACCAGCCAGATGGGTGGGGTGTTAATAATAATAATAATAATAATAATAATAATAATAATAATAATACATGGCCCACACACAGAATGTAGATCTTCTGCATGTTTTTTATGCCCCAGAAAAGTGCATCTTGAGAAACTGTGTTTCATCTTGAAAACAAAAGCTTGTGGCAGATGGATTCGACATTTCCTGGCAGTAGGTCCATTTGAAAACAGATGTGGGCGGTCTCAGCAATAGAGGGGGAAGATCACCACCTATCCAATGATTTGTGGGTGGGCATATACCAAAATCACCACTTCCTTCTCCACTCACCTGCAGCCAGAGAAAAGTGTAGATAACATATGAAGAAACCACAACCAGCCTTGTACTTGGCGGGATCTGGACTCAAATCCAGAATGAAAGCAGCACGTTGAGGATGTGCATAAACAATTCCGTATTGAGAAAAGCTGCGATTTTCTGCTACAAACGGGTCGGTGCATGTAAGCAGCCTGAGGCTGGCAATCTGACCAGCTGCACCTGACATCACCCGTGCATAAGTCGTAAGCAGGAAGGACAAAAGGACTAGACAAACATGCTGTCTTAATATATTGTGCTTATCTGGCAGTAAATCCAGAGCAAGTGTTGGCAATCCTTCAGCCTATTCAGTATGTTCCAGATGTATTGGAGGGGCCTGCATTCTTACCGCCTCAGCTTAACCCATGCCGCACTCAGCCAGGACTGCTGAGTCCGGCGTTCTCCGCTTTTGCAACCGATGTGCTTCGCAAACGAGTCTTATCTTTGCTGACTCGGGCACTGTTTGGCTTGCTCAGCTTCTTGTTGGTTTCCAGCGGTGCTTGGTCCACCCACATTATTTTGCTCCTCCTGAAATTTCTGATGGCATCACATTCCCCGGTGACTCCCCAACCTCCCTGCAGCCACAGCAGCTCTGTACTAAGCAATTGTGCTCGGCAAACAGAGGAAATGTCTCCCTTCCCACACTAGGCATGGTGCGGTCATTGATGGGGATATTTGACATGAATGGGTCATCAGCTGACCTGGGGGCAGCGGGCAATGCTGTCTTTGCTGTGTTGATTGCTTTTTACCTTGGGGCGATTTGCTAGAAGAGAGGCAGCAAAGTTGGGAGTTCATCAGAGAAAATCAGCAATATCATTTTACGTAGTGTGCATCTGGGAATGGTGAAAATAGCTCTTCAGCCCTTAAATGCCACTGTTTTTGCAGCCTCAGTGGCTCCCAAATCAAGGGGGGAATTTTCCGGGATTAAAATGATGGCAAACAGGGTAGCCCTCTGCTTATGTTTTGCCAATTCACCCTCACCAGGGGTGCCAGTTCCTGGGGGCCGAGCCCTTTGAGTCAAATTTTTGCCTCGAACAGGATGCCCCTGAAATTTGAAAGAGCAAAGTCTATTCCTGGTTTTGGGAAAGGGCTCTTTCCATACATAATGGCCTGTTCTAATCTGGGTCTCGCCTTACGTGGAGGAACTGTTTCTCAGATAAAAAGCAGGGGAAATACATTGGTCATGCATACACAGAGCCAGCCCTTACCTGGGCTGTCTGTGCATGGTGGGGAACAGTTTCCACTGCGGGTGTCCCTGGGAAGGCTTGTGACTACAGTATACGACAGTGTCATGAGCGGGTCTAATCTGCAACCCCCCATCCCACATTCTTTCTATGTATTGAGGGTTGTTGCAGATATTAATACTGTGCAGCATGAAGTAATAGAATGCATCAAAGCCGATTCCTTTTGGAATAAAAATGATCCAGACCCATAAATATGATTCAAAGCTATATTAACCAGAAGTTCTTCAAAACAGATACAAAACAATAAATGAAAATCATCCAGAAAGTTGTATAAAGCACGTGCATATTAAAGCATAGGTTCTTCTTCTGAACAATATAACATAATTATGGTCAGAGCAAAAATCAATGTTCTGTCTCTCCCATAGCTTGCATTGGCCTGCATCCAGCCTAAAGCTAACCCCTCCTGGACAGGCATTATTACTACATCCTTTGTTTTCTGCGGCTTCCAGAAAGAGACCTAAAAGGCAACTCCCTTCAAGATGAAGATTTGCAACTGAATACTTAACACACATGATCTAAAGTTAAACACCACAGGAAAGCTAGAGGAGAACATCAGCAGTTAATTATCATCCTGTTAGAGCTCAGAGAGCTTCAGTAGCTTCAGTGGAATTTTTCGATGTTAAACCCTTTAGCAATATACATGCAGACATTCTCCATTTCAGTTCATAATTAGACAATTATCCTTAACAAGGTGTTGTGTGAACTTTCCCATTTCCTTTATCAGAGATTTGCCAAAGAGAGCAGAAAAGGGCTGATGCCCTCCTAAGTGCTCATGACCTTCTGCACCTTATTACAAGTTATATGACTGGCTGTAAGTCTTGAGATGCCTGGCCTGTGAACAGAAATTTATTTTTGCTTTCCTGCCTCTATTCCCGTGACTGATCTCAGCTTCATGTTTATGATCCTTTCTGTGCCCTCCCTACACCAACCACATATTTTCCTGGCATCTGCGCCCCCCCCCCCTCTAGATTGATGGATGGATGGATATAGTACTTGATGCACTGAAATTTACAAACAGTTAAAAATATTTTATGTGCCTTGGTGATATCGCACACATTTAATGCTATTTAGGGCTTGAATTATGTTTCTAAAATGTCCAATTTGTAAGCATCATAAAAGAAAGTTATCTTGGAAATAACAGCAGGAAAATTACAGTCCTGGTTTCCCGTTGAGGGGGGCACGACCCATAGTGGTTTCCGCATCTTTGTGGTGTGGTGTGGTTTGTGACTAATATAAGCCATGAGTTACAGAGCTGCAGGGTCTTCCTGGGAGTAAACTCCCCTCTTCTCACTGCCACCCAAAGCAATGTTTGAGGAGATGCTTAGTGGGTTAACCACAAAGCATGAGCTTTTGCGGTGGTTCTAACAGAGAGATGGAGTGAATGAGAGAGAGGAAAAGAAAGATAACATTTGCACATTATCCAAGGCATGGAGCCATGGTGCTGACCCAGCACGCCTGCACACGCACACAGACACGCACACCCCTGCACATTCCTCAAGCCAGGTTTAAACCAAAGACTGTCAAGTAAATGAAATCTGGGATTTAGCTGCCCATAGCAAACATCACTGTCCCTCCTCTAAGCAATGGTTGCATTAACATTTATAGTTTAACATTTATAGTTTAACATTTATAGTTTACAATTTTCAACGGGTGATTGCTTAGGGTTTGTGCAGGCCATCCTCACAAGAACTTTCTGAGATGATATGCCCAACTACACAGGCACGGGAGTTGAGTTTATGGGCCCGTTGGTGACAGCATCCGGTGACTTACTTCATCATCAAACCTTTATTGGCATCACATACAAACATTCAGAATAAATAGGCAAGTGTGATCTTGTCGCCATTTCAACAGTACAGTCACTTGCCAAAGGGAAGACGAGGCGAGCAATCTATTTCATCTCTGTGGGTCTCCAACAAGGGCAGGATCCTGTAGCATACTTTGGCGACAAAAAAATCAAATAGAGGAACTTAGCTACTGTCTTGGTGAGCTCCTAGTTTCTCCCCTGTAATAAGAAGCATATAACCTCTGTCTCTGGTTTCCATGTTGGAATACATAGATGGTCTAGAAATTGTTGGCGGAGATCATCATACATTTTACATTTAAGGGCCATGTGAGCTAGAGTTTCCACCATCGCATGGGCAGATCCTATCTCCTGCCATACTTGCAAACTTACTTGTATGAAAGGTCCTCTAGTCCAAACCCCTGCAATGCAGGAATCTCAGCTAAAGCATCTATGATGGATCTCCATCCAACCTCTGCTTCAAAACCTCCAAGGAAGGAGAGCCCTCCCCTTGGCTGTTGTTTTTCAAAGATTTGTTAAATACCTGGGAACAGCCAGTCAGGGAACTTCTGCATTAGACAATGGGAGATGGGAGGGCAAAGCACGGCAGAATGACAGTACCATTGATCCACTGCTGCTGGAAGGGAGCTGCAAGCATTGGTTGGGTTCAATGCCCATCTCCTCATCATCTCCTGGCATCAGAGGTGTTTGTTGCAGGAAACATCACCACTACACTGAAATAAACATCCCATATGAATGCTGAGGCCTCTGTGTCGGACGGCCTAACTAGCCCTGCTTAGACCTTTGAACGACAGCTGCTTCTGCAGCCTCCTGCTTCAAAGCCTTGCGTAGAGCAGATTCCATCCCTTTCCCCGGGCAAATGGTTTGACTCCTTACAAGTGGAAATGTTCCTCTTAATGCAATACGCTTTGCTCAAACAAGACGCACCGGTGCAAACCGCAGTTTATCGGCCACAAGCAGCTGTCAGCATCAGTGTGCGGCATTTAACCCAAATTGACCTTCTTATTGCTCCGACCTCTCGCACCAGCTTCGGCCCCCTTCTCTGATTATCAGTGACAAGGGGAAACAATCACTCTCCATTTTCTCCATGACAGCCTCTTAAATATTTCATGATTCTCATTGTGTGTCTCTTCTCCTTTTTCTCTCCTGGCAAAACAAACCCGGCTCCTTCAGAGTCCCTCCTGTGTGTCATGTTAGCTGTCGAAACCTGTTATGATCTCAGTTCTTCCCCCCCCCCTCCAGAAATGCCTTCCAGTTTTTGTTCATTAGGGGAGTTCTCAAACTTTTCCAGAGTGGGAGATCCAAAGCGGAAACTACATGCTGGTTTTGAAGATAGATTCTGGGTTGCTTTTCACTGAAAAGTGCACCGTTTTCCATTCGAAATTGGAGCCCTGGTGGTGAATTTATCGACATAACCACAATACACCCATCTGTGAGCACGTAACATAGTGGTGTTTTGAGCGCAAAATCTAACTGGTCACATAACTTCACACAGAAGGCAATAATTGAGCTCTCACTTCAGCTAGGTTACTAATGCCAAATCCAGCATGGCTCTCTTCCATTGACTCCTCTGCATGAGTAAAAGCACCAGATGTTTGCAAAGGTAACGTAGGAAAGGTTCAAAGGTGAGCTAGGCCTCATGTAGTCAACCATGAAGACAACTTAGAAGTTTCTCCTAACTTGTGAAGTTTTTTTTTGCTGAAGTCCTACAGCCAATCTATACCATGGAAAGTCTTGCTCAGTCCTGCCAGTCGTGTGTGTTTGGAGCATTTTCCCAGTTGCATAAGGTGTGCACACACAAACACAGGCTATGTTGTAACTGATGTGTGACCCCTGTTTACATGAGGCTGAGTCAAACAATGGGAGAATTTACTGTTATGCCCCAGTGCACAGATCCCCCAAATAAGGAAGAATCTTAACCATTTGGGGTGGCAAAGATAACTGTGGAGTCAACCAATATCTGTCTAAACATTCCCTCCCAAGTCTTAGCCTGTACGGCTTTGCCTAGGGGCTAGCCCAGGAGAGTACTGAAGCTGAGCATTCACCAGGGCCTCAAATAGCCCACAAACAGCTCACCATCCCAACAGTGACATAATTTTGCACTTTGCAGAAAGGATGTGAGAGGCTCAGAGAGACAGAAGGGGTGAATTAGCAGCTTGTACACTCACTTCTTAAAGATTAAGGAACATGTGGTGGCATCCAGAATCTGAGATCCAGAACTCCTCTGCCTGATTCCTCACATCACCATCACCATTGTTGTTGTTGTTGTTGCTGTTGTTGTTGTTACTACAGTGAACCCGCTGGATACGAATGTAATTCGTTCCAAGGTTCCATATGTACCATGAAAAATCCGCAAGTAGAGGCGCCGCTTTTGTGCACTCACGTGGCGTGATAGAGCCCTTTTGCGCATGTGCGAGGCGCGCAGAGCGCTTCTGTGCATGTGCGCATGGCGAAACCCAGGTTTGCTGTGTTCTCAGCCCGAAGGTAACATAACCCGAGGATCCACTGTATTATTATTATTTCTATGCTACCCTTCATGTGAAGTTCCCAGGATGATTTACAAACACAAAAATACAAAACATGGTAACAAACCAACCAACCAATTTTCATGCACACAGTTCAGAAGGTCATAGATTTTATAATTAGCCAAAGGTTTGGGAGAAGAGGGATGCATTTGCCTGGGGTCTAAAGATATGTAATGAAGGTGCCAGGTGAGCCTTCCTGGGGAGAGCAGTCCACAAGCTCAGAGCCACTGCAGAAAAGGCCTGGTCTCACATTGCCACCCTCTGGACCACTTAAGATCCTTCCACTGTGTACCGATGGACTGGTGCTGATGGGATGCCCTTAACCTTTTGTTTAAAAATTTCACGGTAAAAATGTTTTCTTTTTCCCATTCCTTTGCTGATAACAAAGAACAAAAGAGACCAACCTAGAAACCTGGAAAATTGTACGCTGAAGAGATGCACACACACACACACACACACACACACACACACACCAAAAAAAAAAGAGTAAGGTTTTTTACATTCATTTTATGTGTTCGTCCCAATTAGGAAGTCCTTATTTCTTTCTTAGGTGTGGGTAAGGAGTCCTGTAAGATTATTAGCTGAAACATGGAATATGAAGTTTCATAAAAGTGTTCTGCAGATTCTTTGCCTTTGATGGCATCATGTTCACAAGTTGTTTTTTTCAGCGATGGCCAGAGTCCACAGATTTCTGTACTGCAATACAAGAGCCCGTCCATTTAAAATCTTCCATTTTTGTACGATGGATAATCTGACCACATCCAGCATCCAAGTCAATAGCTCTTTTGAAGAAAACTTCTTTCAAGCTGTCATCCCACATATTTATTAACCCAAGATGCGGGATTGCCTGGATTTCAGATTTATATATGCTCTCAATTTATGCTGTGTGGTTGTTGTTTTTTAACTAAACAGTGCGGACCTTCTCAGTCCCAAATGTGCAAAAAAAACCCCAAACCCCCCCCCCACCTTTAGTCAAATCAAAAAACAGCACCAAGCCAAAGGAAGGGAACTCTGTGTTTCCAAAGGCATGATTTTGAAACGTGATCCTGACTACAAGCAAGGGATGCAAAACAGAAAGAATGTAAAGGATCTGGTGTGTAGCAAATAACCTGGTGCATTTGTCTGCATTTCCCATTTTAAGATTGCCCTGTCTTCCCATCCAACCCCACAGAGAGGAAGAGATTTCCAAACACTCCCCATCTGCTCCGATTCTTTCCAATTCTGCAGTGCAATCTTTGCATCTTCTTCTCCTGGTCTCAGTTGCTTGGTGCAAGGCCCTCCCGTTTCTCCGTAAACTCCAAACAGATTTGACTCCAGATCTTCAAAGGGGGTGGGTGAACGGGACCAGCCCCAGGCTGGAAGTTTGCAGAGGGTCCGCACAACCTCTGTCCGGGAGGGGGAGGGCAGTGCCCTCCAGCAGGGATCAGAGGTGGGGTTGCTCACTTCCAACCACTGCCCACGGGCGTTGTCTCTGCATGCGCCATCGAAAGAAGGTGTCAGCAAACAACAGAGCGAGCAGGCTTCAATTAGGATCCTGGCAGGGAATCAGAAAGCCACGTTCTGTTATGCTGCCAGGTCAACAATGGAGCCATCAAGCCATGCCTGTGAGGTGCCAAATCTATCAGCTTCCCCATATGGTTGCCATCTACCGTGAGCCATTTCCTGCCAAAGCAGAGAAGCCCTGGCTCTGCCCCCTCCTCAATCTCCAGCCTTGCTCTACAAGAGGTTCCATGGATTGTGTGTGTTCGTGTGTGTATTAGCTTAGGATCAGTTCAGTTGTGGGATCATTTTACCCCACCTAGGCCCACTCGACAACTTAGACCTTTGGGAATGCCAGCTACAGGTGCCACATAACGCATATTCTGCAATTGTAAGAAATCCATATTTTAGTATGGCAGCATCTTACAATTTGGAACCCCCTGCCTGTTAACACCGGGCAGTGGCCTTTGCTGTACAGTGGTACCTCGGGTTAAGAACTTAATTCATTCTGGAGGTCTGTTCTTAACCTGAAACTGTTCTTAACCTGAAGCACCACTTTAGCTAATGGGGCCTCCTGCTGCCGCTGTGCCGCTATTGCACAATTTCTGTTCTTATCCTGAAGCAAAGTTCTTAACCCGAGGTAATATTTCTGGGTTAGCAGAGTCTGTAATCTGAAGCGTATGTAACCCAAGGTACCACTGTACTTCCCCCTGTAACACTTGTTTCAGCAAACCTACCCACGTATAAAAGTTATGCATCTTTTAATCTGTTTTTTTTTTTTTTTAGCTTACTGCCAATTTTCATTACTTTTCAATGCTACTGCTTTTCTTGGGAGAATCCAGTATGTGGAGATACAGTGCTTCTGAACATGCAGGTTCGATACAGAGCTGTTGTCCTGAATAGGTTTATCATCCAAGGATTTGTTTGCCTTTTTATATATAGCCATAATCACATCTTGTGGCCGCTTGCAAAGTTCATTTCACATGATGTGAAGAAAGAAGTTTCCTTCTCTCTTCCACCCCACCCCCCTGACCCCCGACCTAGAGATGAACCTTTCTGTGGTATCAGGAGGTCAGGAATGAAGCGTGAACAGGACTTCCTATGCTCTGTTCCAAGAGGCAAATCAGATTCAGACCAGCCACTTGCGTATGTTCATATAATCTTTTATGTTAGTCATGAGAAAGAGTAAAGAGCGATGGCTAACTAACGCGTGTAATGCGATAAAAGTCCATTCTCCTGATTCATGCTACCGGTGATCGAATTGAACTTCATGATAACTAATAAACTCAGCAGTTTTTTTCAGGTTGCATCCTTGAAAGCAAAGTCTTCAAGAGAGATTCCCTTGCTCCAGGACCTAAACCTTTGCCATCCACTTATTCTGCAGTACCTTGAACTTTTCTGGAATTCCTGGTGCTTAATATAGTCCCCTATTCGGCCACTTAAATGCCTCTTTGTGCCTATTCAGACTTGGAAAAATGTTGACCCTGGATATATTTGTGTTGGCACCATCTGTAAGAGTGTTATGCCAACAAGTGAAGGGAACTGAATTTCAGAAAGTTAATGGTCGTGGAAATAATTTTGCTTCTTGACTGGCTGTGGGCCTGGCTCAAGAAATCTCTTTCCTCACCAGCGCAGGGTGAAAAATAAATATTAGGGCCTCTTCCAAGTTCTTTATGGGTGAAAATACAAAGTATTCTTAGACTGAGCTGGGTTATTGACCTATCCAGTTTAGCATTGTCCACTCTGTCTGGAAGCAACACTTCAAGGCATTGACCAGGAGTCTGCAATGCTTAGCTGGAAAATGTCGGGGACGGGAAGTGAGCATTGAATATTATGTTCTGCCTTTATTCCCATTGGCAGTATGGAGAAGAGGATCTTAGTGTAAGACTTAGTTAGAACATCTTGCATCTTGTGTAAAGATGGGGCAAAGATTTGATTCAGTTTGCATTTAAAGGTAAGCTTACCCTAATTCACAGTTTCTGAAACAATATGTGAATCAAAACACACCAATTCTAAATTTGCACTCGCTGGAATTTTTCAAATGCAGCTCTCCAACTAAACAATTGTTACCAAAAGATGCACATATTAAGGGGAATTGTGCACAACGATGAACATATTGGTGAAATCAACACTGAAAGGTGCATTCTGTTAGGATAAATTGCTTGCAGAAATGTGTGCATTAGTTAAAACTGCTTAGTTATGTGTCTATCAGGGGGGGAAATCACATTAAGATGCTAAGGAATTCTCACGAAGATTAAAAGGAAAAAAATTTTTTTACAGAAATGTGGAGAAGTGGGTTTAAGATTTTAAAAACGAGGAATGGAGAGAAAAGAAATGGACAGAGCCTTCCATCCCTAATCCTGAGGCACATCGTACAATTATAATGTGAAATAAAGGTCACCTAGTTCAACCCTCTGCCAGTGCAGAAATCTGCCGCCACAGCATCCCTGATAGGCATTTGTCCGCAGACAGCTTCCAGGTCATGTAGCCAGCATGACTAAGCCACTTCTGGCGAACCAGAGCAGCGCACGGAAACGCCGTTTACCTTCTCGCCGGAGCGGTACCTATTTATCTACTTGCACTTTGACGTGCTTTCGAACTGCTAGGTGGGCAGGAGCAGGGACCGAGCAACGGGAGCTCACCCCGTCGCAGGGATTTGAACTGCTGACCTTCTGATCAGCAAGTCCTAGGCTCAGTGGTTTAACCCACAGCGCCACCCGTAGGACCTCCCTATTTTTATCTGAGAAATGTTGTGGGGTATGAGACACATCACATCACATTCAGGCAAGCAAGAGGCATTAAGAAGGGCACATTCCAGCCAGGCCAGAAAGGGAGTGCAGGACAGGACCGGTATGGGATGTGGTCTGGTGGAAAGTCTCGAGGGATATGCCTTTGACCCCTGGACCTGAGGTTCCTCAACCCTGATCAAAGGATACATTCATGTTAGATTGTGTGTGTGTGTGCAAATAATTTAGACATGACCCCTGGACCACATGCCTCTTATGAGTAAGACAGATTAGACCCTGCTCCAGACTCGCCTCTCTAGGAAATGCAGGTCAATGTCGAGAGCAAAACTCCCTCTGTAGTGGTGCCACAGATCTGGAACATCCTCTTCCAGGAAACTGGCCAGACAACATCACTTCAAAACCTTAACAGGCAGCCTAAAAGCATATTTTGTTTTGCCACGTTTTCAAAGGCCGATAATCCATTGAGATTGTTTTAAACTCTTTTGCTGCAGCCATCGGGTTGTGCTTTCAGGTTGCTGGCTTTTTCAGTGCATGCATTTATTTGCAAAGGAAACGGCATCACTCTGGTTTGCAGGATCCTGCCAGAGGTGCTGGAGCTGAGGCAAACGTTGTGTTCTCCAGGTGAGCTTACCCACCCACTCACTTCTGGGAGAGTAGAAGCATACTGCGAATACAAAAGGATGTGCAACAGGAGTCTTTCTAACAACGGGGGAGGGGGGCGGCGAAAGGAAAGCCTCTTTGCATTTTGGATCACAATCTATTATTCAGAGCAGTTTACAATGGTAAACAATAAGGCAGCCCATGCATTCAGGCTTACAAACTAATAGACACAAAAGAAAAAGTGATGGGGAGAGAGGAGGAATGAAGTCAGGCACCATTCAAGTTACAAAGGTCTTGTAAGTGTGTTTTTTTCCTAGCAAGGAGGGGGAAGCAAGTTGCCTGCAGTTCCTTCTTTTTGGCCCATGGAGGGGTGTGGGTGGTAGTGAGACCTTTCCTTGCTGGTGTTTTTGCTTGAACAGCAGTTGGCATCTCTTTGACACAGAGGTGCCAACTTGAATAAAATACGGGGGGGGGGGAGGTAAGCCCTTACCCCGCATAATAGATCATAAGATGCAGTACACACACACCAATTTGAATCATTATGCCCAGCAAGTTTTGGGGAGGTTGGCACCCTCAAATATGTTATTGGGGGGGGGCTGAAGGGACCTCGGCCCCTAAGAGTTGGCGCCTATGCTCTAGCCAATGGATGGGACCAGAGAGTCCTTTCATGCGGATAAAATCATAATTTCACATGATACACTCCTGGTGTCTGGATGGACAAGTGACTGACCAGGAACGAGATCTCGGGATTGTAGCGGATTGTTTGAAGAAGCTGTCGACCCAGTGGGAAAAGGTGAATTCCACATCAGGGATCATCAGGAACAGGAACTGAAAAATAAAACTTCCGGTATCATGATGCCATTATACAATCTTGTGGTGTGGCTACATTTGGAAGACTGTCTACAGTATTGTAGAGCTGGAGAAGGTTCAGAAAGAGAAACCGAAATGCACAGGGAGATAATAATTATAATAATAATAAATTTTATTTATATCCCGCCCTCCCCAGCCGAGGCCAGGCTCAGGGCGGCTAACAACACCAAAGTAGTGCAACATTATAAAAACATTATAAAAATTAATTAAAATCAAAATTGATGGCAACCATAAAGTTTTGTAAAGATTGCCAAAGGAGGGGGTCAGGCTGCGCCCTGACCAAAGGCCTGGCAGAACAGCTCTGTCTTGTAGGCCCTACGGAAAGATGTCAAGTCCTGCAGGGCCCTTGTCTCTTGTGACAGAGCATTCCACCAGGTTGGAGCCGCAGCCGAAAAAGCCCTGGCTCTAGTTGAGGCCAGCCTAACCTCTCTGTGGCCTGGGACCTTCAAGGTGTTTTTATTTGAAGACCGTAAGTTCCTCTGTGGGGCATACCAGGAGAGGCGGTCCCGTAGGTACGAGGGTCCTAGGCCGTATAGGGCTTTGAAGGTTAAAACCAGCACCTTAAACCTGATCCTGTACTCCACCGGGAGCCAGTGCAGCTGGTATAGCACCGGATGAATGTGATCTCACAGCGAAGACCCCGTAAGGAGTCTCGCTGCGGCATTCTGCACCCGCTGGAATTTTTGGGTCAGTCTCAAGGGCAGCCCCACGTAGAGCGAGTTACAATAATCCAGTCTGGAGGTGACCATCGCGTGGATCACAGTGGCTAGGTCAGGGCGAGAGAGGTAAGGAGCCAACTGCTTAGCTTGGCGGAGATGAAAAAATGCCGCCTTTGTAATAGCTGCAATCTGCGCCTCCATGGAGAGGGAGGTATCGAAGATTACACCCAAACTCTTAACAGACGGTGCTGGCACTAATTGCACCCCCGCAAGAGATGGAAGTTGCCCCCTCAATCCCATATCATCCCGTCCCAGCCAGAGGACCTCTGTCTTCGAAGGATTTAACTTCAACTGGCTCCCACGTAACCATCCAGCCACAGCTTCCAAGCATCTGATCAGTGTGTCTGGGGCCGAGTCAGGATGGCCATCCATCAACAGATAGAGTTGGGTGTCATCAGCATACTGATGGCAGCCCAGCCCAAAACTCCGGACAAGCTGGGCGAGGGGGCACATAAAGATGTTAAAAAGCATCGGGGAGAGAATCACACCCTGAGGCACTCCACACACCAAGGAGTGGCGCAATGACAATTCCCCCCCAAGCGCCACCCTCTGTCCCCTACCAGAGATAAACGAGCGCAGCCATTGAAGGACTGTGCCCTAGATCCCCACGTCGGCAAGGCGGTGGTCCAGGAGTTCGTGATCGACCATGTCGAAAGCTGCTGACAGATCTAGAAGAATCAGCAGCCCCGACCCGCCTCGATCCAGCTGTCTACGAAGATCATCTGTTAGGGCAACCGGAGCCGTCTCGGTCCCATGACCAGCGCGGAAGCCGGACTGGAATGGATCCAGAGCCAATGTTTCATCCAGAAACCTACCAAGCTGTTCAGCAACCGCTCTCTCAATCACCTTACCCAGGAATGGAAGATTCGAAACCGGGCGGTAATTGGATAGATCTAAGGGATCTAATGATGTTTTCTTTAAGAGCGGGCGCACCACTGCCTCCTTCAGTTCCCCTGGGAATGCCCCGGTGCCAAGGGACAAATTGATGATATCCCCCAGGGGGGCCCGCACCTCGTCTGGACACGCTCTAATCAGCCAGGACGGGCACGGGTCGAGAGGACAAGTGGTGGGCTTTCCAGCTCGGAGGAGTCTGTCCACATCAGCTGGGAATATCCGGTCAAAGTGGTCCAATACTGGACCTGAGGACAGTCAAGGGGCCTCCAGTTCCTTTATTGTATCCAAATTGGCAGGGAGGTCATGGCGGAGCAACAGGACCTTCTCCGCAAAAAAGCTCACAAATGCCTCACAGCTGTGTGTCAAATTGTTATTTAAATGTGGCTGTCCTTCGAGGGACGTTAAAGACCAAATTATACTAAATAATTGCGCCGGGCGAGAGCTAGCGGATGCAATGGAGGCCGAGAAGTAGGACTTCTTAGCGGCCTTCACTGCCATCTCGTAGGTTTTCATAAAAACCCTATAAGATGTTCTTGAAGCTCCATCACGGGCACCCCGCCATACTCGCTCTAGCCGTCTGAGGTCCCGCTTCATTTTCCGGAGCTCCTCGGTAAACCAGGGAGCCCGGTTTGTGCGGGGTCGCAGAGGGCGCTTAGGTGCGATCTCATTGATGGCTGCCAGGAGATGGGTATTCCAGCCCCCAACAAGCTCAGTCAATGAGTCGCCAGGGAGAGAAAGGTCCCGCAAGGCTTGACGGAATCTATCAGGGTCCATCAGCCTCTGCGGGCGAGCCCAAATCGGCTCGCCACCTAAGCAGGGTGGGGGTGGAACGTCAATCCTGGCTTTCAGAGCATAGTGATCAGACCATGGCACCTTCATCGAAGGAAACATGATCACATCTATACCAACGCCAAAGATCAAATCCAGCGTGTGGCCTGCTTGATGTGTGGGGCCCGAAACAAACTGGGAGAGCCCTAGTGTCGCCATGGAAGACACCAGGTCCAGAGCCTGTGAGGAGGGAGTGGCATCAGCATGGAAGTTGAAGTCCCCCAATACGAATAGGTTAGGGAACTCCAAGGCCCAGCTGGCCACTGCCTCCAGCAGGCCTGACAGGGTGGCTGCTGGTGCGCTAGGTGGCCGGTACACCAGCCAGACAGCCAAGCTCTCCTCGGAGCCCCACACTAGGCCAACACATTCAATGCCGGGGATCGATGGCGATAAAGGAAATCTGCTGAGTCACAATGCTTGAACCTTTTTAGCTTAGGGAAAAGGTAAGGAAGAGGTGTGCAAAATCATGGATGGGCCATAGAAAGTGGAAGGAGAAAAAAGTTTTCTCCCTTTCTGAAAATACTCCAACTCGGGAACATTCAATGGCACTGGATGCTGGAAGATTTAGGACGGATAAAAGAAAGCACCTCCTCAAACAGCTGATAGTCAAACTATGGCACTCACTCCCACAGGAGGCTGTGACAAGAGGATGCCAGACTAGATGGGCCTTGGGCCTGATCCAACAAGGATGTCCTTATATTTCCCTTGCTTCTGCAGTTCTGGGACATTGGGAGCAGCATGCTGTTTCTGGCAGGGAGGGTGGGATTAAGCTCCCTGCAGCTACTCCTCGTTTGGGACACGGGTGGCGCTGTGGTCTAAACCACTGAACCTCTTGGGCTTGCCGGTCAGAAGGTCGGCGGTTTGAATCCCCACGACGGGGTGAGCTCCCATTGTTCTGTCCCAGCTCCTGCCAACCTAGCAGTTTGAAAGCATTCCAGCGCAAGTAGATAAATAGGTACTGCTGCAGCGGGAAGGTAAACGGCATTTCTGTGCGCTCTGGTTTCCGTCACGGTGTTCCATTGTGCCTCAAGCAGTTTAGTCCTGCTGGCCACATGACCTGGAAAGCTGTCTGTGGACAAACGCCAGCTCCCTCGGTCTGAAAGTGAGATGAGCGCTTCAACCCCATAGTCACCTTTGACTGCACTTAACCGTCCAGGGGTCCTTTACCTTTACTTCTTGTTTGGCCCATCAATGGGGTCAGGCTGGTCTCCCCCTTGCCACGATGCTCTTCCTGGGGTGCCAGAAGAAGCCCCTGGTCCTTAGGCTGATGTCAGAGGTTGTCCCAGTGCTGTGTTTCCAGGGCAACTCTTACCTTGAATCAGAGTCGTAGTCTCAAACGGACAGGGACTAATACAATGCCACACCCACAACATACATTTAAAGCAAACAATCAGCCCTGAGTGCTCACTGGAATGACAGATCGTGAAGCTGAGGCTTCAATACTTTGGCCACCTCATGAGAAGAGAAGACTCCCTGGAAAAGATCCTGATGTTGGGAAAGATGGAGGGCACAAGGAGAAGGGGACGACAGAGGACGAGATGGTTGGACAGTGTTCTCGAAGCTACCAGCATGAGTTTGACCAAACTGCGGGAAGCAGTGGAAGACAGGAGTGCCTGGCGTGCTCTGGTCCATGGGGTCATGACACGACTAAACAACTAAACAACAGCAATTTAGCATCCACTTAAAGCACATAGCTTCCCTCCCAAAATTGTGGGAACTGTAGTTTACGACTTTGCAGAGCTGCATTCCCCAGCACCCTTAGCAAACTGCATTTCCCAGGATCCTTTGAGGGAGGCCACGTGTTTTAATATAGTCCAGATATAGTCGAAAGTAGCATCTGCGTTCTCTTTCCCTGTCAGAAGTTTTGAGGCCGGGTTTGCAGGGAGGCGGCTGACAGCCTTGCTCTGCGCTGATAGACACCAACACAATCTCTGCCCTGGGAGATGCAATTTGAGAAAAAGAGTTTGCCTGGTGATGTGGAGGTAAAAAAAATCCCTTGCCTGTCAAAGAAATAATAAACAAGTCTTCCCCCTCTCCCTCTCCCAGGATGCTAAGATGGGGAATGAGCTCCTCCGGTTTCCTGAAAGAGCTACGCTCTTTGAGGGCCGAATGGAGGGTGGCTTTTTCGTGTTCTCATTAGCTTCTCCATATTGCTCAGCTCTGCCTATCCCCCACAAGGGACTCTTCTGAAAGATTTGCCCTGAGATTTGCCCAGACTCTTCCTTTTTCTGGGCAGTTTAGCATCATCTCCATTTTCAGGGGAGGAAGAGAAACATTTCTTTTCTTCATTTCACAAACTGTCACAAGTTCTTAGCATTAAATGTCTTCACAAACACCCTCCATTCTGCGAAATTGTTCTCCCTGCTCAGAGATTCATGGATATTGGAGCTTGAAGGTGTGGGGAGCAAGGTGGCATTGGCAAGGGCGGGAATCTTCCCATCTCAGCCCCTCCTCCTGTCCGAAATCACCATGAGGGCAAGATCATAACAGCAAACTCTTGCTTTGCCCCCCGGATCACTTCATCAGAGGCACAGCACCATGACACGCAGACAAAAGTGGGCATAAATCCCAGAGAATTGAATAAGGAGTGCACATGCTTTAATGCAGAGTGGTGGGCATAAATTCTGCAGGGCTTTACAAAAGCAGCAGAAATACAGCCCTGCTTTTCAGAGGGGTGTAAAACCTACACAACGCTGAAAGTGATTCATGGTACCATTGTGGCACTAAATCATACGAGATGGAATAAAACAGGCACTGAGCAGTTTGGGATTAAGGTTCCTGGGCTTGAAGTCTCTTGCTTTGGGTTGAGTTCTGCAGGACACTCATATTAGTGAGCTTCGAGACAAGATCATTTCTGCTCCCCAGCAAGTACAGGACTCCAGTGTGGAGGTAGCCTAGCCAGTGCTTTTCCCCCCAGCTGGAGTGCACCAGTGTGAGAGCCAGTGTGGTGTAGTGGTTAAGAGCAGTGGACTCGTAATCTGGTGAACTGGGTTCGCTTCCCCGCTCCTCCACAGGCAGCTGCTGGGTGACCTTGGGCCAGTCACACTTATCTGAAGTCTCTCAGCCTCACTCACCTCACAGAGTGTTTGTTGTGGGGGAGGAAGGGAAAGCGGATTGTTAGTTGGTCTGAGACTCTTTAGGGTAGTGATAAAGTGGGATATCAAGTCCAAACTCTTCTCTTCATCTTCTTCACCAGAGTGCAGTTCCGGCACCTATCAGGTGGGTGCCATTGTGGGCCAGAACTCCCCCTGCCCACCTCTTGCCTTTACATACTTCTGAGAAGCCCATTTCAAGTTAAAATGGAAGCTGGCAGCATGTGCAAGTCTCACCTTTTTTAGATTTATGACTCCACGTAGCTCCTAGCTACATTTTTATGTGTTGTTGTTGTAAATTGCAAATTGCTGTGAATATGTGAAGAAATGAATTTAGGCCTGGAAAAATGAGAACCCGAGATAACCAAAGTGGTATATTCACCCATTCCTAGTCTGGGAAAATCTTTAGTGTAGTTGTATCTCAGTCTAAGAACAGCCTTGTTAACGAACGATTCGGACATCTCACTCTGCAAAACTGAAAGTAGGTGTTCTGGCTAACGAACTTTGCCCCAGAAAATGAACGGAAGCCGACCGGTGGAAGAGCACTGGCAGTGGGAAGCCTCGTTGGGGAAAGCGTGCCTCGGTTTAAGAATGTTTTCGGTGCAAGAATGGACTTCTGGAACAAATTAAGTTCGTAAACAGAGGGATACTTGGTTTTTTCCTGATTATAGGAACTGGCCATAATAGCCATAGAAGGAAGAGCTGAGATTCCTGCATTTCAGGGGGTTGGAATGGAAGAGCTTCATGGTCCCTTCCAACTCTACAATTCTATGATTCTATGAAAGGGCCTTCTTTTCCCAAGCTTTAAGTACAGCCTCCAGCTAGGGAAAGAATTCCCCAGTGGAGCTGAGCAGGCTTTAGTGGAGCTGGGGAGCTTTATTCACCAAACAGCATGGTCACGATGGGCTCCTTGTAGGTTGACAGTGCTTAATTTCCACCACTGACTCACACATCAAAGGCTTTGTGTTCCTTTATGATAATGTAACTGTTCCTTTGATGTCGTCTCTGTCATCAATGCTATGATTAGCTGGTGGGGCCTTTAGAAATTGTTTACTGGAGCTTGATGGGCAGGGAATGGCAGAGCTGGGGGAAACCGAGACTAGTCCCTTTGGCCACCTACGATACGATACGATACGATAATCTTTATTGTCACTGTCCCATACAGAACAACAAAATTGAAAAATTTACATAAAACATTCAAAACCCAACAAGCCTGCTATCCCAGCTAGCACAACCTGGTTAGCCCCCTAAAAACTCTGATACCCCATTTTTAAATACAATATACTCCCATAGAGACTCCTTACTGCATTTAAAACCAAAATCGCATTTGGACGGAAACTGTTTCTCAGGTGGCTAGTCCTAGTCTTTATAACCCTGGACCTTCTTCCAGAAGGCAGAAGCTGAAAGAGATCATTTCCGGGGTTCTCACTATCCTGCACTATCTCTGCAGCTTTCTTATGGCACCTGGAAGCACAGATTTGATCCAAGGTGGGAAGAGTGCACCCAGTTATTCTCTCCGCAGTCTTTACAACCCTGGACAGCATTGTTTTTCTCCCTACTGTGCAGCTCCCAAACCACACACACAGACCATAAGTTAATACACTCTCCACAGTACAATGGTAAAATGTCATCAACAGGTCCTTTGAGCGATTGTTTTTCCGGAGGATTCTCAGAAAATATAACCTCTGCTGTGCTCTCTTCATCAGGTCTTTGCTGTTTTCTCCCCAGGTTAGGTCATCTCTCATCTGTCCCTCACAGATCAGGCCATGCAAAGAGCCACAGGCAAGGAGAAGTTGCATTGCCCAGAGTACATGCAGATAATACAGCTCTTGCATGTATCACTTAAAGAATCTGGTTTTATGGGTGAAGGTACCGACGTGGTTCCTCCATATGGAGGGCAATGCAGATTGGGCTGAAGTGCCCATGGTACAATGCAGCCCCATATGCAGAGAGCCCCTCCCCCTGGGCACTGAGCATGCAGCTGGTGGCTGTGGGGCTGGTACGCATGTCATCAGAAACAGTGGGGCTTGCCAGTGCTACCCACAACCCCACCACAAGTGTTTTCAATGCACGAAAGGGTTCGGATGACACCATGTGATCTCTAATTCCCTGGGTTTGACTCAGAAGGAAATGCTTGCTTTGAATTTTTTTTATTTTTTAATGAACCAAAGCTGCAGACCTGGGGAGAAAGCAGCTGTGAACAGGCAGCCGATAAAATATGAGCTAGATAAGGAAGAAGCTTTCCACACAAAACCCGCTTCCCTCCTTGCCTTCGCCTCCAAAGCTTTTTACGGCCAAAAATTCAGCACAGCCTTCTGTACAAATGATAAAACCACAATAAAAACACCACGATGACAAGATTGTCTGACTTGGAACGTAATCCTGTCACGGGCCCAAAGATAGCACTCTGTAGTCAGATCCCGAGAGCGAGAGGAATCCCCTCTCATCCCAAAGAACATTGAAAATACCAGGCCCTCTAAAAGCAACAATTAATTTCCTACGAGGTGCAGAGCAGCTCTAACAGTTCATTTAAACGGACCATTTACTCTAGGTGCTGCAAAAAGTTCACCTGAAGCGGCGTTTGAAGCGAATTTTGCATGTGTCTGTTTCTCTACCCCTCTCAAGCAAAACCAAATGCAGAATTTCTTTCTTTCTTTCTTTAAAGATTTTTATTGATACAGCAAGAAAAAAGAGGAAAAAAAATAATACCAAATTACACACAGGAATAACCATAGACACATAATTTTCTTAGCAAACAATAAAACATATATTGGTCTTAACACTAAAGACCCAACCTCGCGTCTATTCCATATTTTGATTTCATATTGCTTATTGCCAATACACACTTTTATCATAATTAATATATCTAATTTCTTATATCTACCTTGCAGCTATTACTGAAGTTCCTCGAATGCTGCAACAGAATTTAAACCACTATATTTATTTTTCAGATATTCTTTGAAAACCTCCCATTTTGAAACAAATTCCTGTTTTGATGTATTCTTTATTTTTTCTGATAGACCATCTAATTCGGCATATTCTGTCAGCTTTTGGATCCAATCTAGTATAGAGGGGATTTCATGACTCTTCCCAAATGAAGAATTCCAAGGTGCTGGTTCGGTTTTTTTATATACATCCCTTACACCGCCGCCCTTCTCCCCTTTCCCCCTCCTTGCGAGGGGAAACACAGTTGTAAAACTCAGCTGAGGAAACGTTCGCAACTTGTCACCTCGCAGCATGGCATGCTGGGAAGCGGGTTGACTTGGCAACTCGGCTAGTTAAGCAAACTTGACACGTGAAAGATACCAGGCCCCGGGCCTTGAAATCCGGACAAAACAGCCCGTGGAGATGGCTTTGGGGAATTCTCCCTTACAACCTGGGGAGGGACGGGGGCGGGGGGGGGGCTGGCTGCAAAGCCAAATGAAATACCGCAAGCCAATCCAGGGTAAACACTTGGGCCTTTCAGAGCTACTCACAAAGAGCAGATGGGGCGGTGGGCTGGGAAAAGAGGGGGGGAGAGGAGGAATTCGGTGGAAAGGATACTTGGGGAGGAAAAATATGTAAACAGGTCTGAGCGATACAGAATGGGGCGGAGGCGGCAGAGTGGAGCGGTCTGCCTAGTCTCACGAACAACTCGGTGTCCGTTCCCGCTCTCTCAGGCTCGTGTGGCAATGTCCTTTGATACTGCAGCCTTGCGCTTGAAGACATGAGCTGGCCTGGTTTCCATAACACTGTCATCTTCAGCCTTGAGAATTTGGCACAAAACAAACTCAGCAGCGGCAGCAGAAGAAGGGGAAAAGTGTCTTGTTTCCTAAGTTGGCCGAGGCGGCTCTAATTCCATCTGCAGCCTTTGGCGGGGCTGGGGCAAGCTCTTCTGGGTTTTGCCCCAGGGGCAGTCTCAAGGTCTTGAAAGTGGCCAAACTGGGCCTGTGCACTTCCGAGCCCCAGAAGGTGTTTTCACTGCTTGGGGTCTGAGAAAGGTGTGCCCCACCTGTTGGAGGTGCAAAGTGTTAAGTATAGTGATTTAATTCACTGGAATTGGTAATGCTTAAATGCATTACTGTGTGTTTGATTCTGGAATGTTCCCCAGTAACTCTCGTGTGATTGGTTAACTCTGGTCACATGGGAGGTACCTTATTAAATTCTCCATTTTGTTTTGCGTGTGAGCGACTTGACTGTATTGGCTGCATCTCCATGAGCACTGAAGTAGAGACAGTGTTAGATCTCTCTCTCTCTCTCTCTCTTAATGCAATAGAGAAGAGGAGTGCTGATGTTTCTGTGTGAATGCTTGTGACAGAAAGAAGTGCATAAGTTGATGTTCTCCCAAAGAAGCAGTCAGGAGAAGTCTGCTGGAAGGAGAAAGTGGAAGCGTCTCAGAAGAGCGAGCTGCACAGCCTGGCTGGATCATGGACAGAAGGCTGAGTGCATGGAAAGAGAGAAAGACACAGTTTGAATGTTTAAGGAAGAAACTGTAATCTCCAGCTAAGAAAAACTTAAGGCCATGCTTGGATAAGCACTTGAATGCAAGTACTTTGCACATATTCTTCTTTTGCTATATTTTCTGCAAGTAAAAGCTTCTGAATACTTTAACAAGTGCTCGGACATTGTTTTAATTTCAAGGAAAGAATGAGTATTGCACACGATTTGGCGTCCTACCTGCAATTTAGCTACTCTGCCAACACATGTCTCTAGGAAGGCCACAAGCCGTTCCAACTGTTGTGAGTCCCAAACAACTGGCACTCACCGTCATAATCTCAATATAGTCCCGATTTTTAGCCACTGATAGCCTAATCCTCCACAAATGTGTCTTGTTCTCCTTTAAAACTATCTTAAGCTAGTTGCCATTACTGAATCTTGGGGCAGCAAAGTCCATAAATTAATTCTCTCCTGTGTCAAAAAGTACTTTTTTTTTATCTGTCCTGAATCTGTTGCCAAATTATTTCACTGGGAGAATCTGAATTCTTGTATTAAAAGCAAGGGAGAAGGACCATGGGCACTGATAACAGATTCACTCCCTGTGCAAATAGCAGCTTCAAAGGAGTGATTTTCATCAGGACCACAGCAGGAGAGGAAAAGGTGAAATATTTCCCCTTCCCACTTGCTTTGATACCAGTCCTGATCAGACTCTCTCCCTCCTCCCTCCAGTGATTTGCATTTTAAAAAATGTACACACAAACTGCAAAAATACATTTAACGACATGTTAAATTGGGCTATTGCTTTTAAAATGAAGAAACACCCCAGACTCTTAACCTTCCCATTTCTTATCACTTACACCATTTTGTTGCTCATTCATCCAGGGCCCCATCTGCACGCTACATTTAAGGCACTATTATACCACTTTAAGAGTCACAGTATCCCCCAAAGAATCCTGAGAACCGTGCTTCATTAAGAGTGCTGAGAGTTGTTTAGGAGATCCTTATTCCCTTCACAGAGCTACAATTCCCAGAGCAGTTTTAACAATCAATCCTTCTCCTCAGGGAACTCAGAAAACAGTAGCCCTGTGAAGAGAATAAGGTGTCCCCTAACAGCGGTCAAATGCCTTCTCTACATCTCAAGAAACACGCACAGCTGGTTTTCTTAGCAAAACCCATAATGTTTATTAAATATGATGTGTGGAGATCTCTAACACAGCTAATAATTTCAAGATTGCCAGGAGCAGTATCTTGCAGCTGTCAAATGCCAGGAATGTTCTTAAATTCCTCCTGAAAGTTAATAATGCAGGAAACAGATGTACGTCACCAGGGCCGGGGGGGGGGGAGAGGGGTGCATTCCACAAAAGGGGAGCTGCCACAACAAAGACCCTGCCATGGCTCAGTGCCAACTGGGTGGCACCCAGTAGCTGCACCACCACCAAGGCCTCTCTGCCAATTGTAAGGCCTGAGATGGCTATGCTTGAGGCAGTTTGAAAGCCACCAAAAGCTGGATTGAACATTTGGGACACATGTTGCCTGACCCTTCTGTAGAGTCAAGCAAGTTTCCCTGGGCAGGGAATCTGCACGAATGAAAGCAGGGGCAGCAGCAGAGTAGAGGGAGGGAGGACATGGGGAGAAAACTGTACCCTGTCAAGGCTGCCACTGCTTTGTAGCAGTCTTTGGGAATCATTAGGCAGATAGCTCAGGAAACACACTGACGTCTCTGATTAATCTGCTGATTAGTAACATCCGTAGTCTATTTCCTGGGCATGTCAGGACTGGACAGGGGAGAAATTCTGTTTGAGCAACAGGCCTTTCCACAAAAGGAAGGGCAGGCTGGACCTCAGGATAACTGCAAGAAAAGAGAAAAACATTGCTTGCAGGGGATTTCCAGAAAGTTGCTTTGCTTTTAAGAGAACAGCTCGTTGTTCAGGGAATGCCAGAGGCAAAGACGTATGAAGAAGAAGAAGGAAACAAAGAAGCAACTTTCATATAAAGATATTGATCTTCAATGAAGCGGCTTAAAGAAACATAGGGAGAGAGCTGTGATAGCAGCACAGAAGAAGCACAAACGCTTCTCAGATGCTCAGAGCATTGTGCGCTCTTATGCACAGGGGAAGGCCTGTAGCTCACTGGAAGAACAGCTGCTTTGCATGCAGAAGGTTCTGAGTTTGATTCCTGGCATCTCCAGGTAGGGCTGGGAGGGACCCTGAAGAACTGCTTCTAGTCAAAGTAGACAATACTGAGCTAGAGAGACCAAAATCTTGACCCCATTTATGGCAGCTTCCTGTATTCCTATGTGCAAGGGAATAAATCCCTTTCAAGGCAATGGGGCTTACAGTACTTCTGAATAAACCTTGTCTTATGAAGCTGATTGCTCCATTTGTAAAAGAGAGAGAAGCTACATGTCTATGAGCAGGAGTTTGGACTTTGCATACCTTACTCAGCATTGGCAATATTGTGCAAAATTCCAGGTTTTCCTCAGGGCAAATTGGTCATCTGACCCATTCATTGGGAGCTGGGCTGTGAATAAAAAGACACACACACACAAAAACCACCCACTATGAGTAGGATAGTCATGTGCACTTTGAGGACCTGGAACAACACACTAAACAACAATTCAGATAATCATTTGCTACAGCTCTTTCTAGCTGTACCAATGAAAGGCTGCACATTTGAATGGTCTCCCAAATAATGATGATGATAATGATGGTTCACTGGACATAGAAAAAGAACAAGTCCATGAAATTGTAGCCTTAGCATGCTAACTTCCTGTGTGCATGTTCAGTGGTACCTCGGGTTACATATGCTTCAGGTTACATACGCTTCAGGTTACAGACTCCACCAACCCAGAAATAGTACCTCGGGTTAAGAACTTTGCTTCAGGATGAGAACAGAAATCATGTGGTGGTGGCGCAACAGATGTGGGAGGCCCCATTAGCTAAAATGGTGCTTCAGGTTAAGAACAGTTTCAGGTTAAGAATGGCCCTCTAGAACGAATTAAGTACATAACCAGAGGTACCACTGTAATTATTTATGTAGGGAGCATTCAAACACACAACCTCACCACCAACACCTCTAGCTACCATATGCCTCTGCAGATTGTGTGCAATCGCCATGCCATAAAATAAAATGAAATTGCAGGTTCTGCTCGTGGCAGACAAGTTAGACAACCAATTCACGTAGTCCATTTACATCCAGGCCCTCCTCTAGGCAGCATGCATGGATTTATTTGCTCTTCACAACAACCTTCCGAGGTGGATTGGGCTGAAAGATCAGTGGCCGCCACAAGATCAGTTGGTGAACTTCACAGCTGATCTGAGAATCTGGACCCAGGAGTCTCTGCTTTGAGGGCCCCAGCCACTCTTTTCACTATACCACACTAGTAATAAGCCAAGGCAGCATGACTGCATGTAGCATTGTGCAGCCCATCCCTAATTTGGGAGGTGGGTTTCATTGCCCCACTGTTTCTTCTCATTGGTCAAGGTGAATGTTTAACTTGGGGTGTTTACAAAGCCGTCTCTACAGAGGCTCCGTCTGGACAGTAAGATTGGCTGGAGACATTAACAAGCAAGGACCCTTGTTTCTGAAGAGCAGGATTGTGTGTGTATTGGAGCGAGGGAGTGAAAGCTCCTGAAGGACCCACTTCAGGGCTCATATTGGATATTTGATTTCTTCAACAGCTAGTTTTTCTACAGCTAAATGCAATGTTTATTTCCAACAAGTGGCTGAGGGAGGGGAGAAAAAGGGAAGGGAAGGAAGGACAGTTATTTAATAATTGTGCAACCTTCAAGAAAAGCCATAAATTACCCAGCTCTATCTGTCACTATAATTTCCAGCCGAAGTCCTAATGAATCTTTCCAAACAATAGTGTAAGGACAGGTCGGGAAATGTATTGGACCTTATAAGCACTTGGGTAAGCAAAGCAGAAACATTAATAATAAGCGAAAGTCGCTGAAAACCAAAACTGTGCCAACAGAGGGGGCCGGGCCGGGCCAGGCTGCCAAACACGGTTAAAAAACAAAACAGAAAGCCCCAATTTCACTTAGTAACTGCCAGCCGAATTCTCCTGAGGGAATGCTGGAAAATCAAAGGAAAGAATTGGGAAGGGAGCTGGGTTCTAAAGGCCAGCCGTGCAAGGAGGGGAGCTTGTCAGGTTTGCTGGTGAGCAAACCTGGGGGACGCCATTTTGCAAAGCCTTCTGTGGAAAGTAGGAATCTGTTCCCAGAAACTTTGGGGACCATGAAAAACACAGGTGAGCTCCAACAGCATATCTCTATTTCCTCACATCCAGAAACGCAAGAAGGGCTTTTACTCTTGCTAGAAGCTTGGCCTTGCCCTCACCGGTTCTGAAAGACGGGTCCGGTACGCACAGAGACTTTGTGCCTGCTCATTAGGGGAAATAGGAAGCCTCTAACATATATTTTGTAGATGTCCTTTTTATGCTGAGTTTCGTAGAGACATCATTGATCCTTTGCTGAAGAGGCTCGCCGATCTTTCAGACAAGTCTAAACTTAATTCTCTCCTCTTAGGCAAAGATCATAAGACGACCTGGCTGGTAGCCAGATTCTGCGCCCAGATTTGTAGGCACAGATCATCCTCTAGAATAAAATAGCTTACTAGGGAAATGCTGAAGTTGCCTTTTGGGGTGCCTCAGGGTCAATTTTTTTATGGTAGCCCAAATCTCAGTTGTACGGGTGTATGTATATATCTCAATTTTAACTCATGAGCTATTGCTGCAATCTGCTCTGATTGTATATTTTATCTTTATGAACGCTGTTTTTATTGTGTTATGCTATGTGAGCTCTTCTTTGACTGAAATAAATTATCTATCTAACACAGGTGAGCATGGCAACTGCTACTTTCGAGGGGGTAAGCCATAGTGTGACTATTAGTGTGGATGCACCCCATAAGTGGGGGGGGGACTCATGAGAGAATAGGGGCTTAGCATGCAGAAGATTCTACATTAAATTCCTGGCATCTTCATTTTGGGGGAGGGGGAGGTTCAGTTAACTTAGCTGACCTGGCAAAATCAGGGATTTGCTAGTATCCCAAGGACACAAGAAGATCCACTACTCTACCTGTGCTATCACTCTCACTCTCCATAGGTGCCCAAGAAGACCAGACACTTCCTAAATAAACTAAATGCTCAGGTTTCATTTCATCTGCCCTATAGGTTAAGGGGTTCCAATGAGGTGCCATGTCCGGTGACTCCCAGATTCCTGGAATTAGCAGTTGCTGCCAATTCTAGAGGAGACCAATTTTGGCTAAAAGACTCAATAGTTTCGCATGATACAATGCGTGCTTCCTTGCTTGGCAGCTTGGCTGACCCAAGATATTCTGCTGGTCAATCATCATACAGAAGTTGAGGAGACTGGCAATTCAATCTTGCATAAACAAGGGCAATGGGACTGTGTCCTCAAGTGCACCAAATGCATCCCCTCCAACATTCCTCAGACAAAAATAGGTACATTCCTCACTCCCCCAACTGACCCTCCTTGACCTCCCATTTTTTGTTGCTGCCCACCCCCCGAGCATTTCCTATCAAAAGAAGGGCAAGTGCCACCAGCACTTGGGACACAGCACACACAACCACCGTCCAGAGAAAACCCCTTCATCCCAATTTTATTTTATTCTTTGGTAGATATACAAAAAGAAAAAAACACACAGCAATAAATAAATTTTAGAAAGGGACAAGATTAGGGGCAACACTTCACTGCACACCCACTCCCCTTCTGCCACCAGCTGTTGCCTGAGGCAGCTGTTGCACTATACCTAATGATAGAACCGGCCCTGCTTGGCAAGTAAAATTGCTGACAGGGTGGAATGCAGATTGTGCAGCCATTACCCTTGTTAGCATAGCTTTTGCCAACTTTTAAAAGGGGTTGTGTGTGTGACACACACTGCATGATCCCTCTCTTGAAAAGCACTTTGCCCAGAAACGGAGAGGTGGCACTTTGTGGTTTCCCAAAAAAACCATGTTATTTTCCACAAAGGGTGGCTTGTGGGTTCCCTTTTTCATTTTTTTTAAAAATAGTTTTATTAAAGGTTTTCTTGTATTAGAAAACAAACAAGGACACAAAAAAAACAAAGGAAAAGTACATGTAGTGTCTCTATTTTTGATTCGTAGACTCTTTTCCACAGTTTGTTTATGTTTGGTATGAGACACTATTGTCATAGATATTGTGCGGTTGGAAGGAAAGAGAAGCGGAGGGAGAGAGGGAGGAATAAAGTTATTTCATTCCATTGCATTTTGTTCAGACACCGTTTTAAGCTAGACTTGAGTATGTCTTTGTAACCGAATTACCATTTTAAGCCTGCCTGAATGAAGCTGCTGTATCTGTTGCTCTTCGATAAGCATTCTGAGTGAGTAAATGCTATTTTTACCTTTTACAGGACTGTGTAATTGTTGTTTTAAGGAGGAGAAAAGGGGAGGGTACCAGGAGAATCCAGTCTGCCTTAAAGAATCCTGGATTACTTAAACTAAAAGGCTAAAACTAGCCTATCAAAGCTTCCCTTTTCAGCTGCATAGGGATGGCGCCCTGCTGAACACACAAATGTGAAGAAGGAAGTGTTATGTTGTGGGCGAATATATCAGACGACACAGCGATTCTTCAAACAGCTCTTTTTTATTCTGAGGCCAGAACTGAACTGAACTGAAGGGCTCAGTCAGCCTGCTTATATAGAGCTCCAGTACCTTGTTACTGTAACAACTTTCAAAACTATCCAATCACTGAACGTCACTTTCGATCCTTCATTTGCATACAAACTATCACTGAACGTCACTTTCGATCCTTCATTTGCATAACTATCTACAGTATCCCCCTGCTGGCCCAGGGTGAGAACTTCAGTACATAACACCCCTCCCCACCGAGATAAGGTGTTAGTTACAATCGTAATGGTTTCCTTATATACAGCACTACACGTAATGGTTCAATTAGGCACAAAAGCATATCGGTTACATTTCACATACTTAGACCAACAGTAATACATGTCCAACAACATAGTCCTTTAAATAAGTTGGGCGCTTGGAAACTCTGCCAGACCGCCGGGGACTGGTAGCCAAGTCTGGGGGGCCACCCAATTCTTGCTGAGGCTGTGGTGCGACCCTAGGTGGCGTTGAAACCAAGTCCCCTGGATCCGCTGCTGTGGGTGGAACCTCCGCAAGTGGAGTTGGCAGAATGTCAGGCACAGCAGTGGTCTGAGTCTGTGGTAAGTCTGGCAGACCCTCTGAAGTGGCTTGGTTCAGCTCCACGCCGACAGTTTGCGAGAGAGGTGTAGGTGGAGCCTCACCATCTGTGAGTGTCTGTTTCGGAGCCACAAGCGCAGTTGGGGGGCACCACGGTAGTGTCCAAGTCCCCAACCCTGCGCCTAAGTTGGTCTATGTGCCGGCACCACAAACGTCCGTCTTCGAGCGCCACCTGGTACAAGAGAGTCCCAGTGACTCCCACTATTGTGGCTGGCACCCAAGGAATGTCCCCCACAAAGTTCCGGGACAAAGTTCAGTAGTGGTGGAGGGCATCAGGGCCAACTCCAGCCATTTGGAATAGGCCTCCACCACTACCATAAAGGTCCGGCCGTGAAAGGGGCCGGCCAGATCGATGTGCACCCTCGACCAGGGTGTCTTGGGCGTCTCCCAGGTGTGTCCCTTAGCTGCCGGTGGCGCAGGCCTTGATTCCACGCTTGACAGGTGGAAACCCAGGCAGTGATGGCATCGTCCATGTTAGGCCACCAGACATAACACCGAGCCAGCCCCTTCATTTTGACGATTCCCGGGTGCCCAACGTGCAGAGCCTCAAGGACGTGTTAACGGAGCCTTTGTGGAATCACGGCGCGGTCTCCCCACAGCAGACAGCCGCAATGAACCGAGAGTTTGTGTTGTCTGGTTGCGAACGGCTGGAACTATGATGCAAAAGGCCCTTGTGGCCACCCCCTGCACACCCAGTTGAGCACACGGCTGATGGTGCGATCCTGGGCAGATGGGGAGGCCACAGTGGCAGCTGATACAGGCGCTGCCGGAAGATCCTCAATCAGGAGGAGCGATGAAGCAGGAGCCGGGTCTTCCACAAACGCTGGAAGAGGGCAACGGCTGAGGGCGTCAGCATGGCCCAATGATTTCCCTGGGCGATGGACGAGCCGGTAGTGGTAGGCAGCCAGGAAAACAGTCCATCGCAGCATGCATGGCGAGAGGACCAGTGGAGTTGGTCGATCACCGGCGAGGAGGCCCAGGAGCGGCTTGTGGTCAGTGATGAGGTCGAAAGTCCTGCCGTAGAGGTATTCATGGAACCTCTTCACTCCAGCCACAAGTGCCAGTGCCTCCTTGTCGAGCTGGCTGTAATTCCGTTCCGTCGGAGATAGTGTCCTGGAAAAGTAGGCAAGCGGTGCTTCTATTCGGTCTGGAAAACGGTGACTAAGGACAACACCGATTTCCAAAGGTGAGGCGTCACAGGCAAGGACCAGTGGCCTGGCTTCATTGTACTGTACCAGCACACTGTCCAATGAAAGGAGAGCCTTGACCGCGTTGAAGGCGGCCGTTTCCCGATGACCCCAGGACCAAGGCGTCTTTGTGCTGAGGAGTCGGTGAAGAGGCTCAGCCACCATGGCTTTGTGGGGCAGGAACATGTTATAAAAGTTCAGCAGTCCCAGGAATGCCTGCAACTCCGTCTTGTTCTTTGGGATGAGGGCCTGCTGGATAGCGTGGATCTTGGATGTGGTTGGGTGAATGCCGGAGGCGTCGATAAGATAGCCCAGGAACTCCACCTGTGGAACGGCGATCTGGCACTTCTCCCTCTTTACCTTGAGCCCGGCCTCCTGGAACCTGGTCAGCACGGCGCAGAGGCACTCGAACAGCTGCTGATGTGAGTCTGCGGACACCAAGACGTCATCAAAATATGGTACCACACCCGGAAGCCCTTGCAAGAGATGCTCCATAAGGATTTGGAAGATGCCAGGAGCCACACTCACCCCGAACTGCAAACAGCGGCAACAGAATGCCCCCCGGTGGGTGACGATCGTCTGGGCTTCAGCAGTGGCATCATCGACTGGCAATTGTTGATAGGCTTGGGCAAGGTCCAGCATAGTAAAGACCTTAGCCTCACCCAAGGAATGCAGCAGGTGTTGAACAACAGGGACCGGGTAAGCGTGCTGCTGAAGTGCCTTGTTAATCGTGCACTTGTAGTCGGCACAGATACTCACCGACCTGTCCGGCTTGACAGGCATGACTATGGGGGTTTCCCACTTGGCGTGGTCAACCGGCTCCAAAACTCCTTGGGCGATCAGCTTGTGCAGTTGTTCGTCCACCTTAGCCTTGAGAGCAAAAGGAACCCGGCGTGGCTTTAGCTTGATGGGGGCAACTTGTGGATCAAGGCTAAAGGAGATGGGCGTACCTGTATATTGCCCCAAAGTGCCATCAAAAACCTCGGCAAAATCTTTGACCAGACCCTCAGTCTCTGCGTTAGAAATGCAGTTGATGCCGGTGACTTCCAGGCCAAGGGCATCAAACCAGTCTAGCCCTAGGAGGCTTGGTCACTGACCTTCGACCACCACCAGGCCCGAAAAATCCTTGAAGTCGATCCGGAACCGGCCAATGCCTACCACGGGAATGTCATTTCCCTGGTAGTCTCTCAGGTGTACGCGGTGAGAGTCGAGTTGCCTTTTGGACACTCTGGGCACCAGTCTTTTGAAGGTGCTCTAGGACACGATGGACAGAGCAGACCCGGTGTCGATCTCCATGACACATGGAGCTCCTTCAATGAGCACCGTGACATTCAGCTTGCGTCGCATAGGCGAGTCAGTCTGGCCAATCGTGGTTCCAGACGGGCAGCAGCAGTTGGTGAGAGCGAAACAGCTTTCCTTGGCGGACTGGAATGAAGACTTGGACTTGCGAGTCAGTGAAGGGGTGTGTCAGACGGAGCCAATCGGCAGACCTTAGCGATGTGGCCCCTTCTGGAACATTTCCGACAGATGGCATCTCTGAATCGACACTTGGCACGGGAATGGTTGCCTCCGCAGCCAGCACATTCCGCTTGGCCCTTGGACTTCTTTTGGAAATTCCTGCACTCCCGCTTTGTCTGGTGCATGTCATCGTCTTCACTGGAGGATGCTTCATCACTGCTGGCCTATTTGTGATGCACTGGAGCTGGCTTCCTAGCAAGACGCGGGCTGCTGGCCTTGAGGATCTTCTGGGCGGAGCGTTCGGCAGCTTCCGAGGCCACAGCCTCCTCAGTGGCTTTCTGCAGCGTGAGGTCTGGCCTGGGGAGGAGACGCCGTTGCAGACGGATGTCCCGGACCCCACAGACAATTTGATCCATCAGGACATCGTCTAGGTTTCGGAACTCGCAGTGCATTGCAGCTTCTCGGAGGGCAGTGGTGTAGTTGTTGATTGACTCCCCCTCTGCCTGGTTCTGGTGGTAGTACGCATGGTGGGCAGCAATCTTGGATGGCTTTGGTGCGTAGTGGTTGTGGAGCTTCTTTTGGATCGTGTCCCACAGTGTTTCCTGGCCTGCTACAGGTGCAACCAATGCTCGGGCCATCTCGAACACCTCAGGCCCACAGAGGCTGAGGAATAGGCCCCGCTTCTGCTCCTGTGATACTTGCATCAGCTCGTTGGCTTGGAGGTAGCAGTCGAACCGAGCGAGGTAGGAGTCCCATGATTCAGAGGCTGGCGCAAACGGCGGCAGAGGCACAAGTGAAGCCATGATTCCGATGCCGGCGTAGAGGGTGATGGATGGAACACTGTGCTCTAGCCAGAACAGTCAGCTCTGAATTGGTTCTGTTCAGTGATTTCGCTCAGTGATTCAGCTCAGTGATTCAGCTCAGTTCAGAGGGTGACTGCATCTGGCTGTGCTCTGATGTCCATCCATCCCATCCTCGTCGCCAGTGTTATGTTGTGGCTGAACATATCAGACGACACAGAGATTGTTCAAACAGCTCTTCTTTATTCTGAGGCCAGAACTGAACTGAACTGAAGGGCTCAATCAGCCTGCTTATATAGAGCTCCAGTACCTTGTTACTGTAACAACTTTCAAAACTATTCAATCACTGAACATCACTTTCGATCCTTCATTTGCATACAAACTCACTGAACGTCACTTTCGATCCTTCATTTGCATAACTATCTACAGTATCCCCCTGCTGGCCCAGGGTGAGAACTTCAGTACCTAACAGGAAGGATAATATCTAATAAATATATCTCTCCTAGTTCCTATTCACTACACTATTGGCTTCCTGTCCTGCATGTCGGGTTCTCAGAGGGACCTGGCTGGGGTGTTGTTATTATTATTATTATTATTATTATTATTATTATTATTATTATTAGAAACAGAATCTCCTATACTAGACTGTGCATTTAACCTGCAGGGCTCTTCTTATTTACTCCCGCAATCATGTGCTGAAATTTACTGCTTGCTCCATTGCTCTCTGACCTGGGGCTCCATTTCATCTAATCTCCCAAATGAGTGCAAAATCAGAAATATTCTCCAGGTTTTGAGTTTTTCATTTGACCAGCAAGACTTCTGCTATCTCTCAGAATCCACCTTAGGGTGCAACGCCAGTCTTATATTTATTGAGGCTGTGACATACCATCCGGCAGAATTTCCACTCCCACGTCGACTCACAGCAATAAAAGCAATGAAAACAAAACAATAAAACGTTGCAGCCACTTTGAAACCCAGCTGAAACAGCAGAGTACTTTAAACATAAGGACATAGCTTCAGGGGAATAAATCTGCTTTAAACAGTATTTAAAAGGCCTGACTAAATAAAAAGGTGTTTGTCTGGTGCACAAAAGGCATCAGAGTGGATGCCATGGGAGACTGCAGAGAGCTCCTGTAGATGAGGCACCACAACTAAAAAGCCCCTGCCTATGGTTACTCAGTGGTGAGGGGAAAGCACGCTGGGCATGCTCAGTTATTAGGGCTTACCTAAGGTTGCCATATTTCAATAATGCAATTTTTGAGCTATTTTAAAGGAAATGCTACAAAAACTACACTTCCAGCATGGGTTGCCATACAACTGGATTTCCCCCGGGGAATTTCAGCAATTTCTGCCCTGACACTGTTTCCAATGACCAAATCCCAGCTATGTCTGGGAAATTCTGGACATATGGTAGCCCTAGCTTGTCCCATTTTCTAAAACTGACCTGGTACTGGTATTGAATCCTGAGTGAACCCTTATCAATGGCACTCAGCCCCTGTTCAGTCAAACTAACTCCATTGATGATGGCTGGTTAGTCCCATCCCTAAACTCAGGTGCGTTCTGGCAAGCCTTGTTCCAGAGACTATGTCCAAAGACCAAAAGTGTGGAACCAAGGGCCATATTCCCTTCTGGATAGCCTTCCAGGGGCCACATGTCAGTGGTGGGTGGGGCTAGAGGCAACAATTCCAAGCTTTGCCTTTGTACAGTATGATAGTTTCTCTACACACTCACACATCCTTCTTTGTCATCCATCCAGGCAAACAAGATGCATTTTCAGACTTCAAAGACACTTTCTGGTAACCTCTAGATTGGATTACTGCAATGCGCAATATGTGGGGCTGCATTTGAAGATGGTACAGAAACTTCAGCTGGTGCAAAATTCATTGGCCAGATTGCTCACCAGCATGAGACAGTCTGAGCATATAATGTCGATCCTGGCCCAACTGGCTGGTGTTTGGTTTCCGGGCTCAACTCAAAGTGCTGGTGCTGACCTATAAAGCCTTCCATGGTTCAGGACCTCAATGCCTTTAGGACCACTTCTCCCCATAGGAACCAATACAGACCTTCACAATCCAAGGCCCTTCTCTTTCCCCCCTCATACCTAAGAGGTTCGGAGAACGGCCCTTTTCTGTGGTGGCTCCCCATCTGTGGAATGCTCTCCCCAGAGAGGCTCACCTGGTGCCATCATTCCGTTCCTCTTTGCCCAGGCCTTTGGCCATTCAGTAATCTATGCCCTGTTACAGCTGTGTGGGGATGACTGTTGTTATGCTGATTTTATTATTATGCTGTCCATTATTATGCTTTTTAAATTATGTTATTATTTTTATACTCCACAAAATGTGTTCTTAATGTAGTACACCGCCCTGTGATCTTTTGTTAAAGGGCAGTATATAAACTGAATTATCAACAAGAACAACAATAATATTAATTTCTACCCAGGCAAAAACATTCAGAATCCAAACCTATGCTGTGACAAGTAGGGATGGGTGATCTGCCAATTTTGATTTCTCTTCATTTCTTTTTTTTCTGGTTTTAAATTTCCACATCAGTTTGTGTATTTTTATTTTGAAGAACAGGCTCGTGAAAATTCATCACCATTATGGTGCGAATTTTCCCCACTATACACCTATATGTATTCACCTCCTATATATTCTCATTATAATCAAGAGCTGGGAGGGGGCTGGTGAAGGGTGCTGTGAGCCTTTTGCCTTTACCCCCAGCCAGAAAGACGAGACAACTTCTAGCTAAGAGTTAAGCTGTGTGCCCATCCAACCATTTTATGCTGTGTGTGTGTTTGTGTGTCAGTAACCACTAGTGCGTGATCACAAGGAGGCTATATAAATATATGTCAGAAACATTTACAAATCCCGAAAGTCTGACTTATGCCAACAAGATAAAGGATTTATATGAAAAATTCATCCATCATTCATTATTATCCTGCTTTAAATAAAATTGCCCAGGCATCCAATCAGAGGGTAGGGACGAGACCACGGGACATCTGTGACAAATTGCAAGCTGTGACTATAATGAATAGATTAGTGGACCTTGTTGAATAAGCCATTGGATGGGATTCATTTGCATAAGGCAGCCAGAGAATAAATACATATTTTTATTAGCATTAGTGCTACTGGAGTATCATCTCTGGTAAACCAGGACCTGAGGGGCCTTCCTACAGTAGGAGCAAAGTGGCTTTTGATGGGATTGTTTTGGAGACCCATGATCTAGTGGCAAAGAGAAAGGGCCTGGAGCAGGGTGGGAAAGAGAGGGGGGAACAAGAGAAGAGAAGAGATCTACACAGAGTCCACTGAAAGCTACAGGCGGAAAGATAAGACAATTAAAGAGGAGCATGACTTATAATAAAAAGGTTGCAGGGAATGCAAGGCCATTTTATGGGTGCCGAGGGGGGAAAGGAAGGCCGCGAAAAGTGCAGGGTATTAACAAACGAGCCTGGTCTGGAGTGGATGAATAGCTTTTAAACGGCTGTTACCCAATTGCTTTTTTGTTTTGTTTTTAATAAATTGCTCTTTAGGAAGATAACTAAAGAGAAGAGGCAGCGCACAATTAGGAAGTAATGAAGACCTTGTAAATACACTTACCGATAAAAACGAACGTAGGAGAATGCTTGAGAAAGCAAACATATATATATCGGCAGCTGGTCTAGGCAAGAGGCTGCGGGAATTATTAAAGGAGTTGACTGGGAGAGCCAAGGTTCTTTTATCCTTTCTCTCTCTTGCATTAAGCTGTAAGTATCGCTGGCGAGAGCTTAGCATGATTTTGTGAACCTCAGTCAAGATTTAGGTTCACAAAAGACAGGCATTGGTGGCTTGAGAGGACAAGACCAATAGTGGGTCCAGTGATCAAGAAGGCTTGTTTTGAATTCCTTTTTGGGAATTAATCGGGACTTGTTGTTGTTTAGTTGTTTAGTCGTTTAGTCGTGTCCGATTCTTCGTGACCCCATGGACCAGAGCATGCCAGGCACTCCTGCCATCCACTGCCTCCCGCAGTTTGGTCAAACTCATGCTGGTAGCTTTGAGAACACTGTCCAGCCATCTCGTCCTCTGTCGTCCCCTTCTCCTTGTGTCCTCCATCTTTATCAACATCAGGGTCTTTTCCAGAGACTCTTCTCTTCTCATGAGGTGGCCAAAGTATCAGAGCTTCAGCTTCAGGATCTGTCCTTCCAGTGGGCACTCAGGGCTTATTTCCTTAAGAATGGATCGGTTTGATCTTCTTGCAGTCCATGGGACTCTCAAGAGTCTCCTCCAGCACCATAATTCAAAAGCATCAGTTCTTCGGCAATCAGCCTTCTTTATGGTCCAGCTCTCACTTAATAGGGACAGAACTACCCAAACTGTACAGAAACTTATTCATGTATGGTACTACAGTGGCAAGAATGTTACTTGCCCCAAAACAGGAAGAAGTAGAAGTCCCAGCAAAGGAAGAATGGACAGAAAAACTTATGGAATATGCAGAAATGGCAAAACTTACCAGAAGAATAAGAAAACATGATAAAAAACTTTTTATAAAAGAATGGAAATGGTTTATGGAATATTTACAAACTAAATGTAAACTGATTAGAACATTGGCAGGGTAATTGTAATAACCTGCAGTTTCATAAGAGTATATATTTAAAGCAGAGGAATAAATGAACAAATTAAGTTGATTTACAGATGCAGAAGTTATTAAAAATAAATTTAAGGAACTGCAGAAAGAGGGGGAAGGAAGTCAAGTTTTGAAATGTTAAAATGACTGTAAAATTATTGAAATGTATAAACCTGAAAATTATAAATATTTTTTTTTATTTTTTTTTTATTTTTAAAACATTTTTTAATTGCTTTTTTAAGAGTACAGAAATACAGAAAAAAGAATAAAGAGTGGTTATAAGAAAGAGAGATATAAATAACAAATTTCCATATTCTTTTTCCATCTAACCTATAGGACTTCCCCACATCCTCCGAACCCTGCGTTCTCTGTCTTATAAAGCATCAGCAATTTGTTAACTTATTTCAAAACTTATTGTAACTTCCATTTTATCATGTTCCCTATTTTCAATTTTACTGTCGCTCAATTCTTATATGTTTTATATTAAACACAATAAAGTTATTTCATTATTTTACCTCTGAATTCTTGTGTCTTAATTTTCATTCCAATAACTTACATTTGCTGAAGCTAGAATTTCCTGAAAGGTGCATTTTTTTTAACATTCATACAACTTATAGTGTTTTTTCAAATAGTCCTTAAACTTTTCCCAATCCTCCTCAGTTGTTTCTTCTCCCGCGTCTCGGATTCTGCCAGTCATTTCAGCCAGTTCCATATAGTCCATCAACTGCGATTGCCATTCCTCCAGCGTGGGTAAATCTTGTGTCTTCCAGTATTTTGCAATCAGGATCCTTGCTGCTGTGGTAGCATACATAAAAAAGGTTCTGTCCTTCTTAAGCACTCTCTGGTCCACCATGCCCAGAAGGAAGGCCTCTGGTTTTTTAGGTAAGGTAAATCTCAATACCTTTTTTAGTTCATTATGGATCATTTCCCAGAAGGCCTTCACTTTCGGGCAGGTCCACCAGAGATGAAAGAATGTCCCTTCCGCCTCTCCACATTTCCAACATTTGTTGTCAGACAGATGATATATCTTGGCTAACTTGACTGGGGTCATGTACCACCGGTATACCATTTTCATAATATTTTCCTTCAAGGCAGTACATGCCGTGAATTTCAAACCGGTGTTCCATAACCTTTCCCAGTCTGCAAACATAATGTTATGCCCCACATCCTGAGCCCATTTTATCATAGCGGATTTGACTGTCTCATCCTGTGTATTCCACTTAAGCAGCAAGTTATACATTCTCGAAAGTAGTTTACTTTTTGGCTCTAACAATTCAGTCTCTAGTTTCGATTTTTCCACCTGGAATCCAACTTTTTTATCTATTTTAAATACCTCTTGAATTTGCGCATAGTGCAACCAATCTCGTACCTTAGTTTTCAATTTCTCCAAACTTAGCAACCTCCAATTGTCTCCAGTTTTTTCAATTATTTCCCAATATTTAGGCCAGTGGGCCTCCATGTTGGGTCTCTTACGTGCCTTGGCCTCCTTACTTACTTACCTGGCAGGGGAGACACCTTGATCATAAATAATTTTTTTTAAAGGCTTGTTTGAAAGGTTGCTAACAAGCAATTTTGATAATGTATTGAATCCCCTCCCCAACATATCTTTAAGCAACAAATTCCATATTTGCTTTTAAAACTGCTGCAGGAGTGATCGTTGCAGAGTAAATTAATTCAGTGTACATCGGGCAAGGAAGAGCCTTTAGCAATGTATGTTTGTGTGCATGGAGTGTGTCACCGCCTGTATGCAAGAAAGCATCGTTGTCCATTCTGCCCTGTACTTGTGGCATGCAGCAGTGCTTCCATTCCACTGCAGTTTGCCTTCCACCAAAAACTGGGTTACTCGTCTCAATGTCCACTGTGGTGAAATTACACTTATTGCATATTGCTTATGTAGTTTACATAATCAATTACAGAAGTTCCTCCGGTTGCGAATGGGATCCGTTCCGGAGGTTTGGCTGCATCCCGAGGACTTCGCAACCGGAGGACTGCTTCTGCGCATGCGCGTGGCATACTTCCAGGTTTGCAGCTTTCGCAAGGGTAACAGGACTAAAGGTTAACCCTTTCTACTACACCAGGGGTCTGCAACCCGCGGCTCCGGAGCCGCATGTGGCTCTTTTACACCTTTGCCGCGGCTCTGGGGCGGATACTAGCGAGGGTAGCAGGCGCATTGTGCGCCCCGACACTCCCCACTGTGGCGGGCGCTGTACTGGCTGTGACGTCGCATGGGGGCGGTGCGTGCGTTAGTCACGCACCATCCCGATGTCACCTTCCCACCCGCTGTCAGATCGCAGCTCCGGAGATATATTTGTTTTAAATGTCGCAATGGTTTTGTGGCCCCCAGTTTTTTCCCTTTGGAAACGGGTCCAAGTGGCTCTTTTTGTCTTAAAGGTTGCAGACCCCTGTACTACACGGTGGACAGGTGTGGGGGACTCCCTGGTCCTGAATGGTTTAGCTGTGCCCCTGAAGGACCAAGTGTGCAGCCTGGGAGTCATTTTGGACTCACAGCTGTCCATGGAGGCACAGGTTAATTCTGTGTCCAGGGCGGCTGTCTACCAGATCTATCTGGTATGCAGGCGGAGACCCTCCCTGCCTGTGGACTGTCTAGCCAGAGTGGTGCATGCTCTAGTTATCTTCCGCTTGGACTACTGCAATGCGCTCTACGTGGGGCTACCTCTGAAGGTGACCCGGAAACAGCAATTAATCCAGAATGCGGCAGCTAGACTGGTGACTGGGAGTGGCCGCCAGGACCATATTACACCGGTCCTGAGAGATCTGCATTGGCTCCCATTACATTTCCGAGCACAATTCAAAGTGTTGGTGGTGACCTTTAAAGCCCCAGAAATCCTTGGTCCTGTATACTTGAAGGGGCATCTCCACCCCCATCTTGTTCAGCACAGACACTGAGGGCCTTCTGGCGGTTCCCTCGCTGTGAGAAGCGAGGTTACAGGGAACCAGGCAGAGGGCCTTCTTGGTAGTGGTGTCCGCCCTATGGAACACCCTCCCTTCAGATGTGAAGGAAATAAGCAGCTATCTTACTTTTAAAAGACCACTGTTTAGGGAAGTTTTTAATGTTTGATGCTGTATTGTTTTTAATATTCGGTTGGAAGCCGCCCAGAGTGGGTTTGTAAACCCACTACAAGCCCCCCCCCTTCAGCATCATATTTATTCTGGGCTATACGGGGCACACAAATACAATGCATGTGCATTCAGCATAATTTTGGGTGATCACCCCCCCCCCCTTTAACACATGAGCTTGTAGTTTCAGCAGGCGGATGTGTGTATGTCTGTCCATGTGGAGATATAAATATAGATTACATGCTTGAAAGTTACTTGCAGAACAGCGAGGGCTATGAAATGAAGCCAAGTGGTTGTTTAGATGCACCATTAGGTATCTGAGATGATAGCCTGGTGGATTTAACAGATGACATATTGTATATAATAATAATAATAATAATTTATTATTTGTACCCCGCCCATCTGGTTGGGTTTCCCCAGCCACTCTGGGCGGCTTCCAACAAAGATAAAAGATACACGGAAATGTCACATATTAAAAACTTCCCTGAACAGGGCTGCCTTCAGATGTCTTCTGAATGTCAGGTAGATGTTTATCGCTTTGACATCTGATGGAAGGGCATTCCACAGGGCGGGCGCCACTACCGAGAAGGCCCTCTGCCTGGTTCCCTGTAACTTGGCCTCTCGCAGTGAGGGAACCGCCAGAAGGCCCTCGGAGCTGGACCTCAGTGTCCGGGCAGAACGATGGGGGAGGAGACGCTCCTTCAGATATACTGGACCGAGGCCGTTTACTTGCAATATATTTATAGCAATATGATACAGGATATGATCTACTGTCAGGGGTACCAGAGCTTGAATCAGGAACCTAATAAGACCCCATGAGACCTAATAAGACCCCAGAGAGCCTTATCCAGGCATAGAAGGGAGCAGAGGAGTGCAGCATCACCCCCAATTATTGGCCACCAACATGAAGCTTCTGGATTGGTCATGCCTGGTATAAATATTGGAGGAATGGCTGGGAATAATACCTTCTGTCTGTTTGCATGAACCCCCAGCTCCAGCAGATCTATAAGTGAAGATAAGTTTTTCATTTTTTTTCAGCTGTTGCGAGGAGAGTTAAGTAGATAGAAGAAGAAGAAGAGCTTGGATTTGATACCCCGCTTTATAACTACCCGAAGGAGTCTCAAAGCGGCTAACAATCTCCTTTCCCTCCCTCCCCCACAACAAACACTCTGTGAGGTGAGCGGGACTGAGAGACTTCAGATAATAATAATAATAATAATAATAATAATAATAATAATAATAATAAATTATTTATATCCCGCCCTCCACAGCCAAAGCCGGGCTCAGGGTGGCTAACAACAATAAAATAATACAACATTCTGAAATCATTTCATTATAAAATTAATTAAAATCAAATTGGTGGCAACCACTGGGCTAGAGTTCTGTGAAGATTGCCAAAGGAGGGGGTCAGGCTGTGCCCTGGCCAAAGGCTTGGTGGAACAGCTCTGTCTTGCATGCCCTGCAGAAAATGTCAAGTCCCGCAGGGCCCTAGTCTCTTGTGACAGAGCATTCCACCGGATCGGAGCCATAGCCGAAAAAGCCCTGGCTCTGGTTGAGGCCAGCCTAACCTCTCTGTGGCCTGGGACCTCCAAGATGTTTTTGGCTGAGGACCGTACGATCCTCTGTGGGCCATACCAAAAGAGGCAATCCCGTAGATACGAGGGTCCTAGGCCGTATAGGGCTTTAAAGGTTAAAACCAGCACCTTAAACCTGATCCTGTACTCCACAGGGAGCCAGTGCAGCTGGTATAGCACTGGGTGAATGTGATCTCACAGCGAGGACCCCGTAAGGAGTCTCGCTGCGGCATTCTGCACCCACTGGAGTTTCTGGGTCAGTCTCAAGGGCAGCCCCACATAGAGCGAGTTACAATAATCCAGTCTGGAGGTGACCGTCGCGTGGATCACAGTGGCTAGGTCAGAGCGGGAGAGGTAAGTGTGACTAGCCCAAGGTCACCCAGTAGCTGCATGTGGAGGAGCGGAGACGCGAACCCAGTTCACCAGATTACGAGTCTACCGCTCTTAACCACCACACCACACTGTCTCTCATGACAGGTACCCCCTAGGAACCTGGTGCTCCCCTGAAAACTTGGGACCTGAGAAGATGGCACTTGCCACCCGCCATTGACAGAACAGATGTGCAGAACAGGTGACAGTCCACCAGGCAGTAGGTCAGGGAGCAGACCCGTCCTGTAATTTAAGCCTTTACAACCAGAACAAAGCAGGAATTTTACTGATTCGTTCTCAGATATGAAGGCCGCTCCGATGAGACCTGCTTCAACAAATGGAATTCTCACAGGCATTCAATTAAGAAGGTGACCCAAGACCAAAGTTCAGGGAGGTGGAGCGGCCAATGTGACTTCTTGGAACGAGAACTAATCTGAAATTTCAATTGCTCATAATTTAGAGATACGAACGCCTCGCCTGGTGTTCCGTGCGTGCAAACTCTGCAAGTGAAATTCTCATGGGCATTTAATTAAGAGAAATGGTCAGAGAAAACAGCGGAGTGGCCGAGCCGGGTGACTGCACGGAAACGTGTTTTGAAATAGGAATTCAGTTTGGTTTGATACTATCACGTCACATGATGTCATACCCCAATTTGCGAGGAAACGAATCAAGGCGAGAGAGACAAAACAAAAGCAAAGAGACGTTCCCTGAGGGAGGGGGCAAGGAGGGGCACGAACCCCCCAGAACTGTCAAAGTGTTCCAAGAAGAAATGTGATTATTTCACTCTGTTTTGCCTCTCCCTCCGGAACTAAACAGCTCAGAGTTCAAGGGTTACGGTGGCAATGCATTTCTTCCTCGCCAACTGACCAACCTTTGGCTCAGCAGGAGAGGGACAAAGATCATAAAAGGAGAGTGATTTAGAAAATTAATAGCCTGTAAATTAGATTCAGGCTGCTTGTGGAGGGAAAACACAATGACCTGAGATTGTGAAAAGGAAATCATGCGGCCTCTACAGACTGCAGAATTGTATTTTTTTTTAAAAAAAAAAAAAAAAGATACGTTCAGAGGAACCCACACAAATCCAACGTAATTGCTGTTTTGTGTAGTATGTATCACAATCTCTCCAGAGGAAGGAAATGGGCAGATTGAAGATTGCTTGATTTCAGAAAAAGAATTTGTATCAGCATCTTTCAAAGCCTTCCTTTGGAAAGTTAATTGGCTCGGCTGTGACATCGTCACCCCAGCTGAATTGAGGATGGAGGGGAAACGGCAAAATATTCATAATGAGATAGGGGAGTGTGGGAGGTGATGCCCCTGGTGACTGAGTTGGGGACCGCTATCAGGCCCAATTTTATGCAAAGGGTGCATTAACGATTAAAGAAGGGGATAAATGGTGCAGCAGATTCATTTGCGGCAGAAACTCAGTAGAGACCTGTCACCAGTGTGACTGAGAACTGGTCTGCATGCAAAGAAAACCACCTCTAGAATATTCAAAACCTGGAGCTATTTGAAACGCAAATGCCGAGTATAGTGGGACTGTGGAAGTGTTCGTGATCAACTTATCCTTGAATAAGAATCTGAATTCTCTCCCACCCCTGATTTGTTTACATGTTCAAAGGGTGAATCATTGGGCTGCTTTGGATGTTACTTAGAATTGGGGTGAGGAAAGCCCATGTGACTTTTATTTCCTGTGTAAACAACCAAAACACAAGCTCACACATCTCCACTTATCCACAACTGGGGTGCTCCACCTGTCTCCTACTTCTGTTAAACCAGGCCAGTTATGGGTTCTTGTGGACCCCCAAACACAAGAATTCCAAAGACTTCCCAATGCAAGAAAGATGTTCAATGCCTGCCTTAAAAAGAAAAAAAGAGAGAAAACTGTCTTTGCAGACCTTCAAGCTTCTCTACTAGTCTCCAAAGTACATGGAAAGGAATTGGGATCAGACTAGTTCCAAGGTCTAGACACCTCTTCAAACACACATGAAGTCCAGGCAGCTGCCCAAGTTTGACACACACTAGTACTAGCAGAGACATCACCTTGCCAACAAAGGTCCGTATAGTTAAAGCTATGGTTTTCCCAGTAGTGATGTATGGAAGTGAGAGCTGGACCATAAAGAAGGCAGATCGCTGAAGAATTGATGCTTTTGAATTATGGTGTTGGAAGAGACTCGGACTGCAAGAAGATCAACCCTATCCATTCTTAAGGAAATCAGCCCTGAGTGCTCGCTGGAAGGACAGATCCTGAAGCTGAGGCTCCAAGACTTTGGCCACCTCATGAGAAAAGAAGACTCCCTGGAAAAGACCCTGATGTTGGGGAAGATGGAGGGCACAAGGAGAAGGGGCCGACAGAGGACAAGATGGTTGGATAGTGTTCTCCAAGCTACCAGCATGAGTCTGACCAAACTGTGGGAGGCAGTGAAAGACAGGAGTGCCTGGCATGCTCTGGTCCATGGGGTCACGAAGAGTCAGACACGACTAAACGACTAAACAGCATCAACAGTACTAGTACTAGGTGCTGTCAGTCTTGAATCTTGAGTCCTGGATGTCTTCAACCTCTGGGATCCTCTTGCAACACCCATGCTACATTCTTCCAGCTTCAAAATACCTGATACTACAGAGGCTGTGATTTTACTGAAGGCAGGGGGAGGAGACAGGTCATTTTTGGAAAGAGGAGGAGGTTATTTTGGCGGTACTTGCTGAAAAAGCAATGTATGCAGGATTTGAAGTATAGAAAAAAATGAGAATTTATATTTTAAAAAAAATAGAATTTTTTTTTTAATTTAAGGGTAAAAGATAAGTAACATAGCAGCTTTATAAGGGAATAAAAGAACACCATGGAATGGTGGATGAGAAGTCAATGGATACGAGCGATTTGCTTTGATTGTATTTTAAAAGAATTTGTAACATTTGAAAATTTAATTAAAAATATTGCAAAAAGAGAGAGAAATGCCTGATGCTGCCACACCTGACCTGTGCACTGGTTAAATGGAACTAAGGGATGGGCACATCTGCAAATTTTGGCTTTTCTTGGTTGCTCATTCTTCCGGTATTAAATTCAGTTATCCACATTTCCACACCAGTTTGTGATGGATATTATTTCCTCACCACCAAAGGTCCTCATGAAAATTCAGGAGCATTTTAGCATTGGATTTCCCATATACACATTTTTATATTAAATTTTGCTTAATGTACACACTTCCCCCCCCCCCAATCAATTTTCCTAATATAATGCACCTTGCAGTATATTTTCCATGATATATTCACTTTTTTTTGGTAGGCTTTGCCCTAGCATATGCAGTTTTGTATGCTTTACTTGGCTGGAGAACAGCACTGCAAAATTTGAAGACAAGTTGCCTGTGTTTCACTTTGCATGTGGTTTAGAAAAGGATGAATTAGGTAAGCTCACCTTTGAAAAGCGAACTAGATCAGATTTCTCTGCCGTCCCTAAAAGGGACAATTCTTCTGGTCACTGGAGTCCAGAGACTGCCATATATAGATAGGAAGGCCTTTACCACTGGCTTAGGGCAGCAGGCAAGGGAAATGGCTTTGGTTGACATTTAATGGGCAAACCTACCTAATTCAAGCTTCTAAAAACTATATGTAGAGTGGAACACAGGCATCCTTCAAAATTCACACTTTTCCAAATTTTGCAGTTCTCGAGTCATGTGTCATGTGCTTTTAAATACACATATTGGTGAAAAATAACATGCACTGCATTCGGGGAAGCTGCTTTGCAAAAATGCCGATGAATTTTCATGAAGACTTAAAAAATGCCGCGAACTATTTGGAAATGTGGAGAACTTAAGACAGGGAAAAGAAGCAACTGAGAGAAGCCAATTGTGATGGCTTTAGCCTTCCTTATTTGTTGGCTGAGCTTAAATAATACCATTATTCTGTGGGAGCAAAAAGCTGCAGAAAGTAGCTCCAAATTCTTTCTTTCTTTCTTTCTTTCTTTCTTTCTTTCTTTCTTTCTTTCTTTCTTTCTTCCTTCCTTCCTTCCTTCCTTCCTTCCTTCCTTCCTTCCTTCCTTCCTTCCTTCCTTTCCCTTTCCTTTCTTGCTTTCTCTCTCTCTCATTCTAGTTCTCATTCTTTCCTTTCCTTTCTAAAAACCATTCTCTTATCTCCATCAATTGTCACCTGAAAACAGTCATTACATCAGGCTGCAGCCGAGGTGGGAAGAGAAGGGATGCAGGGCCATTCAGTGGCAGCTTTTAGTGCCTCCTCTCCTTGAACTTTCCTTGAACTCCTGGTCATTAGAACAATTTTGTAACTAAGAGCTTGAACTAGAGCTTGCTTATCTCCTTCTCCTTCCCGATCCATTTTCCTTCTATGCTGTGCCTTTTAAGATTGCAAGGCTGATGGCGGGGACTATGTCTTTTTTTAAAAGTAATTTTTAAGTGACTCTGGGATCTTCTTTCTTTTTTCCTCTTTTGCCTGAATGAGCAGGATTAAAAAAGAAAACCACCACTCCTTTAATTGAATGAATGAATGCTAGTTTCTAATCTTTGCCTACCTTCTTGCAGCCGTCACAGCCTAATTTTGAAATAAGAATAATGTCAGATGGCAGTGGTGGTTGCGTGCGAGTAACCAGTCAGGACTCCGACCTGTCTTTTACAGGTTTTCTTTTGGTGCAAAACTATTTACAGTGCAGAACCACAAGTTCATGTCTGCCTCAATCGCTAGCAGAATCCAGGAGTGGTCGTTTCTGGGTCCTCCCCCAACGTAAGAGCTTAGTCACCCCCAGCCTTTTCCTTCCTTCTTTGCGTTTTACACCTCTGCACAAGGTGGGCGACGGAAGAGGCGTGCTTCCCTCCTGGCCGGCTTGGCCAGGAGCAGTGCTGAGGCTCCCAGCAGCATCCTCTGGCCCTTTCCCCTCCTTTACCCAGGAGGGGTGGCTTTCCCCACCCTCAGACTGACGGGGTGTGGCGCTGCGGCTCCCAGCATCATCCTCTGGTCCCTTCCCCACTGGACGTGTGGCTTTCCCCACCGCAGGAACGGGAACTGCTTCGCGAGATTTTCAGAGCTTCCCTGTATCCCAATTGCCTCTCTGCCTCCTGTCCCTGTTCCCATGGCAGTCCCCTGACAAATAAGAATAAGAATTTTATTATTTATATCCCACCCTTCTGGTTGGGTTTCCCCAGCCACTCGTGGTGGCTTATAGCATATATAAAAACATAGCAAAACATCAAACTTTAAAAGCTTCCCGATACAGGGCTGCCTTCAGATATCTTCTAAAAGGTGTGTAGTTCTTTGTCTCCTTGACATCTGAAGGGAGGGCATTCCACAGGGAGGGAAAGCCTTTGCAGGCAAAGTCTTTGGGGCCAATCTGTACCTCATGCAGCAGCTCACTGGGTGGGGAGGAAGAAGCAGAAAATGATGAAGTGACCTTGCCCCATTTTGCCACCTCCACCACTGGTTTTGCTCCGTGGCTTGTGGCCCCCAGCAAAAAGAATGCGGCCCTCAGCAGAAAAAGGGGTTCCACTCCCCTGCCTTGTGAAGTTGCCAAATAACCAAAACGGTCTCTCTCTGTGTGTAATCTGTCCTGATCTTTGCCTCTGCCATTTAATGCCTGCAAGTTCTACAGAAATCAGCTCAGTGAAGCTTTCAGCGGCATGAAGATAGAATTAACTGCAGGTCAAGCTGCTGCTTTAAAAGTCAGAGGAGCACAGCATGATGGGGGGAAAAATGTTGGCAATGCCAGGTCTTAATGATGGTGATGTACCTGAAGGCAGGTGGGGAATACCTGGAGAGCAGTGGGAAACCAGCAGAGTTGCCGAAGAAGGTTTCTGCAAGAGATGGGTGCATTCATGATGAAAGAAGGGGTTAAATGGTGCAGCAGATTCATTTGCAGCAGAAACTCAGTTGGGACATGTCGCCAGTGTGATTGACAACTGGTCTGCATGCAAAGAAAACAACATCAAGAACATTCACCTGGAGCTATTTGAAACGCAAATGCCGAGTATAGTGGGACTGTGGAAGAGTTCGTGATCGACTTATCCTTGGATAACAATCTGAATTCTCTCCCACCCCTGATTTGTTTACATGTTCAAAGGGTGAATCATTGGGCTGCTTTGGATGTTACTTAGAACTGGGATGAGGAAAGCCCATGTGACTTTTATTTCATGTGTAAACCACCAAAACACAAGCTCACACATCTCCATTTACCCACATCTGGGATCCTCCACCCATCTCCTCTTATTTCCATTCTTCAAGAATTTCTCTCTCTCATTTTGTTCTCTAATTCCCACAGTGAGCTTAGCCATCTCAGCATATTCCATCACCTTCATAACCCAGTCTTCTTTCATTGGGACTACTTCTTCTTTCCATTTTTGTGCCAAGGTTTCCAAGAGAAACTCAACTTGCCTTGGTACAGTGGTACAGGCCAGTTCTTTGCACAAGAATTTCTCCCACCACCTTCTGGGAAAGTACAAACAGATTTGTTTAGCGCACGAGAAAACCTTACCTCCAATCCAACAATAAACAGGGAAAGGGAAAATGAAACTTGCCCCAGCAGTGAGGGTCTTATTTGAGAGAGCTGTCAAACCTCTCACTCCCAAGGCGCCTCTGTTTCTCATCGGCCTGATGGAAGCTGACGTTGTGTGAACCTTGCTGAGCAAACCCAAATTATTTTAATTTCTAAATCCAAACAGTTCCAATTATATCATTTCCCTTGTGTGGAGTGGAAGGAGCCCATGAAACCCTCTCCCTTCGTTTCTTCTCTATCGGGATCAACATCTCCGAATGCCGAGCGGAGGAGAAAAGGAGGTCACCATCATGGCAGGTCCAGGAAAACCATCTAGGATTAACTCACAAAACGCTGTGGGATTAAAACCTTACGAAATACTTGGAGGGCACGCAAGATCTGAGGCATTCACTTGCGCAGAGGAAATCTAAAAAGCTCTTTTTAAAAAAGGCTGGCAAACTAGCCGTCCAGGGTATGTGGGGGGGGGGGTTCTCTCGCTTTATTTACTTTGACAATTTGTTGGATTCTAGCAACTGATTGGGAACCCTACAGCTGTGGTTCTCAACGGGGAAGGTAAAGTCTCCTTCATGAATATGCAGTGTTGCTAAAATTTCGAATACACAGAAAACTGGGCAAGTGTGCACATCTCAAGAATGCCGGCATTGTTTGCATGAATCTGCAGAATTTGTTCTGTGACTGGAACTTGAAACCTCTTGGCACGGAGACTATATCCAACCTTCATTTTCATCACTTGGTTCATTTTTGTTACTTAAGAAAATCAACACTGATCTTTTGACCCTCTTCCATTTCCCAAATCACTGCAGCCTTCTAAAGAAATGCCCATTAAACTTTCCAGACCGGAGATACACCTTTAACCCCAACCTGCAACATGGACCAATTTCTCCTCTTCCTTTCCTTTTGTTAAAAAACTCATATATTATTTTTACTAGGTCTGAGCAAAACTGCTTGCCTTGTTGCCTGTTTGGTTCTCATGTGAGCTGAAAAGTGGGGATCATTTCTTATATTCATCAGGAACATATTTGTGTTTTTCTGTGGTGTTAGCGGAGTTTTTTCTTTCTTCTTCTTTGCTTTCATTGCCCTTCAGAGGTCTCCCAGCTTTTTGGCCTGGTGGGTGCATTTAAAATTTTGAGAAAGTTCTGTGGGTGAAAAATGTCACAAAATGGTTGCCATAGGGTGTCAAGCTTAACATAAAATGGCTCCCATGGAGTTTGGCACAACCCAAAATGGCCGCCACATGAAAATGAATAGAAAAAGTGACAGAGCCTTAAAATGGTTTGGGCATTTCCCACTTTTCCAATCAGCCACTTACCTCCAATCAATGGGGATAAAGTTACCTATGGCAGCCATGCTCACCCATAGAGATAAGCCCTTTGCACCTCTTCTCTGTTCAGAAGGGAAGGGAGGGTGGATGCAAAATTTGAAAGGTTAGCGTGTTTAAGTGTTGGGGTTTTCAAATGTACAGGAAGCTAATCCGATTCAAAAGGAGCTGAGCTGGGAGAGGGAACAGTCTCCCAAACATTGTGGATTTTTAAAGGGAATATTTAACGAGACCTTCCCTGGGCAGCATAGGAGGTATTGGCAAGTATACTGTCACCCTGGGTTAGCTTTCATGCCACTTAATGAAATTTGCTGCTGGAGTCACCCACGGCCATTTTGTTTATGGGCTATGGATGCCCATAAGCAAATTACAGTCAACTGGACAAAAACACAGTTTGGCCAACTTAGAGTTGCCATATTTCAAAAAGTGCAAATCCTGGCCAGTGTTGGTAAACTGCTCTTCCCCACCAACTACCAAGGCAGGTGAGGGGAAAGCCCCCCCCAAAAGCAGCCAAAAAGGGGTTCTCAACAGCATGTAAGTAACATGAATTGTCAGGGATATGTTTCATGGGGGCTGAATTTTCAGCCATACCAAACATGCTAATTTCAAGGCAGATATCAAAACTCAGAAAAGACTTGCTGCAGTCCTAGAGGTCTGTCTTTCTTTCTTTCTTTCTTTCTTTCTTTCTTTCTTTCTTTCTTTCTTTCTTTCTTTCTTTCTTTCCTTCTTGGTCTCTCCTTCACCATTCCCCTTTTCTCTTTTGATTCATCTCTCCATCTTCTCCCCCTCCTTCACTTTCTCCATCTCTCTCTCTCTAAAGGGTCATGGCAGGTTGGCGTGACCCATCGCTCACCTTAGGCCCACCAGCTGAAGAAGGTATGCTCTCAGAGCGTGTGCCGCGCTGCTATTATGTGATGATGTAATCACATGGCACAAAATGCGATTGGCTGGCTAATCGTTTCCATTTCCAGGGCTCCCTTCTTCAAAAGACCCCGGTCCAGCAAAGGCTTTTCTTCCCAGACAGAAAATGAGTGGAGCCCCCAGCAATTAAGAAGTATGCACCAGACGAAATGGAATAAGCACAGCTCTCTTTCCTTCCTCCTCTCTTTCTTTCTCCGTCGCTCTGGCACCCTCCTCTCCTAAGGGTCTCGCTTGTTAAAGCCGGCTTGTCCACTTTCCGGATCTGGTTTCTTCTGGTGTCAGGATATCCTTGGTTCTGTTTCACTTCACTTTGTCTGCCCTTTGGCTTCACTTGGCTTCCTTCCTTCTGCCAAGGCCTCGAGTCTTTTGCTCCACCTCAAACTCCAGGCTACAGTCCCTTTGCTGGTTCTCATTTCATCTTTGCCCCTCCCTCCCTCCTTCCTTCCTCCTTCCCATTCAAAGGTCTCTGTTAAAAGCATGACTTTTAACACTGCCGCTTCCTTCTTCGTACAAAAGGCTTTCTCTGTCCACCTCATGGTATGGTTTTTGTTTGGCTGTTAAGCCTGAGAGACGGAGTTAGGTCTTCTTGGTTTTCTTCATGTGAGGCAGAAGACAACAGACACCATAAGAATGCAAGGAGAGTTTCCTGGATCAAGCTAATGGCACAACTTGTCCAGAACCCTGTTCTCACAGGCGCCAACCGGATGACAACAAGCAGGATCCAAGGACAAGAGGCCTCTCCCCTCCTGTGGTTTCCAACAACTGGCGTTCAGAAGCATTTCTGTCTCCCAAGTGTGGAAGCAGACTGTAGGTAGCCATCATGGCTAGTAGTCATCTCCTCTTTTAGAGTCTAATCCATCCTTACCATTCCCATTTCATAGATGGTAAAACTGGGACTCGAAGATCATTGGTCAACACAGCAAGTCCACAGTAGGGGCAGAATTCGAACCTGGGTCTGCCGGTTCCTAGTTGAGCTGTCTTTCTCTTTCCATCAGTGCACACCGGCTCTCGTTTCATCATGAATGTTTTGTTTAAACTTCTTTCCCCTTTATCAAGTTACCAGAGGGAGCAGGGAATGCGGGCTTCACTGGGGATGGTTGCATTTCTTTAAATATGAAAAAAACGAGGGAACAAAAAACCCAAAATCTCATTAAAGGAAATGGGGCGGGGGTGGGCATCATCCCCTAAAACTAATGAATTGCTATTGGCTTTCCTTGCAGCTGTTCTGGCTTCACAACAGGCAGGAAAAAACGCTTGTTATTTGTAAACCGAAGACCTCTCTCTCTCTAGCCCTGGGCCAATGAAATGGCAAGGAATCCACCACATGATTCCAGGGGGGGGGGGAGAGACGGTGAGACCCCCTTCCCAGCAGCCCTGCTGTAGAAATGGAGGAGAAAGCGTCTGTGAGAAAGGGCCTGGGTTGTTTTTCTTGGAACGGAGGGGAAACCCTCAGATAGGGGTAAAATCCTGGTTCCACAAGAAAATGAAGTGGTGTCGATTTCACTCGGGTCTGGCGGATGGTTTATTTCTCTTGAACGAGAGACCTCACATAAATCACGAGACTCTCCGAGGACTTTTCAAACTTGTGATGCAAAACAGAACCGCCAGTGTCCGAGGCCTCGTCATTGTCTGCGGAGAGCGTGGCAGCCGGAGAAGAGGGGTCCTCCTCTCAGCCTCGTAGCCTGAACTCCAAATCCCCTCCAGTTAACTCTTTCAGCCCGCCCTCTCTCTCTGCAAGTGTTCCCCACACTTTGGCTGAGTCACCTTGTCTTTCGAAGGAGAGCAGGAAGCAAGGAAGCGCCTCCGAAGTTCCCCAACCAAAATAATTTTCTATAAGCCTTTCTGTTAACAGAAGAGGTTTGCAACCCAATCAACATATTGCAAAATAATCAATCAACAGAAGAGGGAGAGAAGAGGCAGCAGATAAAACGCTTCAGCTAACATATCAGGGAGATTAACAGCTTGGCAGGCCTAATGCCTGCCGGTTTGAGGGGCTGGGGATGAATTTGCAAAAAGGATGAAGGTTATCGGGGAGAGAGACTGTCCCCCTCTGACAAAAGGGTGCCCACTTAGGCACAGATCTTCCAAGTGTCCCTATTTTCCAGGGACAGTCCTGGATTTACAGAAGCTGCCCCAAGTTATGATTTGATCTGGGAATGTCCCGCTTTTCCTTAGGACGTCCCTATTTTCATCTGAGAAATGTTGGAGAGCATACAATAGGGCATCACCAGAGCTTTTTTCAGCCAGAACTCACTGGAACTCAGTTCTGGCACCTCTCAGGTAGGCACCATTGCCATAAGATCCAACTCCTAGGGCTCTTTGCCCCCCCCCCTCCATTAAATATTTGAGAGCCCCAAAGTGGATGGGCATTGCTATTCAAATGGTGTGCATGCACTACATTGTGTGATCGATTATGTGGGGCAGGGCTTACCTTACCCCCAAATCTTTTATTCAAGTTGGAACCCCTGGCCATTGTCATGCTAAGAGAACAGGGGAGGCATTCATGGTGCGTTCTGGAACCTCTTTTTATAGAAAAATAGCACCGGACACCCCTATTTTCACCGGAGAAATGTTGGAGGGTATTGTAGGCATCACAAAAATGAGGACGGCGGGGTGCTGTAAAGAAAAATTGCATACGCTGCTTTATAATAAAAGATGGAATTTTGTAACAATTCCTATCAAAACATAGTACAGTGGGCGCTCGGGTTGCGAACGTGATCCGTGCGGGAGGCACGTTCGCAACCCACAGCATTCGCAACCTGCAGCATCGCGTCTGTGCATGCGCAGGTCGCGATTCGGTGCTCCTGCACATGCGCAAAGTGTGATTTAGTGTTTTGTGCATGCGCAAGCGCCGGAAGTAACCCATTCGGTGGGGTGCGCAACCTGAAAAATTGCAACCTGAAGCATCTGTAATCCAAGGTATGACTGTACCTAATGGGAAGACAGTGCCCAGGTGACCTGACTGCTTGCTCAGGCAGCCTCAAAGCCCCACCTGCTCTCCCTTCTTGGGATTCTTCTGGTGGTATTTATTTGATTTATTAATTAAATATTTCATCCTCAGAGCAGAACAACTGAAATCAATGGATCTAACTTAGTCAAGTCCAGTCATCTAAATAGGTCTACTCTGATCAGAACTTAATAGAACACCAACCCCGCTTTTGTCTTTAACTCGGAACAGACAGTCCTCTGATTGGAGGCTAACTTTCCAGTTAAGAACTGGGACATAGGATATATGGCCACTCTGTTTGGCAGAGGTTTGAAGGTCACCTATCATGTCCAAGCAGTGGATGCTGGTGGAACATGGGGGAAACCCCATAGGGTGGGCAGGTTCCTATGGGAAAGTCGCCTGGTCCCAGCATGTTTCCAGGGGTGCAGCCTGGGCAATCTATGGCCCTGCCCAGCAAAATGAGCAGCAGCGCTGGCTTGCCACAGTCTGAAGCAAGGGAAGTAATGCACTTTGTAACCTAAAGAGGGAGATAAAGACACACACCCCATGTAAAATTGCCTCTAAGTGCACTGCTATTTGAGGCTTTAAACCTGGAGCCAGTGAATCTGTTGTAATAAATGAGTTCCACCACAGGCTCCCTAAAACCAGCTCCAGTCAGCAGCTTGGAGGCAAGCTTTGATAGTATGATTATCAAAGTATGATGAAAACCCTGATATATTTTGATGAAGGGAGGTATGTAAATCTAATAAACAATAAAAATAAAACTCCCAATTAAGTGCCTTATCTATCCTGGAGTAACTGGCTGGGGGGAGCAGTGGTGTACACCTGGTCTCCTGGCACCAGCGATGCCTTCACTTACTGGGATGGGGAAAGTGGCAGGGAGGTTAGTATTGCCACCCTCCTTACCATTGGTAGACCTTGCAGCTTAGGTGAATTAGGTTAAAATAATTACTTACCGTTTCTGGGCTTCAAAGGCTTTATTCATGCAGGTACTACTTACAGGATAAGTAGAGATGAAAACAGAGAAATAGCATATATCTTGTTTTAACAAGAATAACAAACAAAATGACTCAGCTTATAGGGGTGAAGTTAACTTAGAGAGCTACAAACAAGTGCTGGCTAGATTGATAAGTAACACATACATTAATTACAAACTCAAGAGAAAGTAATGTGTTTGGTTGTCTCCAACACTTACTGCGATGCCACTCCTGGTAAACCACGGCACTGCTGGGGCCATGAGGCCCACTAACCACCCTTGTATTTCCTATGTACTAATTTGTTCATTAATTTATTTAAACTTTTTATCCTGCTTTTTGTCTCAAAGTACAAAAACAGTAACAATAAATAATTATTAGCTGCCAGCTGAAAGGCTACTGCAAGAACAAGATGCTGGACAAGATGGGCCATGGTGGCTATGCCCTACCTTCACTGTCAGAGGCTGCATGCCTATTTATACCAGTTGCTGGAAATCTCAAGTGAGGAGAGTCCTGTTGCCCTCAGTTTCTGCTTGCAAGCTTCCCTCAGGCGTCTGGTTGGCCAATGTAAGAACAGGATGCTGAACTAGACAGACCTTTGGGCTGATCCAGCAGGCTCTTCCATTCCTCTTGTGTTCTTGGGTAAGCAGTGGCAGCGGCAAACATCCTTAGGCAAGGCATTCCATTGCCTCGGGGCCAACACCAAAAAGGTCTTCCCCTTCGTGCCCACCTCCCTCACATCCCGATCAAATTAGGTGCATCTTGCTCTTCTTCTGAGGAACTCAGTCAGCACGGTATCTTACACCAGTGTAAAATAACTCCAGCCAAGAGACAGCAAACTGTCAGGAGCTTCACACTGGCAGCAATTTGTCACCTATTCACCTTCTTCTAGGCTGACTGCTAGAAAGGGAGGCTGCAATCTGTGTTGCGTGAGATCAGCATGCCCATTCTTGCAGTTTTCTTTGCATGCATGCCAACGCTGTCATAGCTCATAGCTGGGAAGTAAGGTGTCACGGGTAGGTGTCACATTTGTAACACACTGCGGAAGCTGGGCGTTGGGAATACAAATGTTTGCCCAGGGAAGTCTGCATATAAATAAGGAGGAGGAGATGGAAGTGTCTGGCACCATTTCCCAATCAAGAGACGTATGTGTGTTGATCTCCCAGCTGCTTTGCAGATCAATCGCCCATCCGAGAATGGATCCTGAAGCAACTGAGTGACTGCCTACCGCCTCACCCAGCCACAGTACCTGGGTCCTCCACCAGCACCCTGGGCAGCTCAGCTGGGGGTCCAGGTGCAAGACAGCAGATCTCACAGAACAGCTGTACAGTGGCACCTCTGGTTAAGAACTTAATTTGTTCTGGAGGTCCGTTCTTAACCTGAAACTGTTCTTAACCTGAGGTACCACTTTAACTAATGGGGCCTCCTGCTGTCACTGCGCCGCCGCCGTACGATTTCTGTTCTCATCCTGAAGTAAAGTTCTTAACCCGAGGTACTATTTCTGGGTTAGCAGAGTCTGTAACCTGAAGCGTCTGTAACCCGAGGTACCACTGTATATAGTTCAGCCCTGCAAGGAAGAATTCTGTTCTTAAGTTAAGACCACAGTTATCTATGCTCATGGGCTCTTTGCAGAATACCTGAAGGGGATTTCACACATTTCTAACTCTCTATATAATGGGAGACCCAATCCAGTCCTGGGTTTACCTGCTGCCTCCAATGGAGGTCTTCCTTCTCCTAGGACAAAACCTAGCTGAACCTGCCTTCATATTCCCTCCTCCTTTCTTGTCTTGTCTCGTATCACAAACCTCTGCTCCATATATTGATGGCCTGTGCTTGCAAATTGATGTTCCCACCACCAAGGATGTCATTTCAAGAGTGTCAATTGGAGAAAAGCTCCAAAACCAACAATAACAGCTGAGGTTAAGAAGGGCACATAGCAAAGTTCTCAGCAGCATATAAGCTATGTACACGCAAGACCTCTGCAAACATTCAAAGCACATCCTGTCACTCAAAGAATTCTGGGTACTGTAGTTTACTCCTCACAGAGTTATAAGCAGCAGCCTTTAACAAACTACAATGCTCAGAATTCTTGGAGAGGGAGAAATTGTTTGATGGTGCTTTGAAAGTATAGTATGTACACAGTCTTAATAACTCATATCTGGATATATTACAAACCAACAGGACATTCTAGGTGGTGATGTATGAGGGCTCTTCTGTTTTGCATCCGATTGCCTCAGAAATAAAACTGGTAAAGGTAAAGGGACCCCCGACAGTTAAGTCCAGTTGCAGACGACTCTGGGGTTGCAGCGCTCATCTCGCTTTATTGGCCAAGGGAGCCGGCGTACAGCTTCCAGGTCATGTGGCCAGCATGACTAAGCCGCTTCTGGCGAACCAGAGCAGCGCACGGAAACGCCGTTTACCTTCCCGCCGGAGCGGTACCTATTTATCTACTTGCACTTCGTGCTTTCGAACTGCTAGGTTGGCAGGAGCAGGGACCGAGCAACGGGAGCTCACCCCGTCGTGGGGATTCGAACCGCTGACCTTCTGATCAGCAAGTCCTAGGCTCTGCAGTTTAACCCACAGTGCCACCCGCGTCCCAAACAATGGTAACAAACAATGGTACTTCCCCCAAAATTAAGGAATAAGTCCATTTACTTTCAAGGAGAAATTTAGTTTAGCTTGCATTTTGAGGCAAACACACCAGTGGTCCAACTTGGAACAATACATCTACCTGTGTTCCTCCCAGCACAGATGAGAAGCCCAACCCTGAGAGCAGCTGGCAGCCAAAACAGTTGGCACTCTGAGAAACCGTCACATATCTGATGTAGTGCGAAGACATCACGCACATATGCCGGGCACTCCACAATGTTGGGTGGAACCCTGTGCACCTGCTACAGTGACATTAAAAGTCATTACAAAATAGTTTTTTAAATTTATTTTTCCCTTTTTAAAAGGCTGTTCTTATATTTTATCTTTAAGCTGCCTTGAGTTCCTATCAGGGGGAAAAGGAAGGTGTAAAACAACAACAGCAACAATCACCACCCTTCACCCTATCGTCCTAGGTCAGAAATTCAAAATACATTACAAACCATTTAAGAACTTACAGTTAAAAAAACACAACCACCCCAGGTTTGGAAACTGCAGCAATTACCAACAGTAGAAGAATGGTGACAGAAGGTAATGGAATATGCAGAAATAGCCAAACTAACAGGGAAAATTTGACAACAGGACGAGGAAACATTTCAAAAAGAATGGGGAAAATTCATGTTGTATATAGGAAAGATAAGATGAAATAGTAAAACCAGCAGAATTGGAAACAAACCTCATAACGGGAAAGATTAAGAACAGAGATGGATAATGAAAATAAGAAGAAGGGAAATGTATAAGGAAACTAATATAACTAACAGTAGTGGTAAATGAATACAGACAACAAGAATTGTATAAATATGAGGACTTATTTGTTTATGGATGCACCATGGACAAATATGGAAAATGAATAGCAAAATATAAAATGGAAGAAAATAATGCGATAAATGTATATGTGATATAAAAAACCAGAAGAAGGAAAGAGGGAAGTCAGCTCTGAAGAGCAAGTATAAATGTAAAATGTAATACAATATGTGTATGTGGAGTATCTAATTGAAAAACTACCAAGATTATTTGAAACAAAACAAAACAAAACCACCCCAAATAGGGTGGTACTTTGAAACAAAACATCTCAAGTTTCAAAGGCTATGGGTAAGGAGGTTTGTCCTCCAAAGTTCCTTAAGTTTTCAAGGCACATTTCGGCTCCTCCCACACATTAATTGGGATTTTGTGTCATGATCACTGTAGTAATATTATCGCCCATGCAGGTCACTCTTGGTTCATTAGCAAATGGATTTGGGTCTTTGGCATGCATGACTGATACCTGGCCCTTTGGAATTGTTCACGAGAGCAGCCACTCAGGGAGCCAGCAAGGAGAGATGTGTGTTAATGTACAGCAGGGAGTTCATCTAAATGTGGGTCAGGGGAACCCAGGGAGATGATACCTTCTCCCCTCCGGCCACACTAAACCAATGTCCCTGGATGCAACATCATGTGGTTTACGTGCTCTGAACATTGCACCAAACCTCGCAGACTGAGCTCTGAACATTGCACCAAACCTCGCAGACTGAGCTCTGAACATTGCACCAACCTCGCAGACTGAGCTCCCCACCCACTGAAAGGTGCTCCGCTTCAGTGGATCAGGAAATCTTATGACTCTGACATTGAGGCTATTGTGCACGAAAAAGGTAGCTTGCAGCTGTGGTGTATTTTCTCGGTTCTGCTTGGTGCACTTGTGAAAAATCTCCATAATGAGAACATACCAAGGACATGATGAAATGTCTATAAAACAAAGTATACGGTGAAACACTTGAATCTTTTTTTGTTGTTCTTCTTTAAAAAGAAAAATGGGGGGGGAGAAGCCCTATAAATATCAACTCTTACTGATGAATCTTAAGACAATCATTCTAATTATTAGCAAATCATGGAATCCAATACTTCTAAACTAAACGCTCCCCCACTTAAAATGCCAATATCCAAGATTGTCCGTCTTTAAACATATGCAGCTTCTTTGCACAACATCAGATAAGCACTGGTTTCTCAGAATACCAACAGTTTTAGCTGACAGCTGCTCGCCAGGTCTCAGGTTTTCTCCACCCAGCTCTGCTTTTGCAGAGTTTCCCAGCTCTGCTAGGAAAACAGGAAGTTGCCTTGTGCCAAGTTGGACCATAGCTCCATGTAGCTCAGTGCTATTTGCATTGACTGGTCCTACCTGGAGATGATGGGGACTGAACCTGGGACCTCTAGTATCAAAGCAAATGCTCTTCCTCCTTCCCCTAATCCTGCTACCTGGGATTGTTCACCTGAGATGCCCAAGAACCTTTTGCAGCTTTGCCTTTTATCCTATGCCAACTGATTTGTATAAATGGCGGCTGGCAATTTTGCTTGTCTAAGACAGGGATGAGTGGATCTGACTTTCCCCCCTGATTTTTGTCACTTTTGTCTGGGTTAAGCCTGTGGCACAGGAGAGAATGGCAAGTGTGGCATGAAGATTCAAGGACAATCAATATTATATTTTGGGAATGATTCATGTTCTTATGTAGCTGCATTTTTTATAGTTTCTGCATAATTATTATGAAGTAGTCATGTTCTATGTTATAAATCAAGCACTGCTTGGAGTTATTTCTTTTGGTTTCCCAAAGCATTTCTTATCAATAAAACATTGGCTGTAGCGTGAGCAAATTTTTATTCTGCAAGTGTGGCCCAGAGAAAAAAGTTTGAAAACCACTGATTAGCCAAAGGTCCACTCTGCCCTGTTTATGCATTGATCTGTTATTGTTGTTGTTGCGGCTGCTGTTTAGATTCCTAAACATATTCTCTCAAAATACACATTGAGGTTGGCCTAATTAAGATATTGATTATATGGGTTCTGGAACATTTTAAAATACGGGTGGAGAACCTCAGGTCCAGGACTCAAATGTGGCCCCTGGGTCTGTCCTCAGTCAAACACCCCTTCCCAGACACCCCCTCCTTTCTCAGGCCTCAACCCTCAGCGGCTTTCCTTAGCACCCTCCTGGAATGTTTTTGCCTAGTTTGGATGTGTTATTGACCTCCATACCCTCCAACACCTTGAAGACAAACTCTGGGTCACCATCTCCCCGGATGCCATCTTCCCATTTTTTTATTGTGCAAACATAGTGGCCATTTTGGTTGCCACATGATTTTGCATCATGGTTCTCCTCTCCCCTCCACCGAAAAAGCACCTTTTCATACACAGCACTATGTGAGACTGCAACCTCAGAATAAGTGATTTGGGGGTGGGGGAAGGAATCAGGCCTTGAAATCATGCGAGATCACAGCAACCAAAATGGCTGCCCTTCTCTTGCGATTAACAAATGGAAAGTGTCTGATTTTCTGGGGCACTTGCTGGGTATGGAACTGTGGTTCTGGTTCTTGAAGTTGGACTGTTGCTTGGAGGATAGAAAGGAGTAAGGGTCTGTGTAGAAACAGCCTATAGTTTAAGCTAAGGACTGATTGGAACATTTCTGTTGTTGTTTAGTCGTTTCCGACTCTTCATGACGCCATGGACCAGAGCATGCCAGGCACTTCTGTCTTCCACTGCCTCCCGCAGTTTGGTCAAACTCATGCTGGTAGCTTGGAGAACACTGTCCAACCATCTCGTCCTCTGTCGTCCCCTTCTCCTTGTGCCCTCCATCTTTCCCAACATCAGGGTTTTTTCCAGGGAGTCTTCTCTTCTTATGAGGTGGCCAAAGTATTGGAGTCTCAGCTTCAGGATCTGTCCTTGAAGTGAGCACTCAGGGCTGATTTCCTTCAGAATGGATAGGTTTGATCTTCTTGCAGTCCATGGGACTCTCAAGAGTCTCATCCAGCACCATAATTCAAAAGCATCAATTCTTCGGCGATCAGCCTTCTTTATGGTCCAGCTCTCACTTCCATACGTCACTACTGGGAAAACCATAGCTTTAACTATATGGGCCTTTGTTGGCAAGGTGATGTCTCTGCTTTTTAAGATGCTGTCTAGGTTTGCATCAGAACATTAGAGAAGTGCTAAAGCCAGGTGAACACCAAGTTCTGATTTGCATGTGAGCCGGAGAGGTGCAGGTGCACCCCAGAGGACAGGATCACACTTCAAAACGACCTTGACGGATTAGAGAACTGGGCCAAAACAAACAAGATGAATTTTAACAGGGAGAACTGTAAAGTATTGCACTTGGGCAAAAAAAATGAGAGGCACAAATACAAGATGGGTGACACCTGGCTTGAGAGCAGTACATGTGAAAAGGATCTAGGAGTCTTGGTTGACCACAAACTTGACATGAGCCAACAGTGTGACGCGGCAGCTAAAAAAGCCAATGCAATTCTGGGCTGCATCAATAGGAGTATGGCATCTAGATCAAGGGAAGTAATAGTGCCACTGTATTCTGCTCTGGTCAGACCTCACCTGGAGTACTGTGTCGAGTTCTGGGCACCACAGTTCAAGAAGGACACTGACAAACTGGAACGTGTCCAGAGGAGGGCAACCAAAATGGTCAAAGGCCTGGAAACGATGCCTTATGAGGAACGGCTAAGGGAGCTGGGCATGTTTAGCCTGGAGAAGAGGAGGTTAAGGGGTGATATGATAGCCATGTTCAAATATATAAAAGGATGTCACATAGAGGAGGGAGAAAGGTTGTTTTCTACTGCTCCAGAGAAGCAGACACGGAGCAATGGATCCAAACTACAAGAAAGAAGATTCCACCTAAACATTAGGAAGAACTTCCTGACAGTAAGAGCTGTTCGACCGTGGAATTTGCTGCCAAGGAGTGTGGTGGAGTCTTCTTCTTTGGAGGTCTTTAAGCAGAGGCTTGACAACCATATGTCAAGAGTGATCTGATGGTGTTTCCTGCTTGGCAGGGGGCTGGACTCAATGGCCCTTGTGGTCTCTTCCAACTCTATGATTCTATGATTCTAGGTCACTTCTGCTCACCCTGGAATTTGCAGCCATCAGATTTCTCAGACCATCCCCAGCTCAAAGCCGTGAGACATATCCACAAAGAAGTGAGACTCTCTAGCCAGTGGTTTGAAGAAGGGTGAAATCCTCCAACCTGGAAATGTTGAGCAGAAAAATCAAAGCAGGAGGCTTTGCATATCATTTTTTTTGTTTGTGTGTGTGAACAAATTCATTTCTTTCCTCCATCAACTTCATTTCAGTCCCACTTTGTGCAGTTAATCCAGCCTAATCCACCTTTGGGCCTGGAGAGAACCAAGGAGCAAATGGATTATAGAGAGTTGGGGGAACGGATTCAGTTGTGGCTGTTAACGGGAATATTCTGAAAGCTCCATACCAGCGAAAATCAGACATAACCCAGGGAAGGTGCCTGAAATTAGAAGCTGCGTGGAAATGGTATCTAGAAATTATCCATCCTATTTTTGGATAGAGATATTTGGGGGGAGCATTCCACTGAATTTATCGGAGGAGAGGAAAAATTATCCTAAGCTTTCTGGAGCTCACCATTAACTGCAGCAGACCAGCTTCTTCTTCTTCTTCTTCTTCTTCTTCTTCTTCTTCTTCTTCTTCTTCTTCTTCTTCTTCCATAAGGGGGCGGAGGTGGCATTTTGCAAGGGGGGGGGTGGCAGCAACGGTCACTGTGCATCCACTCTCAAACCCCTCATCTGTCCTAGGCCCGGGGGTAACCCATGAAACGCAGTCCAGGACCAGTCCAGAATCTGGAGGTTCCACTAGGAGTCTGTCTGACAGGGCCAAGGCAGGACACGAGGCAGGAAACCAGGCAAGGAAAGGTGCAGGATCTAGCATACAGCAATGTTACTCCCGCAACCTGGGCGGGGTCTGACAGCCTTTTATCTTTGTTGGGGTAGTGGCCGGTCGTGATCCCCCAGTGACTCACCTCCCTGTTTTGCACTCCTCCTGCAAGTACTCAGGTCTCTCCTTCTCTCAGACCTTAGTCTCTGCAGCTAGGGAGACGTCAGTGGGTTACTAGACCCAGGGGCTGCCTCAGCTTCCCCTGACCAAACCGGTAGTGGAGCAGCTGTAAGTGAAGGCCCAGCTGAAGGCAATGAGGTAATCCCCACATCTGGAGCCAGGGCGGGCTCAGGCCCCTGCCTCGGCTCAGCTGGTGCTTGTTGCAGGGGAACCTGTGCAGACTGGGACTCTTCAGGATCAGGCCCCAGACTTGGTTCAGGTGATGCCTGAGGCAAAGGATTCGGTGTAGACTGAGTTTCCTCTGGTTCCGAGTCCGAGCCCAAGTCCCAGGCCATCACAACATCACCCCTTGGTCACTGGGAAGAAAATGGTGGTCACAAGTAAAAAGAAATGGTAGAGCAAAATGGTGAGGACAGTTCTGACCAACAGGGTGTCTTCCTCTTTCATTCTCAGGGCAGGCCCAAGACATTTTGTTTGTTGCCTCAGATGGAGCAGCAAATGGCATCCCCACAGGTTAAGGTGCCTTGCACCCAAGACCACTGAAGTTATTCTGACACACAAGGAAGAAAATCCCATGAACACACCTTCCACATCCTTGGTGGTGCAGATACACGAATGAATTGCCATAGTTTCATGACAACCCAAAGGAGCAGCACGAGCCAGTCGCCTCATTCTGCCCAACAGCAGGACCGGCAACTAAGACCCGAGAGAACTCCGGAAACCGGGGACGATGGTGTAATGGAAAAAGTTGTGTGGAAAAATCTAATTTAAAGGAAGGCCCCTTCTTCAGTGGAGAGGTGGGGGGTGGAGAGAGGGAGACAAACAACAAGGCCGACAGTCTCATAACTGTTCGTGCCCTTTGGGTAATAACAGACTCTTGCTAATATCCCGGGAATATCCTCGGAGCGAATGAAAGGCGGAGAAGTTAAGCAGCCGTGGTAATGCCAGTGTAAAGAAGAAGGGGCCACCAAAGAGACACTAATGGAAACTCAAATCCCCAGAACGAAAGTGGCATGTTTTGGAGTCGAAAGGCGGGGAGAGGTGAGAGAAGGGCTTGTGTGTGGTCTTCAGGGCGGCGACGGCAGCGGCAGCGGGGTCTTTAGGTTTCCCAGCAGCTGACTTCTGAGAAACAGGCAGGGGGTTGTGAGGGGACAATGACGACTGCCACCAAGCTCCGAATACGGAAAGCAGATCCTGGAGAGAGGGCGTGTGGTGGCAGAGCGGGGAGGAGAGAGAAGAAGGAGGCAAAGGGCCCGGTGAGCTCGGAGCTTGACCCTTTCTGTTTTACGAAGGCATTTCTTTCCAGAAGTGCTGACTGCAAGCATTGCCTCTGTAATGAATTCAGCCACTGCTCCGAGAGAGAGAGCCCTCCCTGGCACTGACAGACCATTTCCCGTCAAGCAGCAGAGAGAAAATGGGATTTCAGCTTCTTCTCTCTCCCCCCCCCCCTTTCTTCATAGTAAATGTTTCTGATTTCACAGGCCGGTGTGCTCACCTCTCGAGTTAATAGACAATAACTGAAGCAGTGTGAGCCCCTTGTTAAGGAGGCCCCGCTTAAATGCAGCAGCAAAGGGGGTAAATTTTCCAGGCCGTGCCGAAAGGAAAATACCCCGACTGTCACCTTGGCATTTAGTTGGGATCAGGTAGACATGCGTGTCTGAAGGGGAGCAGGGAGCTGGGGGGGCAGAGAGAGAAATGAAAGCTCGCTTTCTCCCTTTCGCTGTGGAAAGAGTCGCAAAGGACAGCCAAATTATACCAGGAAAAGGGTTCCTTCTGAGATCCTCCCTTGAAAGAACCCGGGATATTCTGCAAGAAAATGAATTTTTTAACAAAGGAAAGAAATGACACTACAGAATTGCGGAAGCCTTTCTTCGGAAAGCAGAGGGAGATTAGTCTTTTTGCGCTCTTTCTCTCTCTCACACGCACACACATAGACTTGTTCACACAGTTGCCTCGCTTTGAGGCCTAGCATTCTTAAACTGCCATAATGTTTTCGCACAGAGTGGAATTAATGTGGGGAGAGAGGGGGCAGCCCAGCACAGGACACCTTGCAGCAAGTGCACCCCCACACCCCTAAAAAGTCAATGCATTTAATACCCAAGGCCAGTCCATTTATTTTGGCACCGAGGCAGAAAATCTCTCTCCCTCTCTGGCAGTAAAAGCACAACATTAATAACTTACATTTGAAACAAGAACACCAGTTCTATTTATTAGGTTTTTATTGGATAGTGTAAGCTGCTTTGTGAAGGAAGTTCCTCAGAACGCGGGGTATAAATGTGTAAATAAACAAATACATACTTGCTGCTCTTTCCTGACACCTCCAAATCTGCTGCCTGAGGCAGCTGCCTTGCTCTACCTAATGGTAGGGCCGGCTGTGGGCATCTTTCCCTGTGGATACACTCAGTGCAAAGCAACCTGGTGTTCTCCAGAAGTTGTTCAATTCCCATCAGCCCCAGCCAGCTTGGCCCTTGTATTCCAGCAATGTTTCGATGGCACCATGTTGACTACCACTGGACTAATATTTAGTAATATTTGAGAGTTTTGTCCTTTACAAAACCTGATACAGAATTACCCCATCTCCTCCCCTCAGACTCACATTGGAATTTAGCTGCACACTGGATTTTGAACTTCTTCAGATCTTGCCACGCAACCAGAAATTTAAAATCTATCAAATTTATTATTATTTATTGAATTTATATACCGCCCTATACCCAGAGATCTCAGGGTGGTTCACATAAAAGGTTCACAGTATATAAAATATTTTTTTTTTAAAAAAAAGAGCCACATTTTAAAAGGATATGGGATGTTGATCAGGTCAACCAAGGTAAAGGTAAAGGTACCCCTGCCCGTACGGGCCAGTCTTGACAGACTCTGGGGTTGTGCGCCCATCTCACTTAAGAGGCCAGGGGCCAGCGCTGTCTGGAGACACTTCCAGGTCACGTGGCCAGCGTGACATCGCTGCTCTGGCGAGCCAGAGCCGCACACGGAAACGCCGTTTACCTTCCCGCTGGTAAGCGGTCCCTATTTATCTACTTGCACCCAGAGGTGCTTTCGAACTGCTAGGTTGGCAGGCGCTGGGACCGAGCAGCGGGAGCGCACCCCGCCGCAGGGATTCGAACCGCCGACCTTTCGATCGGCAAGCCCTAGGCGCTGAGGCTTTAACCCACAGCGCCACCTGCGTCCCAGGTCAACCAAAGACCTGGTTAAAAAGGAACATTTTTGCCTGGCGCCTAAAGGTGTATAATGAAGGTGCCAGCCGAATTTCCCTGCGTTCAGATACAGATATGCATTTAGATACAGGCAGTGTGGAGGAAGGATTTGTTTTGAGAGAAATGTCTTTTTGTAAAAAAAAAATGCAGATCAATGTGAAAACAGAACAGAATTATGGATAAAAGCATGCAAGCAAGAGAGGAAGGAGGCCAAGAGGCAGAGATGAGTTGTGCTGTCTCTGACTCCTGCTGCAACCAGCTCCCCTCTTTCCTGGTCTACCAGGACCAGAAGAGGCACGAAGAGGGTGGAACAGAGACAGGCACACTGGTATAGTCTCATTTTGCTTGAGAAGGACCCAGGAGACATGGAGACTTACGCAGCTGTGGGAAGGTGGGGGACAACTTCTTCACAGGGGCAAGACCTACCGAGAAGAGTTGCTGTGCTCATTATTAGGAGAAACAAGGAGTGCCAGGCCTAAAGAATTAACTCCAGGTTACAGGGAACCAGGCAGAGGGCCTTCTCGGTAGTGGCACCTGCCCTGTAGGACGCCCTCCCACCAGATGTCAAAGAGGAAAAAAACTACCAAACTTTTAGAAGACATCTGAAGGCAGCCCTATTTAGGGAAGCTTTTAATGTTTAAGAGGTATTTTAATAGGTATTTTACCGTTCTGTTGGAAGCTGCCCAGAGTGGCTGGGGAAACCCAGCCAGATGGGTGGGGTATAAATAATAAATTATTATTATTATTATTATTATTATTATTATTATTATTATTACTCCATGTGATTTATTCCTGGCACCCGCTCCTGACACATAGACAACAAAGAAGAAATTGCAGAACTGAGCGCTCCCTCACACAACCCCAGGAAAATCCTACGCAGAGAAAAGAAACATGCTAAGGAGAGCGTCTAACATTCAACAGGTGGGAAACAGGTTTGTTTTTAATTTGAGACCTCACCTGCATTGTTGCCACCAAAGGACAGTTTTGCCACACGATTGGCTGTCACCCTGGAAAGCCTGCAAGAATTATTTGCATCAGGTTCCTCCTTAGTTCACAGGCAGTCAAACGATGGCCTTGCAAGTTATAGATTGCATCTTTCCAGAAAGGGACAAGCAAGAGGGACTGAAACTCATTGAAGCACCATCCATCAGCAGCATTTGCAATGCCAACAGCCTGGCCTCAAATCAAACAAGGTGACTTGGGTAAAGAATGCCTTTCTCTACAAAACCCTTATTAATTATCCATGTGAAGATCTGTTTCTTTCTTTTTTTGGGGAAAAATATTAATATAACCCACTTTCCTTGCAAACCGTCCTCTTGAGTGTTAGAAAACGAGCTAGCTGTTTTAAACCTTAGGGTTGATTCAAGCCCAGTGAAACAGCTTGCTTTGAATGATCCTTTATGCTCCCTTTAAAAAGAATTAATGGTTTATTATGTCTATACTCTTTGTAAATGTTTCTTGAAGCGGAGGGTGGGTGTGATTTTCTGGGAAACTCACAGGACCTGTAACATTTTATTATATTTTTTTTAATAGGGGAGAAAGGGAAAACAAGAACACTTTTGAGAAGCTAAGAGCACAAGAGCCCTGCTGGTAGAGTGGCCGTGTGTCCTACTGTGCAGAGGACAATCATCTGAGTTGAAGGAGGCCTCTGTATATGAAGGGCTGCTACCTGATCAACTCTTCTTTAAAGATAAAGGACCCAAAGAAGGGATAGCAGACAGGGGGGGCTTGAAAATGCCCATCACCATTTAGCACCTGGCAGCAAACACATGTCTATGCACATGTCTGTCTTCTCCCGACCCCCACCCCACACTTTTATGGCAATTCAGTCCCTCTTTTCTGGCTATGTGCCAAGGGACCCATTGCCCCATACATCAGAATGAAGCACCGCTAGGCCGACCTTCAAATGTGGCCAACCTAATATTCCCAGGAACAGAGCCATCTTTCCTATTGGGGTTAGTGGCGTGTTGCGCCAGGGCGCCGGCCTCTCAGGAGCGCCCCAGCGAGTGGGGGAGCTGTGCGGCTTTGCTGGCGACCTTCCCTTTCCCTGCATGCACGCCGTCTGTGCCCCGTCAACCATAAGGCTGGCAGGAATGCAGCTTGCCTCCCAAGCCGCCATGGGAGGAGAGCAATCCCCGCAGAGGCTTGGGAAAAGGTCAACAACTTTGGGAAACGGGGGCTGGGGCACTGGAAGGATCTTAACACCATGACGCCGGATATGCTTAAGACAGCCCTACCCAGGAAGAACCAAAAGTAGGGTATAAGGCAAAAGCCTTTGCTTGCTGTTGCCTCACGGGGAATTGTATTGAGATAGCCTGTCTCTGGATATGGAGGTTCCACAAAGCCATCGTGGCCAGTAGTCAGAGGTTTGATATACCTGTCCTCTCCCATGAATTTGTTACAATCTCCCCAAAAGCCATGTAGGCTACCGGCCATTCGTGCATCCCGAAGAAACAAATTCCATCACGAAAAGGTGTCATCTGCACTATACATTTAAAGCATTGTCATGTTCTTTTAAACAGCCACGGCTTCTTACAAAGAATCTTGGGAACTGTGGTTTGGTTAGGAGACCTCCTACATTCCCCTCACAGAGCTACACTGCCCAGGGTGGTCTGAAAAGCAAGCCCCTCTTCCCAGGGAATTCTGGGAACTGTAGCTCTGTGAGGGGAATAGGGGTCTCTTAACAACACTTGGCATGGGACGTGGGTGGCGCTGTGGGTTAAACCACAGAGCCTAGGACTTGCCAATCAGAAGGTTGGCGGTTTGAATCCCCACGACGGGGTGAGCTCCTGTTACTCAGTCCCTGCTCCTGCCAACCTAGCAGTTCAAAAGCACATCAAAGTGCAAGTAGATGAATAGATACCACTCCAGCGGGAAGGTAAACGGTGTTTATGTGCGCTGCTCTGGTTCACCAGAAGCGACTTAGTCATGCTGGCCACATGACCTGGAAGCTGTATGCCGGCTCCCTCAGCCAATAAAACGAGATGAGCGCCGCAACCCCAGAGTCGGTCACGACTGGACCTAATGGTCAGGGGTCCCTTTACCTTTTAACAACACTTGGCACCCTTAACAAACTACCCAGGATTCTTTGGGGGATGCCATGACTTTTTAAAGTGCTTCGATACTGCTTTAAATGTGGAGTGCAGATGGAAGCCAACTATTGCATTATGTGAAGAAGCAACTCTTTTTGTCTGTCCTGAAGCTATTTCTGGTCCATTTTTATAGACTGATCCCAAGTTCTGGTATCAAAAGAGAGGGAAATACAAATTCTTGCTATCCCGTTTTTTGTGCTTTCTGCCTCTACTCTGTGCTTGGGAGTTGTGGGGGCTGCTGTGTTGATTGTCCATGAGCAACAGCTGATTTAAAATTTGCACACATTTCATTGATCTGGCCTACCGAAGTGGTGGAATTAAAGAAATATTGGTCTTGAGAGAGAGGTGGCAACCCTGCTGATGAGCGCTGGAAATCTGCAAAACCACATATGGATTTAATAACTTTCCTGAGCTGATTCCCTTTGGCTGGAGAGAAGGTGTAGAACACAAAGAGGCAGCCTGGGTTCCGCCTTGCAAGGCAGAAACACGTGCCAAGAAGCATGTCCGAGCAATATACGGACATTGGGAAAAGACGCATGCAGGGATGGTGTGCATTTTCTGCATCTAGACCGATAAATAATCGCTTCGTCAGGCATGCAATCGCCACAGGGAGGCTGAAGTTAATTTAGCTGAGTAATTAATGGTCTCCTTCCCTACTTCTAAGGAAGTTTCTGAACCCCTAATGTGTTACATGGGTAAATTAGCTTTGTAATTAACTGCCTCATCATCAGAACTGTGCTTAACGAAGACACAAGGCTCCTCGCTAGCAGAGCAACAGTACCATACTGAAATACAATGAAAGCCAGAAATGCCCAAGGGAGAGGCATGATTAAATAAGATGCAGAAACCAACAGGGAGGATCAGAAAGGGGACAGTCATGCAGCTGGCAACTGCAGCACAGGGGGTGGTTGGGGACTGCTTGGGTAAGGATTAGACCCCGGGCAACCTCTCCCCAGGTTAACTTGGGAATGGTCTGAGATCTTTCCAGAGAAAGACAAACTCGGATCATTTATCTGAGACAGTCTAAAGGCATGAGGAAATGTCCCTATTGTTGGTCATTGACAAGGTTCTACCACCCAGAGTACGCTCCCCTTTCACTTCACTTATTTTATAATAATAATAATAATAATAATAATAATAGTAATAATAATAATAATAATAATAATAATTACTACTAATAATAATACACACTGACCAGATGCTTGGAAGCTGTGGCTGGATGGTTTCGTGGGAGCCGATTGAAACTAAATCCTTCGAAGACAGAGGTCCTATGGCTAGGTCGGGATGGCATGGAGATGAGGGACCAACTCCCTTCTCTTGCGGGGGCCCAATTAGTGCCATTGCCTTCCGTTTAGAGTTTGGGTGTAATCCTTGATGCCTCCCTTTCCATGGAGGCGCAAGTTACAGCAACAGCCAAGGCGACATTTTTCCACCTTCGCCGCATCAAGCAGTTGGTCCCTTACCTTTCCCGCTCCGACCTGGCCACAGTGATCCATGCGACGGTCATCTCCAGGCTTGACTACTGTAATTCGCTCTATGCGGGGCTGCCCTTGAAGCTGTCCCAGAAACTCCAGCGGGTACAGAATGCTGCAGCGAGGCTCCTCTGCCATGGGAGCATATTCACCCAGTGCTTTTCAAGCTGCACTGGCTCCCGGTGGAGTACAGGGTCAGATTTAAGGTGCTGCTTTTGACCTTTAAAGCCCTTCACGGCCTAGGACCCTCGTACCTACGGGACCGCCTCTCCTGGTATGCCCCATGGAGAGCCTCAAGGTCCATAAATAACAACACCCTAGTGGTCCCGGGCCCTAAGGAAGTTAGATTGGCTTCAACCAGAGCCAGGGCCTTTTCAACTCTGGCTCCGGCCTGGTGGAACGCTCTGCCTCATGAGACCAGGGCCCTGCAGGATCTGATTTCTTTCCGCAGGGCCTGTAAGACAGAGTTGTTCCGCCTGGCCTTTGGCTTGGAGCCAATTTGATTCCCTCCCTCCCTCTCTCTCTCTCTCTCTCTCTCTCTCTCTCTCTCTCTCTTTCCTGTTTCTTTCTTTTCCTTCTCCTCCTGCGATGAGGCTACATTTTAATATTTTAATGTTCCATTATTTTAATGTTGTATTTTATTTTTGTTTTTAAGTTGTAATCATTCATCTTGTTTTTATTATTGCTTGTAAGCCGCTCTGAGCCCGGCCTTGGCTGGGGAGGGCGGGGTATAAATAAAAAATTATTATTATTATTATTATTATTATTATTATTATTATTATTATTAATACCCCGCCCATCTGGCTGAGTTTCCCCAGCCGCTCTGGGCGGCTCCCAATCAAGTGTTAAAAACAATACAGCACTAAATATTAAAAACTTCCCTAAACAGGGCTGCCTTCAAATGTCTTTTAAAGGTAAGATAGCTGCTTATTTCCTTCACATCTGAAGGGAGGGTGTTCCACAGGGCGGGTGCCACTACCGAGAAGGCCCTCTGCCCGGTTCCCTGTAACCTCACTTTTTGCAATGAGGGAACCACCAGAAGGCCCTCGGAGCTGGATCTCAGTGTCTGGGCTGGACAATGGGGGTGGAGACGCTCCTTCAGGTATATTTTGCAAACAGCAGCATCAGAAAGGATGCATGCGATTGAGATATGGGCAAACCTGTCAGTTTTATGCCCTCTCTGTTTCTTCTTTTTCTGGACTCAAATCAGTTCTCCACATTTCTGCAACAATTTGTGGCTACAAAAAAACTTCGTGAAAATTCGTCAGCGTTACACTGCAAATTTCTCCTGCCAAACACTTTTTTTTGGTACGCAACTTTGACTAACGTATGCATTTTGGCAAACAATTTTACCAAATCTGATGCTCCCCCCCCCCTGTAATTTTCACTAATATATGCATTTTTATGAACACTTTCCGACAATACATGAATGGTTGTTCAGCTTGTAAACCGCCTTGAGTATTGTAAAATAGAAAGACGGTAAAAGTGTGTTAAAAGTGATGGTGATGATGATGATGATGATGATGATGACTCCAACTCCCACCAGCCCCAGCCAGCATGGCCAACAGTCTGGAATGATAGGAGCTATAGTCCAGGGTCACATCACAGCTTAGCAACGCTTTAAAGCTTTCTTCCTAAGGAATATTCTCCAGCACTACACAGAGTATTCCAGTTGCCCTTTCTAAAAACGCCAATTATACATTTCACCGTTTTGTGTGTCTTTATTAGTCCCTCTACACCCTGGGCCTGAGGCTACGACTTACTCCTTTCTTCCTTTCATTCAGAAGCCTTTCCTGAGTTCACATTTTCTAGTTTAACCGGTTTACACACACCCCGCCTGCCTCTTCCTCCCCTCGGAGAGCCATGCGGATTCATCTTCCTCCCTCAAGCATCTTTCATGCCTATTTATAATTTACTACATTTATAAGTTTATTAAATGAGTTTCCAAAGCATGGTGAGCCTAATCTGCATACCACAGTGTGGGGACTGCACACTGCACAACCCCACTGCGCACACTTCACAGCAAGCCAATCACATTTTAACTACAGTTTGTGTCATGCGGCTGCTAGGAGGCTCAGCTCTGGAACAGGAAACCTAAAAATCCAGCCTCCCTTCTGCTTTGGGTTCACCAGATAGCCATAGGGAAGGCACTGTGTCCCTCAGCCTCAGTCCCAGCCCTGGTGCAATATGGGAAACATAATGACACTGGCCTAGCTTATTTGGTTGTCAAGATACTCTATGTGAAAAATGACAGGAGCTAGAGACAGGTGAAAGTCAGCAAGAAAAAAACCCACCAGGGTCAGTGAAGTTCACTCTTTATTCAAAGAAATTGAAATAGTGCAGGTCTAGCAAGCCCAGCAACTCTTCCAAGAAGGTCTTCCCCCAATCAGGCAGTTGCAAGGACTGATGGTCCCTGCCTTCCCACAGCTGCCTAAGTCCCATCCCATTTTTTCCCAAGCAACCGTAGACTGCCCCATGCACAACCGATCCCTCTTCTCCACTTTTCATTTCCCTGTGTGTTCTAGGAGACCTGGGAGGAGGGGGGTCTGGTCATAGTAGGAGAAGGAGACTCCCTGGGTTCTTCAGCAGCTTGCTCCATTGATGCATCTTCAGCATACTGACTCCTTTCTAGCCTCCGCTTCTGCCTCTGTTTCTGGACTGCTCTCTGCCACAGAGTCTCCCTGCTCACTAAACCCTGTTGCCCCTTCAGTTTCTGACACCTCCTCCTCTTTTCCCGTTTCTCCCTCTGACCACTCATCATCGCCCCACCATCAATCTCCTGGCTCTGAGCCTTCTTCCCTTTGGAGTTCCCTTGAAGATTCCCCAGCTGGTGTCTCCCACCACCCCTCAGCAATCAGCCAGTCCATGAGAAAACACTATGAACGCACTAAAACACTGCATACTTCCTAATCTTAATCCAGGACAGACTTGAACATCCCTAAGCCCTGAGACAGGCCGATCTCATTGAGTCCATCATGGATCCCCTTTTAGGAGAGATGTGATACATTTCAACAGTGGGTTGAATTCCAGTGCATTTTCTTTTGAGCCAAGAAGTGCACAGGACTTGTGGGGAGAGAAGAAGCAGATGGATTTCTAAGTTCTGATCTGCGCATTAATCCTGGAGGGGCAGATGAGCTCAGCTAGTATTGGAATTTGCAAATATCCAATTCCTCAGATGTGCCTATTTGCACTGCGACTGTCTTTGGCATGGGTGGACTGGGGTTCGCTGCAGGATACAGTAAACCACAACTGTGTGCCCTGTACTTAAGATACCTGTGTTTAAACACCTGTGTGCAGATGTACTTTGTGAGAAAAGCCAATGCTACATCAATGTACCCACTGTTGTGAAAAACATGGAAGCTGCTGTATGGGGTGCAGAACATTATGTAGGACACAGGGAAAGTGATTAGAGAAAAGTTTTCCTGCCTCTCTCATAACTCTAGAACTCATGGACAGCCAACAAAACTGAATATTGGAAGATTCAGGACAGACAAAAGACAGCATAGGTAGACTATGGATCTCACAACACACAGCAGGCAGTGATGGCAAGCCACCTAGATGGCTTTTAAGGAGGATTAGACAAATCATGGAGGAGAGGCCTATCGATGGCTAAACAGCTGGAGAAAACAATGCCATTGAATGTCAGTTGCTGGAAACTGCAGGAGGGGAGAGGGTTCTTGTGCCCAGATCATGCGTGCAGGTTTCCCATAGGCCTCTGGTTGGCCATTGTGAGAGCAGGATGGCTGGACAAGATGGGCCATTGGCCAGCGGGCTCGTCTTATCTTCTTCTGAGACACTCTTAAGTATCCATTTGTAAAACAGGCAAGCATCTCTTTTCCTTTGCTCGTCCCTGGTCTAAGGTGGGAAAGAGAGGGCATCTACGGTTGCGAGTCCCTGAACTCCTGACTTAGCAGAAGGCAAGTTCTAGCCTCGCAGTGCCAACGCCCCACCACTCATGTGGCAATGGTTTTCCTCGAGTCAGCAGAAGGTGCTCTGATGGAGGTGGTGCTTTTGCAAAGCTCCAAACAGAGAGGAGGAAAGTGCTTACAACCTGATGTTGACCTCAGGGACTGACTCACCTAGCAGCTGTCTCGGGAGACTCCACAGACAACCCAGTACAAGTCAAGTCTTCCCTGCTCCATCATGTAAGGGGCTGGGCTCCTTCTTGGGCACAGCAGCATGTTTGCTGCACAGAGCTCACAGGAGGCAACCATGGGCTGGGTGCTGCTGAGGCTCACTATTTTTCCTGCAGTAGCAACATAGGAGCTTTGCATTCCCTGATTGCTTGCATTCACCTGAAACCCTCCTACAAACAGCCGGAGTTCCACCTTGCTTTGCCGGAGCGCAAATCACGACATGAGCAGGGTGGCCATTTACCCATGTCAAAAAGAAGAAAAGAAAGATATTCAGTGCCAAAATGGGGGGAAAGAGTGGACATGTTCTGTACAAAACAAAAAAAATTCCTTCCAGTAGCACCTTAAAGACCAACTAAGTCAGTTCTTGGTATGAGCTTTCGTGTGCATGCACACTTCTTCAGATACCTGTATCTGAAGAAGTGTGCATGCACACGAAAGCTCATACCAAGAACTGACTTAGTTGGTCTTTAAGGTGCTACTGGAAGGAATTTTTTTTGTTTTGACTATGGCAGACCAACACGGCTACCTATCTGTAACATGTTCTGTACATGCAGTGATGTATATGTATAGTCAGTCATTTTGGTTTATTGTGTTTAGCAAGAAGCCATTACACACATAACAACAACAACAACAACAGGAATACTGCTACTAATAAAAAATTCTACTCCCCAACCCCAGTGGATAAATAATTTCCCTTTCCCTCCTCAAGTTTTGTTACCCAAATCTGCAGAGCCCTAACAAGAAATTTAGATGGGATGTATACCTCTCAACTTTGACAGCAAAAAAAAAAAAGAAAAGAAAAAGTATTTGCAAGAAACGACCTTCCCTTCTGTAATCTTAGTAATGGGTGGATGTAATTGTTTCTGAGATCATCATAGAAAGGGCACTCAAGGAGTACATGAGTTATGTCTTCTATTGATACAGAGTTGCAGCAATGTATATGTATAAGATACAAATTCTAAAATTATTGCTTGTTTGGCATCCATCTAGTTCAGGAGAAAATGGAAGAGTGTGCCTTTCGGGATGAAGTCAACCTTTTGGAGACTTACAGTGCCTGCGGTGGCTGTAGAGACCAATATGGGAGCTGCGACGGATGAAGGCATCCAGTTGTGCTGCTGCAGATGCACCGCGGCATTTCTTCTCCCTGAGTTTCTGCCAGTGGTCATTCCTCCTCTGGTCACCACTGCCAATACATGACCTGACTGTCTGTCTCCAGGCACTGCAATTGTCTGCCAGGGATTCCCACAAGGTGGGGGTGATGCTGCCAGCCTCCATGTCAGAGTTGGCCTGCCAATTGGCCTGGTGCCAGAAACCAGCTTGGGGATCCTTCCATCTTGGACGTGACCAAGCCACCGTAGACATTGCTGAGACAGGAGTGTGAACGTGCTGGCAATGTGGGCTTAGGAGAGCCCATCCTGCCATCCAAAATCTTCCTGACACAGTGCTTGTAGTAGGTATTGAGGTGTCAATCCGACGTCGTCCCAAGTTCAGAACTTGGGCACAGCAAGAGAGAGGCCCAAAGGCCCTGCTGGCTGGGCATTTATCCTTGCCCTGGGTGTGGTGTCAAGCTACTAGTTGGTTGGCACTGCACCCAGGAGCATGCCCCTAAATTCCTGCCACCATTGGCCAATTTGGTGGCAGGAGGACGATCTGGCCAGCAATAGTCCAGTTCACAGGGGAGACGCGGTGCCCACCCGCAAAGCTGCCCGCCTGAGGAGGGCAAATGGACTTCTCTGATAGCCCTTGAAATAGAGAATTGCCCTCTGTAAAGCAAGACTATACCAATTTGGAATAGAAGCTCTTAAAGTGGTTTAACAGCAGGTGACTGGTTGGATACCCTCCAAAGGAGTACAACTCCTCCTCCTCCTCCTCCTCCTCCTCCTCCTCCTTCTCCTTCTCCTTCTCCTTCTCCTCCTTCTCCTTCTCCTTCTCCTTCTCCTCCACCACCTCCTTCTCCTCCTCCTCATTGTCCTCCTCCTCCTCCTCTTCTTCTTCCTCTCCTCCTCCTCCCCCTCCTCCTCTTTTCTTTTCTTTTCTTTTCAAGAAAGCACCTATTCAGAATGAGTTCTAGGGGAACCACCACCCACCACGCTACAGGGTGCTGAACCACATGGGTCCTTGGTCTGATTCAGCTCTCCTTAAATCTTTACACTGCCTCTTGTAAATAGCTGTCCCTCGCCTCCAACCCACACGTGGCATTTTTGATTTATAGGGATGAAGGTAATGCCAGATAAACAGACCACTCGGAGGTAGGAAGGGGGCAGAATTAATAGATTAATAGAGTGTGGTAAAATGCCTCATAATCACCCCCTGATTTTTCCTTGCAAAGTGGTTAAGGGTGCGTGTCTGTCTCCCGATATCTTTGCTTGACAAATGAATCCAAATTGGTTTGGCTGAAAGCCCTTGTCATACGGACCGAAAACCGGCAGAAGGGCCGTAAACCAGAAAGCAACAATAATATATTGAGATGGAGGGAAGCATCAGCTGGGAACGCAAGCTCTCTCCGTCAGGGCCTGGCTTTATCGCACGCCTCCAATTAATTATCCAGGAGAGGGAACAAACAGCACATTAATTAAATGTTCTGATGACATTAAATTGAGAGGTGTTACAGACACCAGCGAAAAAGAAAAGAAGATAAATAATGCAAAAGTGTGTGTGTGTGTGTGTGTGTGTGTATACACATACATATATATATGGATGGATGTGGGTTGCAAGTATTGGCAGGAAGTCTTTGTGATAAAATGGGTTGCGGCCTACACAAATGATGCTTGGAATAAAACTCAGCCTGCAATTGTTGTAAGAATGGAACCTCGCAAGCAGGAAGGGTGCAAAACAAGGGTGCTTAGTCAGAAGAAGTTGGGATGGGGAGAGCATGGGAAGAAGTATGTAGGAGGGAATTACTGATAGTGAGAGTTCTCCTCTTGCAGTGCAGAAATGGCCCTGGTTTGTTGAAATGAGCTATTGAAGCAAATGGCGGCTTCTCGGGACCATAACACCTCTAGGTCTGCCTCTCTCCATATGAACCTTCCTGGACCCTGAGATCATCTTCTGAGGCCCTTGTTGCGCGCCCCTCCACAAGAGGTCCAGAGGGTGAGAACTGGATGCTGGACTAGATGGGTCATTGGTCTGATCCATCTGGCTACACAAGAACACACCTTTTCTGCAGTGGCTCCACGTTGATGGAATGCTCTCCCCAGGGAGGTTTGCCTGGTGCCTTCATTACGTATTTTTAGGCACCAGGCAAAAATGTTCCTCTTCAGCCAGACTTTGGCCGATTGACATCCAATTCCCGTTTAAATGTGTTGGCTTTGTTTTTATTATGCATTTTGTGTTTTTACATTGTGTTTTTATGTTGTAACCACACAAATTTAATAAAAAATAAAATCACTATAAAACAATTCTCTGTTCGCCCCCACCTTCCCCCACCTGCAACCTGTGCATGCTCTAATTGTTCCTATTTAGCAAGAACACTTCCTACTAGCCATGATGGCCAGGCTCTGCCTTGAGGTTAGGAGGCAGGTATGCTTCTGAAAACCAGCTGCTTTGCCGGTAGAGGGCTCTTGTGCTCAGGTCCTGCTTTCTGGTTCCCCATAGCTTGGCCACTGTGAGAACAGGATGCTGAACTAGATGGGCCATTGGCCTGATCCACCTGGCTATTATTATTATTTTAAATTTATTTAATCATTTTTTCGATACAAAGAACTACAAAAAGACACATACGGTGGTACCTCTGGTTGTGAACGAGATCCATTCCAGAGGCCCGTTCGCGACCTGAAAAGAATGCAACCTGCGTCTGCACACACATGGGTCGCGATTCGCAGCTTCTGCGCATGCGTTGTGACGTCATTTTGCACGTCTGTGCATGCGCAAGTGGCGGAACCCGGAAGTAACCCTTTCCGGTACTTCTGGGTTGCCGTGGGACGCAACCTGAAAATGCACAACCTGAAGCAAATGTAACAGGAGGTATGACTGTACAACAAAAACCATAATAATAATAATAACACAATTTGACAATTCATATTTGAATACCCTGATATACCTATAACTACACCTTTTTAACAATATTTTCCCACCTCTCTCTCCTCCCCCTACTTCCCACCACTATCCGCCTAATAGCTTAAATATTCGCTCCAGATTTCTTCATATTTATCCATTCTCAACTTAATGTCCATGTGCTCAACTGAATCCATGTGATCAACTGAATCTTTTTGGGGCTCTTCCAATTCATCAAAACAAGTTTTTTTTTGCTTCTAATATAGCACGGTACATCCATTATTTTTTTCACCCCTTGAAATCTCCCACATTTCCAGAATATAATTGAATATTATTCATAGAATCATAGAATTGTAGGGTTGGAAGGCACCCCAAGCCTCATCTATGAAGTCCTACAAGGAGCAACGCCAATACTGAAAGGCAGGAAGCTGATATCAGGGCCACAGGCTGAAACTAAGAAGATAGGCAGGTGGGGATCAGCTGAGAGTGAGCTGAGATTGGTGGGGCAGTGCCCCATTTGACACTCCTTAGAACTTTTCAGATTTTTGATTTTATTTTTTAAACTCCTACCTTCCTAGTCATGTTATTGTAGCCACAGCTTTCTTGGATTAGAACCCACAGCTTTTCTTTCTCCAGAACTAAGGCTAGAGTCTGGAAGTGTGTGTGTTTTACTCACTTCTTTTATTTCTAAAAATGCTTATGCGCCGCAATTTCATGCGAAATATCAAAGCGGTGCTCAACAAATATGTACACACTAATAAGCACACAGGAACCAAAATCATAGATCACCAGCAAACTGTAACAGAATTTCCTCCCCACGTTCCTCCCCTCCTTTAATTGTCTGCCTAAGCCTGGCGGCACAGAAAAGTTTTCAGCAAACATTTAAAAATTAATACTGAAGATGTTTGCTGAATCTCTATCAGAAGAATGTTCCGCAAGGCTGGGCCAATAACACTGGCTGCTCCGTTTTGCGTTGACGTCAGATGAGCCTCAGGGGGCAACCAAAGATGCTCCTACAGAAGACCTCAGTGATCAGGTGGTCCCTAAGGGACCCTGGATGTAAGTTGTTCAGGAAGTTGAAGACTGAATACAAAAACCATGAAGCTTGCTCAGCAGGAGCTGGGCAGCTGGGGCAGATGCCTTAATCATGGTGTCACAAGTTGTCAGCTACATGCCCTCATCAGCAGATGAACCACTGCATTCTGCACCAACTGAAGTTCCCAGACCAGACCCAAGAGCAGACCCATGGAGAGAGCATTGCAGTAATCCAGCCTCAAGGTTGCCAGGATATGGATTACAGTGGTCGGGTGGTTGACCATAGAAGGAAGAGGTGGACCTCCACCGGAAGCAATTTCCGTGTGCTCAGAACTTGTTAGATGTTGGTGACCTGAAGTGATTCCTCATAGGAAGCTGCCTTATACTGAATCAGACTGTTGGGTCCAACCAGCTCAGTATTGTCAACACTGACTGGCAGCACTTCTCTGGGGTTTCAGGCAGGGTTTTCTCCCAGGAGATGCTGGGCATCGTGTTTTGGAACTAGCATTGCTGCACCCATAAAATGCCTCCTGAAGGGGGGAGGGTGGGAGAACCGGTGTGGTGAGAGAGAGGCTGAAAGGCCCCATAGGCCGGGCGTTTAAATTTCCCCTGGGTGCAGCTCCAAGGGCTGGAATTGGTCAGTTGGTCCTGCCCACCACCTAACTCACTGAGGGTTTGAGACCCGTTGGCTATCCCCACCTGGCTTAGCTGGCCAGTCAAAGCCGTTTCCCGGGGGGTGGCTACTGTGGCATGCTGACAGCTTCAAGGAACCACAGGTGAGAGTTGAACGCAGGGTGAGGACCAAAGGTAAACAAACTACCCCAGAAGGAGCATGGCCTGTGTGCCCCCCCCCCCGAGATACTTTGTTGTTGTTTAGTCATTTAGTGGTGTCCGACTCTTTGTGACCCCCTAGACCAGAGCACGCCAGGCACTCCTGTCTTCCACTGCCTCCCGCAGTTTGGTCAAACTCATGTTGGTAGCTTTGAGAACAGTGTCCAACCACCTCGTCCTCTGTCATCCCCTTCTCCTTGTGCCCTACCTTTCCCCTAACACCCTATAATACTGCAGCCACAGGCCCTCTTGTATTTCGAAGAGATGGGCTGCAGGGTTGGGGAGAGGGCTCCTCCCTTCTTCTGCCAGCCCATATCTTCCCCCAAACATGTCCAAACCACCTCTCACGCACACAGCTACATTTATCCCTTCACAGTTCCTGTGAGGTCCAAAACACTGGCAAGGCAAAAGCAGCTGAAAGAGGGATAATATGGAGAAGTGTTAATCATTCCCTTCCTCTGCCTCGTCTCTCAGGCATAGGGCACCCTCCTGAGGGTACTCAAAGAGGCTGTCAGGGCTTTGTTTCTTGCGGCCGACACGTAATGTGTGTTTTGCCCCTAAGGCTCTGGTGCTCAGGTCTCCTAGGAAAGGGAACGGATCCTTCAAAAAGCTGCTCTGAACACCCCGCCACTTTGGGAAAGAGTTGGTAAGCAGCCCAGAGATCATTTCCCTACATCTGTGTTGAAGGATCTACTTGGAATACGACACTCTGTTCTTTTTTGCCCTGTGGCCCCCAAGGTTTCCAGAGAGCCATAAAAAAGCAAATTTTGATTTAGAGCGGGGGGAAAGATGAACAGATGCAGCTCAGCTTCTTTTTCTTCACTTGAGTTTCTGTGGACTGATCAGCCCCGCTGTCCGCGTTAGTTGCGTGCTCTTGCTTCCGGAGGCTCCTGGAATCACTCCCAGACCCACAAGCTCATCCAGCATCCAGCCTCGCTCAGCATTGTTCCATTGGAACAGCCCTCGGCGACAAACCTCACGTTCAGAACATCATGCGCGGGTCACTTGGAATGGCCTCCATGTAGGGATGGGGAGGGGAGGAACGTGACTCAGTTCACATCAGAAGAGGGCCCTCCCAAGTTCAAAATGATACGAGAACCGAAACACACTTCTCTGTATTTTGCCAATGCAGTTTTCAAGCCAAGTTACGTGGACAAAAAATGCATACACATGGATAAAATGTGTGTGTGTGACATTGTAAAAAATAATGTATAGCGTGTTCTCCTTCATGGAGCACGTGTTGCAGTGGGGTCTGCTGAGCCACCCCTCTGTTACCAGGCAGGGTCTCTAAAGATGGTCTGGGGCAGTGATTGGTTCACTGGCTTGCTGGGGTAAAAGTTATGTTGCAATTTTGGTGTGAGGGGTAAAATGTTTAAATACTCTGCATGCAGCCTGGAGCTTTCTCTTTGCTGCGTGCAATGGATCACCCGCCCACCCACCCTTGAGTAAGGGGTTGTTGCATTGACCTTGCTATGCCTGTCATGGGGTCGTCTGCCGTTGGGGCAGGGGCCTGGTAGGAATTTTGTCCATCTGGCTGATTGGCTGGGCCATTTGGTTTTTGCCTACTGCGTAGCAAATCATCACAACTTGTAAGGTTGCAGTTAGGCATTGGTTATAAATTGGTGGAGGAGGGGTTAGGATAGGCTGGGCCTGCCCCTCCATGGTTGCTGCGGAAAGGGAATTCCGTTAAAGGAATCCTGGGGCTTGCCATCTTTTCGTCCAATCCCTGGAATGGGACAAGGGCCGGCAAGCCTTCGGGGAGCATGCGGATGAGAATTGAGGGTCTGTGACTCAGCTCTATTTCTCCCCGACCTGCTTTCCCCTGCACTGTCTTTCGGTGGTGCCCGGAAGTCAGTTCTGTCCCCAGGCGGGGTGACAGATAGTCTTAACCAATGCCTAAACAACCACTCATGGTTTTGTATTTAAATAAAGTTGTGGCCAAAATTATGCCAAAAACCTTAAACAAAAATTAAGTGTGCGTTATGAGTTATTTGGGGGGTGGCTTGGGGACCTCGACACGCAAATTTTCAAAAGTTGTTCATGCCTTCGTCAGTCCTCTGTGCATGTGGGGGCCTCGTCACAAATCCTAAACAAATTTTCCATGATGGTTCCTGAGATCAAGAAGCAGGTTCTTGTCTATCTTTGGATACAACTGGACCTCCTTTTGAGACAATATGATGGGCCAAATACTTCAAAACGGCACTGATTTTAACTCATATGAAAATGTGGAGAACTGAATTTAAGGCTGGAAAAATTAGGAATGGGAAGAAACCAAAACGGACAGATTTGCCTAACTCCATGAGCTGGCATGCTGTCCACAACATCACCATGTTGTTGCAACCATCGTATTGTTCAAGCACCTGCCATCAGGGTGGTCTCCCACCAGGGCTACCACTTTTTCTGTGTAAGGTATCAGAAGGTTGCAGTGGTCTTAGCATGGCGTTTATAATGCATTCAGATGTTATAAATGCCCAAATGTCCCTGCATGCTTTCTGGAAGGAGAATTGGCGTGAAAAGTCCAGCCCACCTCTTGTAGGTCTCTGTCCCCCAATTCTCTTCTCATGTGCACACCACAGCATGGGCCACAACCTAACGCTTACCACAGAGGCAGGAGTGCTTGCTTTTGAAAGCAAAAGCAGACAGAGATAGCATCTTGACATTGTGGCACGCGCTTCTGCCTGGGGTTGTGAGGGAGGAGGTTAACGGTACCTCACTGTCCCCTAAAAGGGTTTTGATGTTCAAGGGAGTAGCTCAATGAGGCAAATGAAACCTCCTGTTCAGCCAGCCTTATTAACACATGCTTCTGTTGTTATGTACTGAGTTATATTTCATCTGTTCTCTGGTTTTTAGGAGAAGTGGAGAGCAATTGCTTCTCTCATGGGGGCCAGTAATGCACCTCAGCATTTTCTGGAATGTTTTGCTCCAACAGAGCCTAGTAACAGACATGGAAGCAAAGTTCAGCCATTTGCTTGAATTCATCCCCAAGATGTTTCAGGAGCAGAGCAGAACCCTGTTTTCCCCATGAATAGAATTCTCCATCTTGATAACTTGTGAGTAGGAAGCTAAATAGCTCAGTGGGTAGATAATGAGACTCTTAATCTCAGGGTTGTGGGTTTGAGTCCCACGTTGGGTACAAAGAATCCTACACTGCAGGGGGTTGAACTAGATTACCTTTTGTAGTACCTTCCATGTCTATGATTCTATAATTCTGTGACCAGTGATCAGGCCGTGTTTTTTGTTTTTTGTTTACCTTTGCTGCCCTAGAAATAACTATTGCACATTCCTCCTATGTATGTAAACCCTCTTCCTAGAGCTGTTCATTTTATAGTCCTACACATGTCCCACTGGGTTCAAAGGGGATTGGGTGAGTGGGTAGATGGGTATCTGTGATGCTGCTGATAGGGAGAGCTGTAAGAAGGGCCTGTAGCAGCTGTCAGAACTGGTAGCTATGACAGTCACTTGGAGGCTTCTGAGACATTCTGCTGTGAGAATGAGGTCTAAGCTGTCAATACCACAACTCATGAATTCTTGGGTATCATTTAAGTACAGATTGTGTGAACTATTCTTATCTGAATAGTTCCACTGCAGATACAGAGATACAAGTTCTGTACATTTGACATCCATTTGGCATAAGAGGCCTGAATTCTACTCCTGTGCCTTACAGAGCCCACCTAGCAAAACAGGCACCAGAGATAAGAGGCCCAAGTTATAATTGTGTCTTGGAATAAGATTAGGAAATTAGTTAAAACTCAAGGAGAGGCCTGATCTGTTGTGAAAGGCTTTCTATGTTTTGCCGTCCAACAATTGCTGAGTCCCTGTGGGCCTTGAGACCTTCAGGAACCTAATTTATACTCTTAATGTAATTTATGTGTCTTATTAAAATATGAAGGAAATTCCCAGCCAAAAACTTAATTAACTCAAGGTTAAGGATGCTCAGAGGAAGAAACAGAACCGTTAATAAAAATAAATACAAGACATTTTCCAGAAGAAGAAAATCCCCCTCATGATTTAAGTATGGAAACGAGAAGTTGAGATAATGCATATACGGGATTCAAATTTCCTCACAGGTCATACTAGGCGCATATATATATATATATATATATATATATATATATATATGAATATCGGAAAATGAGACGTTCCAATTGCAGCCTTAATCTTGATCTCCATTTCCCTCACTTTTCCAGGTACGTTAAAAGCATTGCTGAACAATCTGTACAATAAGTGTAGCACAAAGCATAAAGTTATTTATTTTAAACATGGGATGATTCATGCCCACATAATTTGCTCCTTAGGAAATTATGTACTTGTATAATGCAAGAAATGATGCAGGGAGATGAACATCAGCTACTTGCCAGGATCATTATCAAACACAAAGGAGGATTTCTGCCGCGATTCAATAGGTAATATCTTTGCATTCTGCAGCAAAGAGGGGGAAAACTCATGTTCAGTGCACCTTGAAGGGTGTTTTTTAATAGTTTGCTCCAAGGCAGTTAATAATAATTTCTTCATTTGTACTTACTCCATCTACTTTGAGCTAAACCTAAGAATGGACCTTCCCTCAAAAGGCCAGGGAGCTGCCAGTGATGTATAATGTTTAAGAGTGTGAGGTGCCAAACCCTTAATTCACATCCCTTTCCCCAAAATTGTTAGACCGTCTTTGACCAGGGCCAGTTCAAAACTTAAAAAAAAGAAAACCCCAACCATTATTTCTTTTATTTAGTTCATAAAATCTACATACCACTTGATAGTGGGGGGATGAACCTCAAAGCAGTCTGAATTGGGTAAGCAGTGGCTGCTGTTGTTATCTGTTGTTATGTGTTGTTATGTTATGTTGTTATGTTATGTTATGTTATGTTATGTTATGTTATGTTATGTTGTTATGTTATGTTATTTAAGAGATAAGAAAACCCTGAACAAAGCATTCAAGGATACAGTGGTACCTTGGTTCCCGAACAGTTTAGTTGTTGAACAAATTGACTCCCAAACGCCGCAAACCCAGAAGTAAGTGTTCCGGTTTGCGAACGTTTTTCAGAAGCCAGGCATACGACACAGCTTCCACAGCTTCTGATTGAGAGCAAGATGTTCCTGCAGCCAATCAGAAGCCGTGTCTTGGTTTTTGAATGGCTTCGGGAGTCAAATGAACTCCCAGAACGGATTAAGTTCGAGAACCAAGGTACCACTGTATATTTAATGAAATAACCAGTTTAGTCAATAGGCATTGTGAGGTCTCTTTAGCATTCCTCTCTCACTAACTGCTTATTCCTTCACTTCTCCAACTATTCCCTCAACCATCCCTCTGCCAGGCAACATGCCCTTATCTTCCCTGTTGCAACTGCTTTAACCTGCCTCACAATCTTCTGGTCTGCATGAGGTTTCAGTCCCAGATGAATTGAGAACATTCGCTTCCTTTGGAGAAGCTGCCTTGTAGGCAGCCAGACAGCTTTGTTCTCTGAGCAGCTGGAATATTTATGAACAATCCTTGCCATCACCAAACTGCTCAGGCAGTCTTCACTGCTGTTACTGCAATCCGAAAGAGAAACTTTCCATGGCTGAGGATCAGAGTTTATTGGAATCTAGAATATCGGGGTCCATTGATGATAATCTGATTGCCATCAGGGAAACTGACAGCCTTTGTTTAAACCTGCCGATTAAACCCAATACATAGGAAATTAATTATGAATTATTGCATCAACCCTAGAAGATATTCAACTTTGCCTCTCTGGATTTGGATCCGAGAATGAGGAGAGTGTTCAAATATTTATGTTGATCATCTCTCATCATGTTTCTTACTTTGTCAGCGGGGGCTGCCTTAAAAATTTGCATCCCACAGAAGTTCAGTCACCCTTTCCCTCTATTCCCCAAACATAACAAAATGATTATCGTCACTTCCTGCTTCCATTATTTTAATAAAAAAGGAGCTATCTCCCTTTAAGCCTCCTCTGTTTCATCCAAAATAAAATGAGGAGATAGAACTAGCCAAAGGCACAAGAGAAATCCCTTTATACCTGCAGATGCTTCTTCAGCCTGAGCAAAGGAGGTCAAGGTAGAGATGGGGGGGAATCCCCCTCCCCAGTTCCTATTCTGGTTCACATAATTCACACTTCTTGAAACAATGCACAGCAAGACTTCAAAAGTCATGACCTCTCTGAATTTTGCAAGACAGCTATCTGACCAAAACATGGGTACAAAACCATGTTTATTGGGGGGGGGGCACACATTTTGGTGAAAATAACATTTTAAAAATGCATCACAGTAGGGGCAAAAAATTGCAAAAAATGTAATTATTCAGGGAGGGAAACTGTGTGGAAGAAGCATATATTAGAAGAAACAGGAAGCCTGGATATGTGTACAAACTTTCATGCAGAGTTTTTTATCCGAAAAATGCAAACTGATCCAGAAATGGGGCAAACTGAACTCAATAGAAAGTGAAGTTGACAGATCCGTCCATCGCTACTCATAACTCATTACCAGTGCTGAGAGCCATTTTGCGTATCACACAGAGGCAAACATGGATTTGTCAGTAGGTGTGCTCACAAATGCAGATGGAGTCAGTTATGGCTCCTTGACAACTATATGCACATGACACATGGGGTTACCACATTGCACATCATACCCTTAAGCATTTACATGCCAGGAACTTCCAGAGCTAGAACAGATAACTTGTGGCTCTGTGTGTAGGTTCCCCCAGATGGGGAAGTAAGATGCAGTTATAGATGCAGTCTTATTAAGATTGTGTTTTTAGCAGGTTTTTAGCAGTGCATCATAATACAGATGGAAGGAGACGTGAAAGAAGAAACTGACATTTGTGGGGAACACCACATGCAACGGTGCTCTGCAAAATTCAGTTCTAAAAAGTGGTACAACAGAGAATTTCTAATGCATCAGTGGTTCCACTTCAGGACCAGGTAATTCAGAACTCCAAATTTCAGGAGGAAATTTTCAGAGAATGTTGGAAGTATCTCTCCTTCTGGCTATGAGCTTGAAGGATCTGTGCCCAGTCCTGAGGTCAGCCAAACGACCAAGCTGAAGAAAGCTCCTGAGCCCAGAGGAGTAAAAGCAATTCCCAGTAAATCAGTGTTTGCATCAAACACTACAAATGCCATGATGCAGTGCAATCTCACACAAATACTAATTTTTTGGCAAATATTTTTTACTGAGTTTTACATTGCTAATTAAATTCAAACATTAGACATCATCATTTAGGATTCCTTGAATCTTTCAACTCCCCTCCGCCCTTACATGGTTACCATTATCAATCTTTTTTTCAACTGTTTCCCTTATTTTCTCTATTTTTGAAAGTAACTTCATATTGTTTTCCAAACCTTGAAATTTCCTTACTAAATCCATTTTTCTTATCTGTTTTAAACACATCATTTAATTGATGGTATTGCAACCAGTCTGTTACTAACTGTCTTTTTGTCCTCAAAACCTTTCAATTTCAATTGTTGTTCTACTGTACTTCATAGAATCATAGAATCATAGAATCATAGAGTTGGAAGAGACCACAAGGGCCATTGAGTCCACTATACTCCTATTGATGCAGCCCAGAATTGCACTGGCTTTTTTAGCTGCCGTGTCACACTGTTGGCTCATGTCAAGTTTGTGGTCAACCAAGACTCCTAGATCCTTTTCACATGTACTGCTCTCTTCCATGCTCTACTTCCAACCTTTATAGGTTGCCCATTCACTTTTTGCATTAGTCTTTTTCAAGGGCATCGCTTCCAATGGGGAAAACCATCTCACACAAATACTAATGCAATGTAGCAACTATATCATATACCATGATGCAGAAGATCAGTTGTCCTATGCGGTTGTCAGGTATCCCAATTCAGCCCTTTTCATTATTCAAGCTCTCTGAATTTCTGGTTTGGCATCATGTTAGCCAGGTAACAGGCAGGAAAGTTGCCGTATGGACACATCTCAAGCTACCAAATGAAACTGAGCTTGTACATAATGTAGGTTCACACACTATCAGGATCTCAGGAGGACTTATTGTCAGTACGTTCTTAGAAAGTTCCCTGCACCCGCCCTCCCATTCCCAGAAGACTGAATGCACAAATAAGAGAAAAACTAGACTCAACTTTAAACCAAAATGCAGGAAAGGATACAACGAGAAAGGAATCTCTGAGTTCCATTAATCACAAGCAATGTCCCGGCACAGCCAAAGAGAGTTAAAGATTTATCTCCCAACTGCCTGACTTGGCTCTTTTCCCTGAATATTTGGCAGTGAGGGCGGCGGAGAATCAGTGGCTGGTGGAAACCCAGGACATGCTGAGAATGTTCTTTCGGGTCTGGAGATGTATCAGAGAAACATGTTCTCCATTTTATCTTTTGGGGTGGACTGAATCAATCCCAAAATCATGCAGAAAGCACCTGAAGACTCATGAAGTATATCTCAGACAATGCTTAAGAGATATCCAGTGGCTTGGGTCTTATCTGCAGGGAGTGGCTTGGGTCTTATCTCCAGGGACGGCTACAGAAAGTAGCATTGGATGAGTGTTTCTCGGGCCACTAGCTCTTGAGTTATGGGGCATTGCAGGACACTATATGGTTTCCAAGGCTGTTTAGCATCTACATGAAACTGTCAGGAGTGATCACTAGGAGTTTTGGAGTGAGGTGTCATCTTCCATGTGACAACCCTTTAGATATCTGAAGATGGTTATCATACCACCTCTCAGTTTCCTCTTTTCCAGGCTAAGCATGCCCAGCTCCTTCAACCGCTCCTTATCAGGCTTGGTTTCCAGACCCTTGGTCATATTTGTCACCCTCCTCTGCACACCTTCCAGCTTGTCAACATCCTTCTTAAATTGTGGCACCCAGAATTGGACACAGTAGTCTAGGTGTGGTCTGACAAAGGCAGAATAGAGTGGTGCTATTACTTCCCTTGATCTGGACGCTAGACCTGTTAAATTGTCGGAGCTCATAAATGGAATAATCCCATGAAAGCGTGATTTCTTTCGGCTTTCAAATTTCAGAAGCACCCTGTGCAACACCAAAACTCGGGGGGGTGCGTGCACACACACACACACATACACACATCGCCTCTCTCCTTCCATTCACTGTTGTGGCACCCCCTGCAGCACCATCTTGGCTTGGCACCCAGTAACCCAGTGAGGGTGAACCAGTTGCATTCCCCCAAATCTGCCGGTGCACCAAGGACCATCCAGTTTTAGTTTTTGTATGCTACTAGCAGGCTGGAGCAGCATCTTAAAAAGTAGAGACATCACCTTGCCAACAAAGGTCCGTATAGTAAAAGCTATGGTTTCCCCAGTAGTGATGTATGGAAGTGAAAGCTGGCCCATAGAAAAGGCTGATCGCCGAAGAATTGATGCTTTTGAATTATGGTGCTGGAGGAGACTCTTGAGAGTCCCATGGAGTGCAAGAAGATCAAACCTATCCATTCTGAAGGAAATCAGCCCCGAGTGCTCACTGGAAGGACAGATCCTGAAGCTGAGACTCCAATACTTTGGCCACCTCATGAGAAGAGAAGATTCCCTGGAAAAGACCCTGATGTTGGGAAAGATGGAGGGCACAAGGAGAAGGGGACGACAGAGGACGAGATGGTTGGACAGTGTTCTCAAAGCTACCAGCATGAGTTTGACCAAACTGCAGGAGGCAGTGGAAGACAGGAGAGCCTGGCGTGCTCTGGTCCATGGGGTCACGAAGAGTCGGACACGACTAAACAACTAAACAACAACAGCAGGCTGGAGAGTGAGGGCAAGGTGAGAAAGATAGCCGTTTCCCCCTCTTCTCCTCTCCTGGCTGGAATGTTGCTGCTACAGCCACCAGCCTGATGACTGGGGCTTGAAAAGAAAAGAGGAGACATTTCAGAGAGTGGTGGGCTGGTTGGGTTGGTGTTAGGGCAGTGTGAGAGATATTCAGGGTTGCCAAGTCGCTCCTTCTGTCTGTGCCAGGATTGCTCCTTGCAAAAGAGAACATTCTTCCTCTCTCTTCTCCCAGCCACCATGTAAATCCCTTATTGGGGGGCCCTTAACCTTCTGGAGCAGATTTGGTCATAATGTGGACGTGTGGGGAGAGGAGGACGAGATCAGTCCTGTTGCACCAGCAGCAATCTTTGCTCAATTAAAAAAAAAAAGCTGTCTCAGATGCATAAACTGAGGTATTTCAGTGGGGGCTGTGGGGGTGCAGATTGGGAATAGCTCAGTTAATTTCCAGTCCAATCCATCGTGAGCTGAAGGGAGCTGGTCCATCTCTAGTGAAAACAGCTGCACAAATTGACCCTTAATGCTCTGCACTGTTGCTGCCTGATTTTTTTAAGAAGATCTAATGGGGCACAGAACTACCAAGAGTAAGGCTGTTTTAATCAATTAATCGGTTAGACACGTTGGCTTTAAAACTTCCAATTCACTAAAAAAAGACTGGGCAGCAGGGGTGTTTTTTTTCAAAAAAAGAAATGATGGGATTGCTTTTGAACACAAGCCCTTATAAAAACTCCAGGTAGGAATCCCTTTTTAAAAAGAGGCCTCTCCTCGCCCCAGTCGTTTCTTGCACACAGGGAGGGGAAAACCTCTTGAAATGATGCCTGCTAAAAACAAAAGGAAGCCTGCTTTTTTCCCCTTTGGAACTATTGTTTTTGCAATTAAATATGCACATTTAACTGATTGATTAACCAGCTAAAAAAAACTCACATGATTAATTGACTGAGATTTCTTTAATTGGGTACAGTCCTAACCACGAGAAAAACTAATAACCTGATTGCTTCCCAATCAAGTTTTCTCCCTGTTTCTCTTCTCTGTTTCTCTCTGCCGGCTGCTCTTCGTCAGAGCTCTCGTGATGGTCCACCCAGAGCAGGTAGGTAGACCAGTACTTTTCATCTCTCTCAGAAAACGATGGTCTTTCTCCAGAGACTTGAAAGTGGTTTGAGGAGGGCATCACTTCCTATGGCGTCTCTGTAGAAGTTTCTTTCAACCTGCTGCCACCTCTGGTCAAAAGGGTCATGCAGGTTTCTTCAAAGCTATTCAAAGCCTCCCCCCCCCCCAAAAAAAAAAAACTTGTTGGACCACAAGAAAAATTGCAGGGGGCATTCGTACCATGAGCAGCAGCACTCCTCTTGCAGGCTGTCTCAAGGTCCCTGGAAAAGCCGCCATCTGCCTCTTGCCTGTGACTCATAGGTATTGGATGTTTAATAAGGCAAACTTATTTCAAGTGAGTGGAAAGAGGCAAGAATGTGCATAGGTTTTCGACAAGACTCCTACACACACACACACACACACACACACAGCTGTTAGCAGATGAACTTCCCACCTTTCCCCAGATGCATTGAGCACACCGGTTTGTTCCCTTCTGATTTACAGCCCTAACCTACTCCCTTTTCCTTCCTGAGGTTTGGCTTTATTGATAGCTTATGTAATAACAACCAGCAGAAAATACAGCTCATGCCGTCTCCCGAAAAGTTTGGCTTCTCTCTGGATCCCCCATCTGGACGAGCTCTGTGCCGTATCATCCTCGTCCCCCTCCTGCCCTTGGACGCAGCTGCAGGGCTCCTTGGCTAGATCCATGTGGAAGCCACAAAGCGGACAGGAGAGGGAAGCCCCGCTAATCCAATGTGGTGTCTTAATTGAGCCTATCAAGATCCATCTGCTGGCGTGAGCTGATGCCCAGCCACTTGTACAGCCTCTCCATCTATCTCATTGGTGCTCTGTGGGATGGATGACATTGATTATGTTCCTGCTTGTCAGAGGTTTATCTGCCTCCACCAGCTGATTCCTCCTCCACCACCCTAGTGGTCTGTCAGCATTAACTGGTGCAGTTCCTAATTCCACTTCTTCCCACACTGTGTCCTGAGCTTTATCACACACCACATCAAGATGCCCATTATTATGAGGGGTGGGATGGGGTGAGGAGTGAAAGTGGGTGGGGGCCTTCCGGTCCATGGGCAAATGAAGTCTGCGGTCAGGAGCAGGTAGGCAATAAATCACACGGCGTCAGTGAAATTAACTATTCATTCAAGGAAACTAGGTTGATTCAGAAGGCCAGGCCTAGTGAGCACAGCAACTCATCCTGGTAGATCTTGCCTCTCTGAAGTCCCCTCTTCTCCTGGGTCCTTCCCAAGCAATGTGAGACTATGCCACTATGCCTGCCTTTGCTCTTCTTTCTTCATATCTCTTCTGGTTCTGGGAAACCAGCAGGAAGTGGAGATACTCTTGCTTCTTTAGCAGCCTGACTCATCTCTGCTTCTTTGCCTCCCTCATTTTGTTTCTGGACCTCTCTCTGCCACGGACTCTCCCTGCTCCCTCTTCTGTTCCCTCTTCTGACACCTCCTCCCTGCAGCCCTCTCCCGCTTGTCCTTCTGACCACTCATTGTCATCCCACCACCAATCCCCGGGCTCTAAGCCTTCTTCCCTTGGGAGTTGCCCAGCTGGTGCCTCCCACCATTCCTTTGCATCCAGCCAGTTCATAACACCTGCCAAATCTCCCTATTAGGCCTGCAAAGATTTTGGAGCCAAGCCATGCCCACCTGCTGTACACCTGTCATTGTATATGATGTTGTGTGCAGCAGGTAAAGAAACAGCCAAGAAGGCATTTGCAGACACTGGTGATCAGAGGGATCTTCAAAGCCTCGTGCAGAGCACGTGGCAAGTGCTGGCA